>NC_039361.1:18736783-19336783 GCF_003573695.1 Papaver somniferum | reverse complement strand
GAGTAAATTAATATTTTGATAATCCTTTTTGATAATCATAAAACTAATTGGATATTTTTTCTTATACATGATGTACAAAGTATTCGTGACTCCTTATTCTTGGTGACTTCTAAGTCCATGAAACTCCTAAATATTTTCTCGGCAAACTTGAGGTTTAGTCGAACCGGAGGAATGGACAAAGTTTTTCCATCCAACCCCACATCAAGAAAATGGGCATCCGTGAACACAATTTTTATACCAGATGTATCACGAGGTAAATATTTTAGGGGTGGATCGTAGGAAGGATTGGGTGAAGAAGCTTATGAAGGTGATGTTTCATGTGTCAGTACCCTTATATAGACCCCTAAGAGAAAAATAAGGTGCCTGATTCTCAATTAACATAAGATCGCACCCCATCTCAGCATAACTAACATCTCCTTTTAAAAACGATAAATATGGTGTAGCATTTCTAAACATGAATATCAACTCAATGATAGCTAATGCATCTGGAATTCGGTTTTCAACTTCCATCGCGACTATTTTTGATTTTTTTTTGGTACGCATGGTATTTCATTTATGTTTATTTAGTTTTAAATGGTTTTCATTGTCGACATACAAACAATTCAAATTTGATACAAAAAGTTTGAGTTTGTATGTTGTTAGGTTTCCTACTTTGCTTATTACTATTCATCCAAGGTTTCTCAATCCTGTTGAGATAAAGTATTTTTATAATTAGTTTGAATTAAAATTTTGTTAGATCCTTTGTGTTTTATTCACTATTTATGAACCAAATTTTCTTGTATCTAGTTGTCATCCCTTATTTTTCCAAGATTATGATTTTAATTTTATTGTTTTTCTAACTCATATTTTTTAGTAGGCAGTGACTAGATGCAACATCCTTTTATGAAAAACATCTGTAATAAATTCACAATGATGCCGTTAATGAATATCCCCTAATTAAATCTAGTGCCGAGCTTAATTTGTTTATCCAAAAGAAAAAGACTCTAATTATCATTTATTTGATTTAAATATGAACGATATTAACTGTGTAATTGTTATATGTTATTCGTTTTATTATGATTGAGTCGCCACGCTTGTTTGATCATCTATATCAAACAAAGACCATATTTCAATTTGAAGGACAAGAATCCAGATCTAATATAAATCCCTAGTTTGAAAAAAATATTATAATATTTTGAAAATTCATCACCATTATCATCATCTTAATTTCTTGGGTAATGATGAGGTTTCACATGATTTAATTAAGCAAACGAATTGATCTTAGTTACAAGATTATCTACGGTGTATATTATTATATCATAGTGTTCTTTGATTATAATAATAATATGTTTATGTAATTTGTATTGATGTATATCATATAATCAAAAGACTCAGTAAGTACAATTTTTTATCAGTCATGAATTTTTTTTGATTGTATATAAAACATTACAGATTGCTAAAATGAAAAGATGCTCATATAAGGCTCCATTCGGACCCATGGAGAACTTCGGTTTTAGAGCTATACATATATGTATAGAAATGACAATAGAGTTAATAACATGTCATGAAAATCATGATTTATGATGTATGGTGACGTTGAATTTCGAAACTAATAGAGGTAAAGTAGTGAAGTTAAAGGTGGGTTTTAATTTCCTGTGTAAAACTGGTTAACAATGTTAGAGCACTGCTCGGTCGAACTCGCAAGCGTTGCTATCTCAAGCTTGTTGTCAAGTTTAGTTTCCAAAACTATAAGTATTGATTTCTAGTCTACTTATAGCTATATCTCGGATTAGGATAGTAAGTGTAGTTGAGCATTAGATTTCACAGTGTTTATCGATTGAAGACGAAGAACTACTAAGGGGAGCTTGTGGAACTTCATCAACAAAAGGTATGTGGAGACTTGAACTCATTTATCACTCAAAAGTCTATCTACTCTATCTCCTATTTGATATAAAAGTCGTATAGCTATATAGACTTCGATTATACACATTTGATATTTCGAGCTGAGTTTAACTCGCTTACATATTTCTCGAAATATGTGTTGGTAAGCTTTCGCTTTAACCAAGTACATTTTATATTCTTGACGAAAGTCAAAAGATGATCATGTGAAAATCGCCTGGTAACATCTTAAATAATTTGGGTGAGATAGTCATTTGATGTAGACTCGGAACGTTTCGTATTGATTATTCGATCACTTGAAAATTTCTTTGAAGCTAATAGTTTGTGTGAGACAGCTATTGTCGTCTTCTAAGAATGTTTCAATTTTTGAAATGGGATTTTAGAACAATTAACCATGATTGGATATAACACGGTATACGTACTTGTATGCTAACTGTTGCATGTTATTCCAAGTCCGGGAACCATAGTATGCATACCCGTATGCGCACTGGTTGATTTAATGAAAGTCCGGGAACTTAGTATGCATACCCATATGCGTACTGGCGTAAAGTTCATGTCCGGAAATTCAACTAAGTTTGGAGGTATGCGTACCCGTTCGCATACTAGTGAACCCAAACTAAGTCCGGCCACTTAATTAGGTATGCGTACATGTTTGCATACTTGAGTAGGTTATGTTCTAAAATCGGTTTGTTCATGAACTAATACATTTATATATTAAGGAATGCAATCTTTTGCAAACCGTGGCTATAATGTTCATGAATTGATTCGAGTGAATCAAAATCGATTTTGCTTCAATTGTGTCTTGTATACTTCTATGAGAATATAAACAATTGAACAACTCTAGAACCAGTTTCATTTGAGTCATTTGAACTAGTTATGGTTAAGATGAATAAGGTTGATATGAAAGTGTTCATATGGCTAACTTCAATTAACTATTGTTGAGCCAGCAAGGTGTACACGTTTAGGTACGGTTACTCATATATAAATGAAGTCACTTTTCATTCGTATGTAACAAGCTAAGTTCGATCTAACGGTTGAAAGATATTAGCTTGAGTCTAATCAGGTTTTCATCTAAAGGTGAATATTGAATGCATTGTTACCAAGGTAACATTGATTGCAAATCCTGATTTGAATACTATATAAGGGAGAACTCTAACAACTGAGAAACCTAATCCACGCACCTCATGTGTGATACTAGTTGCGACTAGAATCGTTTCTCCTTTAACCTTAAGTTTTTTCCAAAACCCTGTAGGTTAACGACTTGAAGACTTCATTGTGATTGTGAAGCCAGACCCAACTATTTTCTTTGTAGTTGTGTGTTCTGATCTTGCTTTATTCTATCGTATTGAGTATTATCTTCTCTAAGATTTGCTCGAGATTTAATATCCGATAGGCAAGATAAAAAGTAGTCACAAACATCTTCGTCTCATCATTTTTGATTCCAAAATATCGTGTTTCTCTACCATACGATTGAGATTATTGTGAGGTGATTGATATTACTAGGTTGTTCTTCAGGAATATAAGACCGGTGTATCAACAGGTTCCTGTTCACCTTGATTTATCATAAGACAGAACAAAACTCGTGGGTATTTTTGTGGGAACAGATTTATCTTTTCAATAGACTTTTCTGTGTGAGACCGATTGGTTTATCAAGTTTTCGACTTTGGGTCGTAGCAACTCTTAGTTGTGGATGAGATCAGCAAAGGGAATCAAGTGCGCAGAGTCCTGCTGGGATTCAGAGGCGTAAGGAACGCGACTGTACCTTGATCAATGTGAGATTGGCTAGGTCTCAACTACATTACAATCCGAAGTTAACTTGGAGTAGGCTAGTGTCTGTAGCGACTTAATACAGTGTGGTGTTCAAATCTGGACTAGGTCCCGGGGTATTTCTGCATTTGCGGTTTCCTCGTTAACAAAACTTTTGGTGTCTGTGTTATTTCTTTTCCGCATTATATTTGTTTATATAATTGAAATATCACATGTTGTGCGTATTTCAATCAATTAGATAATCCAACCTTTGGTTATTGATATAAATTGATTGATACTTGGATATTGGTCTTTGGTACCATCCAAGTTATTTCCCTCACAGATTTCTATCTGTTCGATTGCAGATTGATTTGAGAAATTGAGATACAACTCTTGGATATATTTCCATTGATTGAGTCTGATTGTCTAGTTGATTCTCTTGGAATTATATTGGAGTTTGTCCATACAAATTGCCTAAACGAAATATTGGGTGAGGTTGTTAGACCCCCGCTTTTTTCAAACAAATAATCTAATTTTAATTATAGGTTGTGTTTAGTTTAATTTTGGATTATATATAGTCATCGCCTTTTAGTACATGGAAGATAATGCACATAGTAAAGATATCATGATAGTATAAATACGTTTTCTGGTAATTCACTAAGTATGGTAGTCCTTGAAGGACTTTGCATGTATCTGATGGATGTGGTTATTGCATATCTATATGGAAAACTGGATACAAATATCTATATGAGAATCCATAAAGGTTTTCAGCTATCAGCATAATTACCATGTCGTATGTATTTTCCTAAACTAAATTGAGCCTTGTATGGTTTAAAAATATTTTGACGAATGTGGTACAATCGTCTAAGTGAACACTTGCTGAGTCAGGGATATGTGAACAGTCCTATATGCCCATGTATTTTCATTAAAATGGAAAATTATGGTTGTATAGATATTAATCTTATCAGAACTCCTGAAGAGTTAAGTACAAAAATGATTTAAGAAGGAGTTGAGATCCCAATAAAACAAGGCCTCAATCTATTGATTGAGCATTGTATCTAGTGACCAATTAATTTTTTTCACCCTTAAAGGTTTAAGCGTGTTTAAATGGACATGATGGTGCAATTACAATTGTGTGATCTCTTGCTTTAAAGATTCATCAATCTCAACAAAGAAGATGTATCACTCTGTGAATTGACGAGGGTACCGAGTACACCACAATCTTTTCGATATCAACCTATGAAGAGACACCTTGTATAATACTACAAAACAAAAATGACCAAAAGATTACTTCAGCAAGATATGCTTGGTAATATTCAGTGTTCGAAATAAACTAACTATGGAATCCTACAAAGTTGATTAATGCATAAGTGTATTTACATTAATTATAAATATAAACAATATAATGCAGAAGTAAAGTAAATCATCCTGACTCATAATATTTTGGTAACGAGGAAAACTGCATAACAAAAAAACCCATAACCTAGTCCCATTTTAAATACTCTCATTATTAAGCCGCTATAAAAATTTAATGCCACAACTTCGTATAATTGAGACCATGTAAACACTCATTCGTTACTCATTTCCTTCAGTATCTCTGAGCTTATAAGAAATATGGCCAATGCAGGTGAATCCCAAGACAGAGTTCAGTATCTTGAGTTACTTTATCCCTGTGAGAACTTATACTCCCAACTCCTTTGTATCGTAACCTGAAACATCAAAGAACTAAATATGTTTCAGTAACCATCTGATTTATCGATCACCCAAATTAATCTTTACAACAATGACAAAGCATAGTTTGGGATCTTCCATTCATACCAATAAACTCCCTTGGTCTAAAGATCAAACCAAGACTATGATTATCGAAATAACCAATCTTGATGAACAAGATATATCTGAGAAAATTAATGCAACTAAACAGTTTGTCTGATCTTGTACAAGTCTTATATATATTTAGAAAAACTTTTTGTAGGTCCCAGAGAATCAAGTACGCAAGAAGAAACACAAAGATCAGAAACAAAAATAAAATTCTCAGTTCTTTAATTATAACCTTCAAAGTAACAGCTGCAAAAAACTTGATTAAAATATTGATCAAACACATAAAACAAATTCTGTTAATGTTGATTGATCAAAAGTTCCATCCCACAGATATAGAAAACAAACTTGAGTAGCCTTATATCAGGAGAGAAAACCATTGAATAAACAAGTTTGATATATCGAAAATAACTATACCGTTAGTTCAATAACAAATAATTAAACACCGAAAACTATAAAAAAAAATCTACCTTCCACTAACGGTAAGTCTAAAAGCTTCATGATCCCATGCAAAGAAGATTTAAAATGAAAAACAACATAATATGCTTCACCTAATTAGATTACTCTCTCTTTAACTAGTTGGATTTCCCACACAATCAAAAGGGATGTGTGTTCACTGGATGAGTTTGTAAGGATACAAGACTCTCTATTTATAGAGTTATGACCAAGACATGTTTGAAAACAAGGTCTACCAATTTTGAAAATCCCAAAAATTGCAGTATATGTTTATTTCCAAAATTGGTAAATAAATTGTATTCCAACTCGCAAAACTGATTAAATAGTGTGGCAAGTGAAATTAGGTAGTACACATCCATGTACTTGATTAGTATAAAAACTAGAGATATGCAAACCTCTAGGGTTTGGTGAGCATATAATTCGATACCAAAATATGATATTAAAAATACGTTTACAAGATATAGCCTTGAGTATCAAAGGAATATACTTGAACATTAAGATATTAGAGTTTGGCATATGTTCAATTATTAAGTCGACACGTATGAACATTCCAATTTTAACTAGTGTACATCTCGATGTATGCAGAAACCAGAAGATAACATACATGTTGAAAATGTAAATACAAGTCAGAAAAAATCATGATTGGTCCATGGATCAGGCATGAATTAGGATCAATCCTGGAATCGATCCATGCCAAAAGTTATCGTTTTTGGGATTGGTCATGATTCCACTTTTCAACTACGAAACAAGTTCGCAAGTCTACTTCCTTAAACTATGTTTTCTAAATTTCTTTGAAACATCGTTCCCAAGGTTTGAATTCACTCAGAAGTTAAACAAATTAAATAATAACAAGTTACCAATTAATGCAGTATCGAGAATACGAAGTCCATAAGTAAATTATACTTCTTAACTTTGTATACTTAAGATGTTGAAAAAACTATTGTATATCATTCCTTAATATACTTTGATCATACTATTGTGACCAAGTCACCAATATAATAAGGTGTTTATTACAAATTTAACTCTGCATGTTATGTTTTTAATGAATAAAGACTTGAAAGAACGAAAAGTTGGAAATGAAACAAATCAATTTTGTAGTTATTAATCTCGAACTAAATAAGGATGATTTCTTCATTGTCTTCGATATATCTTCAGCTATTCATGAGTAACCAAAGCATGTTTCGACATTTCTATGTTCCTAGTCTAACCTAACAAAGTTGACTTTAGTAATCGACTCAAGCGACTACGAGTTTTGGAACCAAATTTGACATCCCAACGCTTGGTGGGTTGAACCGAACAATGATCTTACACCCTAGAGTGTAACTGGTACAATAGCTGAAATATGTTAGGTATCTAATATTAAGTTTGTAGTAAACATGTAAGTCTGGTTCTACCCAACACCAATATCGAGATATTGGTCTGAAGAAAAACCCTTCTTCGTACTGCTAAGCTTGATCTTTTATATAAAATATCACAAAGTATCTCCTATAGAGAAAAACTAAGGAGACTATTTAAGTTTTGATATTTCAACAGTTTTGTTAAAGCAGTCGAA
Organism: Papaver somniferum; assembly: GCF_003573695.1. Classification (NCBI taxonomy): domain Eukaryota; kingdom Viridiplantae; phylum Streptophyta; class Magnoliopsida; order Ranunculales; family Papaveraceae; genus Papaver; species Papaver somniferum. The sequence goes on along the minus strand of NC_039361.1, from coordinate 19,329,336 downwards.
TGTTCTCCTAGATAATAGTATGGTAGTAAAGGATACTTGTTCTTCCTCCGATCAATATGATTGTTCGAAAAAAGGTAGTGGATAGCAGTTCACATTAGTGCAGGAGATATTTAGGTTGTTTGATTAAGGATTAATTACCTTTTAATTAGTGTACAATATTTTGAGTTAATCATTTTAATTTATAAGATTATCCACATCATCTTATAGATTTAATTTGAAGTTTTAAATTATTGCAAATAACCATAAATGATATAGACCATGACCCACAGGGAAGTCTTCAGGTGTTATTTGAGATATGATTTTAAATGAAATATTAGATTGGAAATTTCTTAATACCCACAGGTAAAAGATGTTTTTAATTTGATATTTTAAATTTATTAGTCACATCATATAGCATCATATATACGTGTATGCCATTTGTATGTATGATATAATGTGTTGTTGTAAATTTTACCCACAGGAGGGTTACAATAACTTAAAGTTTTAAACTAGATTAGTGAACATTGGTTGAATTTCTAGACTTTGTTTTCTTCGTTAATTAATTGTGAGCATATTTGCTATTTTATGTAGCTATGCAATCCGCTTTTTTGAATGATTCATCCTCTCATATCCCAATATTGAATGGTGAAAATTATAAGGAATTGAAGGAGAAAATTCTCTTGTATTTAGGATGCATAGACCTTGATTTAGCAATCCGTGAGGATGAACCACCAATTGTTATTGCAACTGGTACTCAGGCTGAGAAAGCAGCATATGAACGGTGGGAGAGATCCAATCGTCTAAGTTTGATGCTTATCAAGTCCCAAATTAATAAGAGTATCAGAGGTTGAATTCCTAAACGTGACAGAGTGAGGGACTATCTTCAATCTATTGAAAAAAAATTTGCTACTTATGACAAGGTCCTAGCAGGCACCTTAATGCAAAAATTGTCATCAATGAGGTATAATGGGACTTCCGGTGTACATGAACACATTATGGAGATGAAAGATATTTCTTCTCAACTTGGGGATTTAGAAGTGGAACTTTCAGAAAATTACTTTGTCCATTTAGTACTCACTTCCCTACCATCTCAATTTGGGCCATTCAAAATCTCTTACAACACACAAAAGGAAAAATGGTCTATGAATGAATTATTGACTATGTGTGCTCAAGAGGAAGGAAGGTTGGCAGGAGAATCTAGAGAGTGCCCATCTAGTTTCACGGGGAAAAGGACAAGGAGAGAAAGGGGAAAGTTCTTTTCAAAAAAAAAAGAACAATAATTTATCGGTTAACAAGACCAACTTAAAGAAACCTATTAAGTGCTTCTTCTGCAAAAGGAAAGGCTGCATGAAGAAAGATTTCCTCAAGTATAAAGCATGGTTTGAAAAGAAAGGTAATCTCATCATCTCATTAGTATGTTTTGAATCCAATATGATTTATTTTCATCGCAATACTTGGTGGATTGATTCTGGTTTTATAATTCACATTGTCAATACTATGCAGGGTTTCCTCAGCTTAAGGAAACTGACAAACAGTGAATTTTGCATCTATTCTGGAAACAAGATTCCTTCTATTGTAAAAGTTGTTGGAGCCTATATATTTTTCCTTGACTTTGGTTTTATTTTGGATTTTAAAAAAAACCTTTTACATTCATTCGTTTTCTAGAAATCTTATTTCTGTTTCAAAATTTGTGTTTTCTTGGTTTTGAATTTTAATTAATAATTTGTAAGTTTGTTAAAAGACTCGGATGTTGTTGATTTTGGAAAACGTTAACAATGGTTTATACGAGATTAATTTAGATTCTTATTTTAACCATAACCACCTCGATTGAAAGTATTGGCATAAAGTGTAGTATTGTGAATAAAGAGTACGTCATCTATTTTATGGCATTGAAGATTGGGACATATATCCATTGCAAGGTTAAAGAGGTTAGTGAGACAGGGTATTTTGCAAACCCTTGATGTCTCTGACTTCGGTACTTGTCTGGACCGTATAAATGGAAAACAGACTAACAAGATAAAGAAAATTGCTAGGAGAAGTTCCAACATTTTGAAAATCATTCATACTAATATATGTGGACTGTTTACACCTCCATGTTTGAATGGTCAAAAATGGTTCATCACCTCTATTAATGATAATACAAGATTTTTGTATGTCTATCTTCTTAATGATAAAAGTGAAGCATTACATGCTTTTAAACCATTTAAGCCGAAGTAGAGAAACAAATTGATAAAGCTATACAGATTGTAATATCAAATAGAGGAGGTGAATATTATGGAAGATACACATACACAGGACAAAAACCAGGTTCATTTTCAAAATTCCTTGAAGAACATGGAATTGTTGCACAATATACGACTCCTGGCTCCCCACTAAAAATGGTGTAGCTGAAAGAAGGAATCATGCGTTAATGGACACAGTAAGAAGTATGGTTAGTAAATTAATTCCCAATCTCTATGAGGAGTGAGGCCTTAAAGACAGATGTGTACATCCCAAACAGAGTTCCAAATAAAGCACTTCCAAAGACTCTTTGAGTGAGGCCTTAAAGACACATGTGTACAGAGTTCCAAATAAAACACTTCCAAATAAACCTAGTTTGATACTACATGTATAGGGTTGTCAATTTGAGGACAGGTCTTACAATCCACAAGAAAGAAATTGGATCCAAGAACAGTCAATGGACTTTTCATTAGCTATACGGAGATATCCAAAGGGTTTTAGGTTTTATAGTCCTAACCATAATATGGGAAAATAGTTGACGCCAGAAATGCAAGATTCATAAAGGATGGCCGTATCAGTGGGAGTCTTAAAAGAATTTCCATTGAAGAAGTGGCGATTCATAAACTACCCTAATAAAGAGCCAATAATAACGGAAACTAAATTACAACAAATTCAAAATGAAAATGTTGAGATTCCATATGAAGATCCTCAAGATCAAGGAAATCTGCAATTCCCTCGGACTATAAAGTGTATTTCAAGAATGTGACTTTGACATTGGAGTTGAGGATAATCAAGTTACATTTTCATAAGTTATTTATAGTACCAAACAAGTGTTTACTTTAATGTCAACTATCAAGGCAAAGTTTGTGTGGTATGTTACAAAGAAACCTCACAATCTATGGTTAAAAGATTTTTTATCACAGGGCTTAGAATTCGGGATTACATATCTAAGCCATTAGTATTATTCTGTGATAACTCAGCTGCAGTTTTCTACTCCAACATTAAGAAAAGTGGGAGTAAGAATTAGCATATCGATATCAAGTAGCTTTTGTCAGAAAATGTGTCAAGATTAAATCACGTGAATAAGGTGCACATTAACACATAATTTATGCTTGTAGATTCATTGACAAAAGGATTATATCCTCGATTGTATAGGGATCTTGTTAAGCATATGGGTCTGATCAACCTTTATGTGTATTATGTATTGTGCGTTTCGACACTTTCTGAATTATGTGACTTGCAGCATTTGGGAATAAAATTTCTATATTTTCCATTCAACTTGTATACGTAAGGTTTTGGGAAAATTAGAAATGTCTCGTTGGAGACAACAGTTGGACCTGAGTAAGTAATTGGTACTTGTTCATAAAGTCTTTGTGATGGACCTATTTATAGAATGATGTTATCGTGATACATGGAGGGGATTGCTCGTTAATAGAGTTTTGACCGCCATGATTCGTACATTATTTTTGTATATAGGTTTCATTTTGATGAGATTTCTCATTCGCCACATAAAGAATATTCATCTACTTACAGAATGAAGGGAAAATGAAGTTCAAAACACAAATGTGTTACATGGTCCAAGTGGGAGAATGTTAAATAAAACAGTGATTTGGCCCATGCGCCACATCTCTAATTGAGAACGGTTATGAATAACCAACTCATGTTTCTTCACTTATTGCATCCCTTCCAAATAGGTGTCTTTTGAGTTGAAATCTCATGTCTGTAACTCTTGATGGAAGAGTTATATAAGGAGAAAAACAAGGGTCCCTAATCTCACCGAAAGATTTTTTATTAAGTTTTTTGTAACCATCATAATGAGAGAAACATAAAGATTTGGTAGAGATTAGAAACAAGGATTCTTGTAATAGCTTTTTCTTGTTTCACTGCTTATTGACGGTACTTCTTTTATTACGGCATCCATACATCACTCAAAGAGTTGGCTTTCTGGTTTCTCTATTGGTTCTTATTATCCTGATCAAATCGACCATGACCCGAGATATGTGATCTTATCTTATTTCCACATAAAGAATTCTAACAGATCCCCCTAGAATTTAGATTCAAGATTTGCTTCAATGTTTTGCTTAAACGGAAGTGAGCTAATCAGTTAATATTGTTTATGAGTTAGTAGGCCTGCTATTGTATCCCCGTATCAGATGTATAAACTCACGAACACTATCAGCTGATTAGCTCATTTCTTCGCAAGCAAAACCCTAAAGCAAACCTTGAACCTAAACTCTAGGCCACTTTTTCCTTGATAGAAGGCATCTTGAAGGACCATAAGTGTTAGTATTAGTTCTAGGAAATTTTTTTTCTTGGAACTTTAAGCTTAACTTTAAAATACGAAGAAATCTATGTCTGAGAGAGATCCATTCACACATTGAACAGTATTGGTTTACTTATTTTCAGAATGTGCTCGTTATTGTGAGAAAAACATCCGAGAGTATTAGCTTCAAATCCGTTACGGTTTAGTTTTTATGAGAAAAAAAATGTTGTCCAAAGTGTGAGTGGATCCTCTATTTCACTTAAATGCAGAAGTATTATACATCTTATAGGACCAAACAACCAATGAGGCACCAATTTGTTTGGATTGGTAACCCTCACCCCGATAGCAGCCATGCCAGACAAGGCTGGAACATGTGTTCTCATGACCAAAAAAGAAAAAAAAGTTGGTATACACATGTAACAATGATTTTTAAAATTATAATCAGTTACAACAACCAAAACACAGAATCTCTTAAGCAGCCATGGAAGTAATTTTTATCTACTTCAATGCTTACATCTGATGAACATTTTCGAAATGATAAAGCTAACCAATATATTTAAGAACATCTATAAACCCAAAACCAGACATGGGCATAGTGGGAAACAAACAAATTTCACCGATTCTAGCCCGAGGACAACAAAAAAAAAAAACCTAGTACATTCTGCACATCCATAAGCAATGGAAACCTATAACTTCTACAAAAAGGATTTTTATACACAATGAAGTCAAGCGTTGATTTCGGAGTTGCATTGATGCTCTCTGTGGCAACTTCTTCTAGTCCAGAATATACTTGAGCATGTTGTTTTGTCAAACCTTGTTCCTTCTGTTTTATCTTCTTCTCCTCCAATCGTTCCTTGTGATCGACGCGGTGACTCGTCTTCATTTTCTCTACCCGAGGGTTCAAAGGACGGGCAGGAGTCTTCGTTGCATGTGCACATGGGAATAGGAACTGAAGGGAATGGACTGCAAGACACAGGACATGAAAAATCGGAAGAAACTGAAACAACACGGTTCTTGCGAATTTCGGGTCTAAGTGAGGTAGGTGAGGGTTCTGGGTCATGATGAAGCATACATGGGGTGCAAAGTCCTAGAGATAGATGTTGTTTGAGCTCCTCCTTTGCTGGAGAATTAGACAATTTTATAAAAGAGATGATGCCGTTTCGGCAAAGTGGGCACGGAATGGAACCTGGTGGTCCCACCATGTCGGAAGGAATGTTGCTTGCTGAGCAAAGATAGAGCGCACATCTTACACAAAGCTCATGCCCACAACCTGAAAGCACGTATGATAACATTAGGGATCATCAATCATGATAGTTTAAAGGTCAACCAGTTGATACAAGTCAGATTCGACATGAGTGGAACCACAGTTGGGTTGATTTGAGCATGAAAATTAGCTACAATATGTAGTAGTGACTTGGGGAATGAATTGTAGAAAAAACAGCTCAAACAGGAAGAATAGCATGCAAAGTTGACCAATTTAACCAAGACATAAGGGTGGATGAATTATAGAACAAACCTTCAGCGGCTACAGTGCATGCCTTCTCCAGGCAAACAGCACAGACATCACTATCATCAGCTGAGGCACTAGAAGATTGCAACCCACATTCCCTGCAGTTGATTTCTTACGAATTAGGATACTGACTGAAGATGAATAAGTACATTTTTTTTCCCGCAATCATATGTATCTTCTAATGTTGCTCTCAACATGAAATATGTCCACATATATAAGAAGATAACATGCGAGTTTTAAGTTCGCAAAATGAATTACGAAGAAGCATCTCAACACAATCGGTAAAGCAGTACTTGGACCGTATTCATAAAGCAACTTTTGAAGATCAAGTGTTTAGAAATTTCCAAATCAGGAAACAGAGAAAAGATCACCTTGCTATATTCAGTGCACTCATGAGAGGCAACGAGAGGTAAACTGATGGCGGAAACGTCGGTAGTTCTAAGTCAGAACTAGGTGTCAGCAAGGGCTCAAGCCAATGGCGTCCCCATATCCTCGCAACATCCAGAGGTAGCCACCTAAAATTTGGTGAAAATATATGATATGTTTAGTGTATCTGTAGAAAGTTCGCCCAAGCAGCTAAAGTTCACTAAAAAGATTCTAGTTGTACTGCTAAAAACAACTGAGAATGTACCCGTTGCAGTTCAGTGTAAATCTACTAGCACCTCTTCCAAGAAGGATCTGTAGAAAAAGAAATTCATTAAATTCCTAGAACGTAACGAAAAATAATGCATGATGCAGTGTAAAGGAAGTTTTTTAACCTGACAACACTTCAGATTGCCTCCACATGCAGCATAATGCAAAGGAGTACTTCCAGCTCCTACAATAAAAGCCAGAACCTGGAAAGTTAGTGACCAATGATACCTAATGGAACACTATTAGCAAGCAACCAAGTTTCATATATAACGCACCTATCAGATCCATCGAGGTTCCATAGTGAAATGTCACAGCAGAGACATTTGCATGAATATCCAGTAGTAGCTGGACACAATCAAAATACCCATTAAGTGCAGCCATATGGAGAGCAGTTATACCACCATCTGCCGCCTTGTTAACAAACTTGGAAAGTGCACTGCATTTGGCATACAACAGAACTGGCTCAGAAAATTGCCATTTGGAGTCTTGTCCAACGGTGTTAGTATATACAGACTTCAGTAACGAGTAAAACTCGTAGGAGAACAAAATGAAAAAAAAAAACGTACGGTTGGTCAAATTTGTTGCTTGAATTAGTCGCAGGTCCTCCTTCTCCACTGGTCTGAGAACTGATGACTTCATGTGGAGCACTTGGGATAAAATCCGCTACAACTAGTCTTATACATCTAACATGTCCATTTACAGCTGCAAAATGGAGAGCTGTCCGACCACTGAGGTAGTCAGCTCGTATAACCTGGAAACAAACACAGGCGAATAATAGATAGTCTCAGTAAAATAACCAAACAAACATACACCTAACTAGAAAATGTAGAATGAATACTCACATTGCTACGGTACAGCAGGAGTGTCTGCACAACTTCCCAATGCCCATACCTGCACGCATGCATCAATGCCGTCTTTGATACATATAAACAACAATACCCAATCAGTAACCAATTACATTCAAGATATATCAGTTGTGTAGGACGAGACCAGGATACTTATGTCTTAATTTTAGACAAGAGGTTCTAAAGGATAATTCCAAGTTGCCCATGCCCTAGCTAGCACTGAGAGTTGAACATCAAATAAATTTGGGCCATCCCTCTCCCAAAAGTCTAGCATTTACAGGAAGTGGGTGTTAGTCTAGCATCTACAGCAAGTGGTTATTAACATCTTATCAGAATCTAACAAAGTGTCTAAAGTTGACGAGTAACTACAAATATTGATGTATCGATAACTCCACAGACTATTGCCAAGAAGCCTAAACAACCAATTTGATTCATAATGTCATAATCAAGAGCTACACATTGTTGGAAAATGAAAAAATCTACTTCTAAAAATTTTACCCTCTGAAACTAATACAAGGATCTTGCCCATTAAAAATCTGAATTTCTATAAGGAATCACTTAATTGGCAGCTAAAATAAAATATAAGAAGGGGAAAAAAAAGAGTAAAGTTGATAACTTTACCTGTCCACAGTAGTTCCTGGAATTCACATCTGCTCCTTTCTCAAGCAACAATGCTACAATCTAATAACCAAAACAAAATGAAATTACAGATTGTATCTATCAAGATCTGAACTATCACAATGAAATCTTCAGCATAAAGGGGGCAACTTTATTTGATTAGACTTACTTCATTATGTCCTCTAGCAGCTGCAAAATGAAGTGGAGAATTTAAACCACCAAAAGTAGAATATTTAGCTAACCCAGGATTGAATTCTAATAACATTCTAGCTTCAACCAAATCTCCATCTCTAGCTGCACTCACTAATCTCTCCCCTGATGCGGAACACCCAAATGAATTCCCCATCTCCCCCCCAACCCCCTTCTCTCTAGAATACTCAGAAACCCAGAAAAAAATAATCAAAGAAGAGTCAGAAGAAAGAAACAAGAAGACCCCAAATCTGAAAAAGACTCGGAGAAACCAGAGAGAAAATAAAACAAATTTGTGGGGGTGTGTGTCTATTTGGAACCAGAGATTATCAAGTCAAATGGCATGACTTGTTAGACAGTAAGGAGGAGTGAAATTATTAAAAAAAACAATTTCAAAACAAGAGACAAAACTTGGAACGGTATCTAATAAAGAAAGAAATTTGGGGGAATTTTGATTGAAAGTATTAGAAAATGAATTGATTGACTTGGAAGGTAAAGCTGTGGAGTAAATTTGAAAAGCAAACAGAAAAAGATGTCCCTTTTAATAAAAGCATGTAACAAACGGATAAAAAAAACCACAGAGGAGGGAGGGAGGAATGGCCTTTTTTATTCAACAACCGACATTTTAACATCACACACCACCCACATTTTACTGAAAGTTATGTCCCTTTGTGCCGTGGGATGGCGCATAACTGAACTTCTTGCCAGATATAGCGACTTGTTAACGCGGCAATCGCATTCATAGAATGTTCAAGGAAGGTGGACTGACAGTGTCCAATGCAAGAAGGGAGATTCCATACTTATTAGTTCAGTCAGGCTGTTCAGCTTATACATGTGCTTTTATAGCTGGGTAGTGGGTGATGTACGAGTTGTATTATTTTGCATTATTCTGGTAAAATTCTGGCTTGAGAGCTAATTCTGGTATAATTATAGCGCGGGATACAATTCTGTTTATGATTCTGATTCTGGAGAAGGAGAAGTCCAGATATTTTACTTCACAAAAAGTCGACATTTTTGCTTCTAGAAATTGTTCTGAAATTCCACACCCAAACTGACTTCTTGTTGTTTGACTTCTAGAAGTCAAAAGAGCTATTTCTGAATAACGACGTTCTGAAGCCAGTCGGACAGATGGAAATCCAAACCTGCAGAAGAAGAAAACATTAGCCTGTCAGAAGAAACTAGTTTCCCGGTCTATCAACCCGCCACTGTTAATGATGGAGAGGAGGGGGTATTGTTTACATTTGGGGAATCCTCCTTTGGGGATTATTTTTCTTCACTTTTAACCTTTGATCCCTTTTACTTTTGGGGGCATGTTTAAGTTGCGAAGTGTTTTACTTTTCAAATATGTTGGACTGACAAGTAAATTCCACCTACCAACGAACTTAGCTAGAAAAATCCGATCCAAGTTATTAAATGAACCCCAAAAATTTGGTAAGTGTTGCAATCAAATGACGATATTAGTACTTAATAATAGATTATGAAAGCAAATAAGTATCTCATGTCTGGGAAGAAAAACAAAAGAGAAGGTTAAATAAAACTTAATTTTAGTAGATAATATCTAAAATGTTCGAAAGCAACTTGAAAGACAAAGTTGGTGACCTTATCCATCACCATATATTTTTAGCAGTTAAACTTGGCTATCCAAATTGCCACCATGACAGTGGAGAACATTTTTACTGGTGTAAAAGTGGCGGTGTTTACAGCAAAGAAGGTTGGTTCCACCTGGTAGTCTGTGGTAATTAGAGAGGCGCCAACCAGTAGGTCTTCTAATCTTACCACTGGAATGAAGGAATAATAATCAAAGAGAATAATCAGCGCTACGTAAAAGATAAACCTTCATTGTTCACCATCAGTTTTGCTGAACATTGTTGTTTTAAGGTAAGGTAGATTCCAGAACAATCAAAAAACGACTTGTAAATAACACCACTTTCTAAATAACAAAGGACTCTAACCTCAAGTATGAGACTGAGGCCACTGTCCTTTGGTTTACTTTTCACCGTTTTTGCCGCATCTTTTGCAGTTCAGGATCCCTGAATATTAAGTCAAAATGTTATCAACCAGTAAACAACTTGTTTTCTTTTCTGATACAGGTAGCTCAAAATGACCCCCTGGGCCAGCCTCACTGCTTGCCAACCCCAACTATTTACCTTACCACTTTAACCAACCTCCAACCCCTACAACGTACCTCCCTTACAGGGAGATAATGAAACATCCACCTTATTGAACGGGGAGCCTCATCAAGTGAAAAATCTAAATGGCTATTTGGCATTACCCTAAATGTTGCACTTAGGCTTGTATTGTTTTTTCCATCTAGGGCTCACTTTTTTGACCAAGATAAAATCCCCGTTCATCGTATTGAGTAATATACCAACAAAATTAGGTATTACAAGAAAAGTAATGTATGACTAGTGCCTTGGCGAGGCGTGGCTCTATATTTATACCCCTAGGCTTTGTACAACATAGAGTGGTGAAAGGTCTGGTGAGGGATGTTAAATAACCCAGCTTAAAGTCGCAGTTTTCATGCCAAGAAAAATAAATTTGTGAGTAGCGATCTGCACCTTTCAATGTGGTCAAGTATTAGAAGCCTTGGTCCAGGAGGGACTCCCACTTCTCTAAGTACACTGCAACATATTAAGACATAGAGAAAAGGTTGTCATCATCTTCATAAATGCTATGAACATACACAAATAAAAACAGGTGATATGAACTCCCACAACAAGACTTGCCTATCAGTAAGCATAGGTATAGTAATGTCTATTAAGAAGCCTTCCTGGAAGTTCTTCTCATAATTTTGAAGCCCAAGATTCGACAACATGCATCTTGTTCTGGTATACTCCCTTGATGGCGGAGAGATTCTGTCACCTAGCTACACAGTCACAAAATAGAGTGGAATATCAATTGCTTAATGAGAAAGAGAAACGTTTATATTCACTAAGAAGATATGCTGTTCAAAGAAAGACAGAAAAAGGAACATCGAAATCGAAACATACACATGGTAGATGCTTAAGTTTTACACATAACCGTAGTCCATTTATAACATGCTAAGAAGAAGTTTGTATCGGCATAATTAGCTACGGCAGACTTTCATTCTTCGTCGGAGATACGTTTCCTCCTTGAGATGCTAGAAAAGGGACGGTGGTACAAACACTAGAATACTAACAAGTACTGGCAGATACTTAGCAGAACGGAGGATGGTACCATACCCTAGCTTGCTAACATTTTATCAGCACTGTCACATGCCAAAGGTCATACTATCAACATATAGTTATATCACATAACTATCTATATTCAACCAAAGAGACAATAGGGTAGTTATCTAATCTTGCTGCCTAAAAAGTCCAGCAAGAGAAGGCTATATACAGCATGTCCTGAACTAAGACATCAATCACAGTGATGTTCTCCACGCAAGATTTTCAGAACTGAGACTTCTGATCTCCAGCAGCCAGTTCCACAACCCAATTTTAAAGATTTCGCATAACAGTTTCACAATATATGATAGAAATTTTTGTGATACAAACACAAACTTGATCTAAAACTATCAGCATGATGTGCAATACATAAACTGGTATGCTGCAGCCAACAAAGCCGAATCTTCAAAAAATGTTGGACGAATCACTTCTCTAAATCCTAAGCTCAGATTTTGCATAACAATAAAACAAGGTATTAGAGAAACTAATATACGTCAAAACCAGTACGGACCGTATGGTACATGGATAATGTTTGTGATTGTGAGAAAAATATTTCACCTAATGAAAGTATGTTTATCTCTACGGGAGGTACATATTCTATATAATAAACGCATTCCATAGAATGTGATTTCGTGGGTGATGACTCAAATACTTACTTTTGTTGCAAAGAGTAAACATCCAAGAGCGTAGACTCAAGATTGGTACAAATAACAGAACTAAACTCTTTCCCTCATATGCTTACCTGAAAGGCAGTACCTCCAACAAGCGCACCGATGACTCCGGTTATGACTGCTTTCACTGCCAGATTAGGATCCCCCATCGACGTCAGCATCAATCTAAGCAGGACTTCAGCACCAAAACCTGCTGCCATCCTGCAAAATCAATGCTTTCATTCACTTAGGTGTCAAGATGAAGACTCGCCACATTTATACATCAAGGACTAGATAATGAACCAAGTTCAACAGTCAGATTGTTATCAAGCAATGGACCCCCTGTGATTTTACAGCGAGCACTATTCATCCATCGAATCGTTGGCGAAGAACCAAAGACGCGGATAGAATGGGTTAGTTAGTTACTGAGTCTGGACATCCTCTTTTCCTCTAATTCTTTCGTAAAACAATTAATACTGACACGGGCACCCCTCATAGCAGCAAAAATACGAGCTTGTGTCATAGGACTATGGCTGAAAGCCTGTAAAATTGAAAGAGCGTGACCAAATGGAAAGAGACCTACAAACTGAAGTTACAGTACTAAACAGCATTGAGTCTACAGTATTAACCCAATTCCCCTAATCGGAAACAGAGATATGCATGCACATAGGAATTTAGTAGTAAATCGAATTCAGCTTCACTCAATTTTTCTTTTTACACCCCTAATTTCCATTAACTTGAGTTTCTTAATTGAGCAAAAAAATAGAAGTGAACTTTCAAAGTGGATTGATCTGAACTAGTCAATGCAGTCACCTAAAACATGAAAACTTGATGAAATACAATAATTCACATAAGTGTGAGCAGCTACAAAATAGCAAATTTAAAGAACATATAGGGAAATAGATAAAAAGGAGTAAACTTCCAGAGTGGATTGATCCAAATCTGATTATACAAAAGAAAGTTAATACAACAGTACCTTAATGACAAGTGAATGCTGTGGATAGACATGCTTAGCAACCTCAGCTAAGGCTCCGGTGAAAGCACCACAAGCAGCTCCATGGATTACACCAAATGTAGTAACAACAGGAAGTTCAACAACAAAAGATTGTTTGGAAACCCAATCATGGGATCCATTTCTTAACTCCTTGATTTTCGTATCAAACTCGGTTTTTCTTGAGATTGTTTGGAGCTGATTTATCACTTGTTTATAGTTATTTTTAGGTATCCTCACCACTGCTCCACCTTCTTGTCCATCCATCTTTTACTAAAAACCCTAATAATCACTAAACTTCTTCTTAGTTTCTGCCCTAGCTGTGATAGACATATTGATACAACCTTTCTCGGCCCCTGCATGGCACTTTTTGGTTTCTGAAGTAAAACATAGCCCATGGCTGGCGGGCCTATAAAACATCCAGACAATCAATTTTTGGCCGGTAGCTTGTGTTTTTAGGTACGGATCTCGGATGTACATCTTCTAAGCTTGCAACCCACATTCTCTGCAGCAGTGCAGAAGATATCAATACGAGTTAATCCAGAATACTGAAGATTAATAAGCGTTCTCTTATATGCAATCATACATATTTGAAAAATCTTCTAGTGTTGCTTTCTATATGAATAATGCCCATGTAAACAAAAAACATGACATATACAGATATGAGTTTGCATAATCAGCAATGAGAAGCATCTCAACTTGATAAGTAAAGCAGTACTTGAACTTTACCAATTGATGAACTCTTAAGATCAAATTTTAGATTTCAATTTATAAGGTAAACAAAGCAAAAGATCACCTAGCTATGTTCAGTGCACTCATGAAGGGCAACCAGAGGTAATTTGATGTCCGAAATATCAGTAGTTCTAAGTCAGGACCAGGTGTCAGCAAGTTTAAGACAATGGTGTCCCCATATCCTCACAACATCAAGAGGGAGACACCTAAAAGTAGGTCGAAATATATGGTATGCTTAGTGTCTGTTAAAGAAAAAGAAAACAAGAAAGTTAGGCGAAGCAGCTAAAGTTCACTGAAAAGATTCTACTTGTACTGCTAAAGCAACTGAGAATGTAACCCATTGCAGTCTAGCACCTCTTCCAAGAAGGATCGCAGAAAAAGAAATTCTCTAAATTCCTAGAACGCAAAGAAAAATAAAGCATATTTACGCGGGATAAAGAAAGTTTCTTAACCTGACAACAATTCAGATTGCCCCCACAAGCAGCATAATGCAAAGGAGTACTTCCAGCTCCTGTAATAAAGCCATTATCTGGAAAGTTTAGTGACCAACGGTACCTACAAACAGCATACAGTTGTCAAATTTGGACATCTTTGGTGGTTGCATCTACAAACTTTAATAATGAGTAAAACTCCATGGAGAGAAAAATGAAACAAACAACATACAGTTGGTCAAATTTGTTGCTTGTATTAGTCTGAGAACTGAAGACTTCAGGTGTGGGACAAAATCTGCTACTACAGAACTACTAGTCTTATACATCTGACGACTGACATGTCCATTTGCAGCTGTGAAACGGAGAGCTGTCTAGTCGACTAGTATAACCTGAAAACAAACATAAGGTTTCAAGTATTAGGCCCCAAATACCATAAGTACAAATAGCCGTACAGACATCTACCTAAATAGAAAGTAACCTAAACCAAATGGAAATTTTAGTTAGGAAACTCGCACTGCTACTGCAGAGCTTCAATGCCGTCTTTGACACAATGAAACAAAATCCATTCACTAATTCATTAGATTCAGGAACAATTGTGTAAGACGAGACCTAAATACTTTGTGTCCTCAATTTAGACCAAGTGGTTGTAAAGGATAATTCGATATTACACATGCCCTAGCTAGCACTGAAAGTTGAATATCAGATAAATTTGGCCAACCCCTCTCCAAAAAATCTGAGTATTTGGAGCAATTGGACTAAAGAGTATATAGTTGGAAAATAACTATAATACTGATGCATTGGTAATTCCGCGCATTAATTAATGTTATAAAGCATAGACAACCAATGTAATTTACAGTGGTATGATCAAGAGCTGCATACTCTTGATAATCTAATTCTAAGAATTCAACCCTTGAACTTGAAACTGACTACTAGTTGTTAATAACCTAATGCAAGGATCTTGCCCTCTAAGAGTCTGATTACACAATTTTAACTTGATTAGTAAAGGAACTTCAGAAAAAAGAGTAAAGTTGATAACTTTACCTGTCCACAGAAATTCCTGGAATTTACATCTGCCCCCTTTTCAAGCAACAATGTTACAAATCAAAACAAAATGAAGTGGAGAATTAAGATTTAGCTAAACCAGGATTGAATTCTAATAACTAAATCTCCATCTCTAGCTGCACTTACTAATATCTCTCCTGATGCTGAACACCCAAATGAATTCCCCATCTACCCCACAACCCCCTCTCTTTCTCTCTAGAATACTGGGAACCCAGGAAGACGAGTTAGAAGAAAAGAAACAAGAAGACCCAAATCTGAAAAACAATCAAATTTGTGCGGGGTGGTGTAGGTTAACTGCGAGTGAAATTATTCGTTTCAAACTAGAGACGAAATTTGTTAGGAGAAAATGAGTTGACCTACTTGGAAGGTAAAAGAGGTGTGGGGAGTGCGGAGTGGAGTTGATATGAAAAGCAACCACCACCAGGAAAATGTTGCCTTGTACTGAAAATTTTGTCTTTCTGTTCTGCCTTGGGGTGGCATAAAACGGTAGGCTGACTAATAAATAACCTAGTTTAATTGGGGCCATAACTTTTAATTGGGGGCCATGGAATTTTGTTTGCCCCCCAAATTTTTCAGGGGTGTAAAAATTAGAAGATGAATATACAACTTTACCCTTGATTAATATTTTTTTTCAGTAACGACCCTCACTAACGACCCTTCACCGACATTAACGACAATTTAGGGTCGTCATATACATCATGATCAAAACAATAACGACTCTAAATTGTCATACACTAACGACTCTTTTTAGAGATTAACGACAGTGTATAACAACATTTCTAAAACATTAACGACTGTTTAAGTCGTCAAATGCGTAACGAAAACAGTAACGACCCTTCCAAAGGGTCGTCAGGGAATTGATCATTTTTATGACGACCCAAAACTGTCGCACATTTCCGCCATTAATGAATCTTCGACAGTTTAGAGTCGTCACTTAAACAGTCTAAACATTAACGACTGTTGAGGGTCGTCAATGAAAATCTTTAATACCCTGACGATTTTTCATAACCTAGAAAAGTTGCAGGTTTGAGTCGTCATTTTTGGTATCAATACATTGACGACTTTCTAGAGTCGTTGGGGTATACATCCCTCGACATTGACGACTCTTTCTCTGTGTTGTGACATACATCCAATCCATGAGAGAATTTAAGATAATCTTACCATCAACACAATCATCTTTGTTGCTTGAACCTTCCCCAATATCATTTCCCCTACTTGAATTACTCACTTCTAAAAACCCTAAATTTTCCTCTAAAACCTCATCTTCTTCTTCTCAACTCAAAAAAAAAAAAAAAAAAAAAAAAAAAAAAAAAAATTGATTCTAAAATCTGAGTCTAATCTAACATAATCTAACCACACTAATTAACTTAACTTAATTAAATTTTAATACTAATCATTCAGGGGCAGTTTAGCCATTTAAAAATATTTTGGTTAAGGGGTGACTCGATTTGAGTTTTAATGACCTTTGTTGTCCTCTAGTGGGAGGCCCCTAATTGTTTTTTGGGGCCGCCAATTAAACTAGGATAAATAAGCAATATACAAGAATAATCGATTAAGATTACTTACACCGTAAAGTTGTCAAAGTAAAATTTAACTAAATTTTTTCAATAATTGAGAGATGATAGATATGAAGTAGTTAATGTGATGGAAGTACATGAATAGTCTACTTCAAATATTAGCTTTCCTCCTTAAAAAAATAAGAATAAATCCTTACAAAGAGTAAACTAGAAACAGAGATACTTATCCGTTGTCGTGGAGTGAGCCCTTATAGGTTTTCCGACCTTTGAGTTTTCCTTCAACAACGTCTATGAACTCAGCTGAGAAAATTTCCTCACTAAGAATTTCATTGACATGAGATTTCATGAGAACAAGGTTAGAAGAAACTTTTTTCAACCCAGATTTTAACATGTTTTGACCCTTTAAAGCTTTAATAGGTTGAATCTTATCTTACTCAAATTGTTTAAGAAAGTCATAGACAACATTAGAAGAAATCATCTCTTCTTTGTCAACATGTTGATGATCATATGCAAAATAGTAACTTATTTCGGGATGATTCTCGGTGGTATCAAGAGTGTCAACCCCATATTCAATCAGAGTTCTTTTCTTCTCCCCTTTTGAACCATATATTACTGACATGAGCTTCCTCCATGATTTCGTGAGAGGGAAAATGTGAAATGGAAGACATACTGTGGGGATTCGTCCTCTATTGACCTAGGTTTGCTATGTCAAACTTTATTAGGTCTACGACAAAAATACTTCACTTTGGGGATTCGTGAATCCATGTCTGACTATGTATACCTTGATATTTGTGTATCGTGATCTTGCTTTTCTGTTATCGAGGTTTCGTAATCTCTTTCAGGCAAGATAGATAGTAATCACAAAGTTCTCTTCATCTTAGACTTTGTGATTCCTTAAGATAGATATCTAAAGACTGATCTTAGTCGATCTTTCGAAGATTGTTCTTGAGCGGTAGTTAAGAATCTAGGCTGCTCTTCGGGGGTCGTAAATTCCGTATTTGTGAAGTTTATTAGCTTTATCTATTGCAAACATATTTCCACACCTTGATCTTTGATATAATGGAAATCAAATAGGCTTATCTGTTAGAGGAAAATTAGTATCAAAAGTCTTCACTTCAGCTGAAGAAACTCTCAGGGTGTAAAGGATGTCATCTAAGAGAATTAAGTGCGTAGAACCTTGCGAGGTTCAAGAGATGTAAGGAGCGCGACTGTAACTGAATTTCTTGGAGGGTGGATTCGGTCTCAACAACATTCCAGTCGAAGTCTAATAGTGGGTTAGTGTATATAGCGGCTTAATACAGTGTGATGTTCAATCTGGATGAGATCCCGTGGTATTTCTGCTATTGTGGTTTCCTCGTTAACAAAATAATTGTGTTTGTGCTTTTTACTTTTCCGCTTCTTTTGATTTTTAGAAGTACTATATACGTTCATACTCCTAACAAAATGAAAAATTTGGGTGTATTTGGTATCCCCTGCGTTTTCACATATATCTCAACTGTTTTGTGGTTTAGGTCAGGAAAGATAAAAGTCATGATCACCCGTGTATAAGTGGCTCCTTCATTTTTTAGACTGAAAGGCATGAAAACATAGTAAAAATTTCTTATATGGGTGGAGAAAGCGGTTTTTATAGCATTCGATTCGTTCATCTTAATCTGGTTGTAGCTGCTTTGAGTATCCATGAAAGAAAACATCTTGTGCTCCGATACTACGTCTACTAGCATATCAATATTTATTAGAGGAAATTCGCCGTCCTCAGGAAATACTTTGTTGATATCTCCGAAGTTTACACAACACCGTAGTTTGTCGTCCTTTTTATCAATTTGTACTATGTTTGCTAACCAAGTAGGATGGCATATAGGTTTGTGGTCATTGTTGACATGGGTGTCGAAGGAATTGGATACAAAGTAGAGTGGATTATCACTTTTCTTCCGATACTCGGATCACGGAGTTGCGCTTTTTATTTATAGAAGAAGTAACAAAACCAACTAATTTTCATCTGAAAATATCTTCTACCCAAAATGTACTCTATAGGTTTGTTTTCTTTACCACTTGGTAACCTTGCAAGAACATGGGTACTGTAACGAACTTCGTTGCTGAAATTATTTTCATTGTCCGTACAGTTGAATGGGATGTTCAAGAATCTACTACTAAATCTCCTAATTCAATATGATTTACAATATGTTATGAAGATTTTTAGTTCTCATCATTTGTCGTGGTTTGTACAAGCAAGATGGAGTATTATTTGTAAAAAGCTTCACTGGATTCAGTTCAGGCATGGTTATCGTGAGACTAACTTTTCAGCTGATCACTTTGCTAAGAAGGGATCTAATCTTCAACAAGGTCAGTTTATTCAATTTCATTCTCGGCCTTCTTCCCTGAAAAAGATGGAATGGCCATCCTACAGCTTTTATAAATTTGGTTAGCTTGTTCAGGCAAGATGGAGTATTATTTGTAAAAAGCTTCACTGGATTCAGTTCAGGCATGGTTATCGCGAGACTAACTTTTCAGCTGATCACTTTGCTAAGAAGGGATCTAATCTTCAACAAGGTCAGTTTATTCAATTTCATTCTCGGCCTTCTTCCCTGAAAAAGATGGAATGGCCATCCTACAGCTTTTATAAATTTGGTTAGCTTGTTCTTTCTTTTTTTTTTTGGCTTATCGAGTCCGGTGTGTTAGGCTTGATTTAGCTTTTTGTTGCTATTTTGGGCATGTTTTTGTTGGCTCATGTACTCGCTTTGTTTCTCTTTTGATAAAATGGTTTTGTTTTTGTTATTTTTTTTTAAAGCACACTAGAAGTCACAATAGTTGTATACCATAAATATTGCATAAAATTGGTTATGTTTGAATTTTATGTCATATGTTATTGCCTCGTCTAATCTGTTGTTGAACGACAGAAATAAGGTCGCAAAAAAGTTGTGCACATAAATTGGGGATGAGGGTGCAGAAAAACACAAGAAGAAAAATAGGATAAACAAGTATTGTTGCAGTTTTACCAATGTAAGGAGAGATGAATTTGCCTCCTGACACATACAACCATAACTAACATAAATAACAGAATTGAGAAATCAAAAATTTAAATGAAAGAAACAATAATCTAATAAAATAAAATTAGATATTACTGCTACTGGACTTGTTTAAATTGTTTGCTCATTTAATACAAAACACTTACATCCATTAGAGAATGCCACTGAATCCATAACAAATCAAAAGAAAACACATGCATTTATTAGAGAATGCTACTTAATCCATAACAAATCAAAAGAAAAACGTAATATAACTTCAGTTGCAACTCAATTCTCCAAATATTGCATGCTTCCACTATTTCTTGATGATTAATTTTACAGTTAAACAATGATTGTAGTTAAGAGACCAAAAGTTCCAATGAATACCGCATAGTAAGGTACTTTAAGTTTTCTGATAGGGGAACATATCCGTGAAGACCATCTCGCACTGAACCGATTGATGTTCTTTGACAATTTATGGTATACTTGTACGTGGAAGGTGTCAAACCCTTGGTACTAGCCAACTTTTTAAACAAATCGACAACTCTCTTGTAGTCAGTTCCGTCTAAAATGTGAATGTTTTCGTGGACTAATAGCTCGACATCCGCGTGGGTTTTCAATAAATTAGGCATCAAAATATCGTACGAGGTTATTGGCATTGTATCCTTGTCGACTTCTAAGTCCACGAAACTATTAAATATTTTTTCGATATACTTGAGGTTTAGTATAACCGCAGGTGTGGATCCTTCCAACCCCACATCAACAAAATGAGCACCCCTGAAACATCACAATTTTCATAACTCTAGATTTTAGAGTTCAAATGCTACTAATACGAACCATGTAAAACTTTTGGTATTATAGTAACATGACCTGGCCCAATATATGTGGTGTGGATTTACATGATGTCAAAGGCGGCATGTTTCGTTCCTGGAGATCATAATTAATATTGTACATAACAGATAATGAGAGAGTACGAGAGTAGAAAAGATTCTATAATGTTTAAACTCATTAAAATAAATCATGCATAAAAAAATATTTAATATGCAAAACAAAGAATAGAAATTCATTTATGAATATTTATAAGAAAAAAAATGAAAATTCATGTCTAAGAAGTTGTATTTTTAACACATAAGATACATTTTAGTAATTAACTTAGTATTAACTAATATAATATGTGTATTAAGAGATAATAAATACGTTAACAAGTCTTTTTAATGATTTTTTAAACTTTTTTCCGTAATACATATACATTAACAAATATATAAAATTTATATAGGAAAATAAATATTATACAAACTATAAATTGTCCACAGTGACAAATTAACAGATAAAATTAACGGATAAATTAGTTGTTGAGATATATGCATTATTATATTTGCTATGTGTTTGAGTTATGAAAATGGGGATGAAATCTGACCACAAACTTATTAATTGCATAAAATAACATTTCAACTAGTTAATTATTCATACAAGTAGCTAATGATACTGCAATCTGTCCTACTAGTCGACTCCATAAACTTAGGTCGCCATTAGATCTCACTGCTTGGGTATTCATCTCTTCTACTTTTATTACTTCTTCTTTCTCTTGCTGATGATAATTTGTTTCCGAATCTTCATCTTCAATTGCTGCTATGTAATAACAAGATAATATAAATTGTTGGTAATCGAGAGCTAATCAGATCGATAATTTATAAATATAAGATTTGCTCAGTTCGCGAACTGGCAATTTTGAGATGTTCATTATAGTAATGGGCTTCTTAAAAGTAATCGTTGGTTAGCCTCTCCACTCCAATATCTCTGACAACATCCTACCGACAGATCATTTGCAGAAACTGTGTATTACCCTCAAGTAACAGATACTTCAATGGCAGTAGTAGATTGTGATGGTTCTTATAAGAATAAACAAAAGATGGTTCTTATAAGTATAAAACTGGTAATTAAAAAATATCCATGAACATTTCAAAATCGACCAGTTCGCAAACTGAGCAAGTTTTATATTTATAAATTTAAGTTTGCAATTGAGAAAAAAAGTTTGTGAACAGAAAAACTAACTTGACGACTCCTTATGAAATCATCATGCAATTGCAATATATCGAACAATAAATTGTTCTCAATCTATTATATAAAAAGTTCTATATTTCCTAAATTCTTTCTTACAATGCTCATCACTTATACCACAAGTCTCAGTATAAAATGGTAGATAATATGAGTAAATGAAATAGTCAGTCATCATGTACCTGTTTTCAACTTCAAGGTCGATTGGTGAAGTATGATACTCAACCACCATGCTCTATTGCAAGTCTAAGATTGATATCAATATGCTATAAATCAAGATGTAGTTTTGATCAACTAAATTTTAAAATAAGCTTGACATACCAAAACTCGTAAGTTTGACAGAGCGATGCTCTAACAGTTGGCATTGGCAAAGACAAAAATGAGGAAAAGGCAAGGGACACTTGTCAGGATTCTGATAGAGAATCTTAATATGAAATGGATGATCAGAGTATGATTGAAAAGATAATTTGATGGATTTGCGGTGTTATCAATCCAATTCAGTGGTTAATGGATTTTCAACGCAAATTTGACTTCTGATTCTAATGGGAAGGCGAAGTTGAAGGTGGGTCTACCAGCTCAAATGGATTTAGTTGGGTGCAGTTCGGGAGACGAAGAAGAAAAATTTATGGAAAATGATTTGGGTTTGCCATCAAATTTTATTTTCTTTATTTCTACATAGTTGAAGCAAGACCAAAAAGCTAAATATGATACTCTCTCTCTCTGTTAAGGAGGCCGAAATTGAGGCTCTAATAGATTCTCAAATTGCTTTTAATAAAGGAATTTGAATCACTGACCATCCCATGAGATCTATATGTAAATATCTTATAGGGAGGATTTCAAAACGTCACTCAGAGACAAAAACGCCTCTGATTGAGTAAGATGATAGTTTTGTGATTTCGACCCTTATTCTGATAATGATGAACAAATTGATGCTATCAAATGCTCGGTTTAGGATGAAAATGAAGATTTTGGAAGGTGAGTTGCTTTCTATTTCTTCTAGTATCTTTGGGGTTTCTTGAAAACGTAAGAATTTCGGTAGCTCAAGACTTTGAGCTTTTTCCATTTTTTATTTTATTTTTCGAAGGTTCTCCTTCGCTCCTTAGTGGGATTTGTTTTTTTTTTTTTTTTTTTTTTTTTTTTTTTTTTTTTTTTTTTTTTTTTTTTTTCTTATTTCATTTTTGTTTTGTTTGTTTGTATTTTTGATGTCCCTCGTGACATATTTTCTTTCACGAATTTTGTCCTTTTCGCGTTAAAAAGAAATACAAAACAAGGAAGAATCTCACACTCCACTATTAAAGTAAATAAAAATGCTCTGTATGCTTCATACAAAATAGAAACCGGAAATTATCATTAATAAAAGCTTACTTGAAAATGAAATTAAGGGAATTTTTGTTTTTCCAGGATATACAAGTATTTATTGATTTCAAAAACTTTCGCTATTGGGTTACATCAAAGGAGATTGGTTCCATTTGTTCCATCAGGTAGTCTGGAAGTTAGAGAGGCGTCAAGTTCTTTCATCACCGATAGATCTTTTAATCTTACCACTGGAATGAAAAAATCTATGTTGAGGAATACCGACGGCATTCATGCTATCCTTTCAACAAGTGTACAAATGACCAGTGTGTTCTGTTAATCCATTCAAAAAGAAAAAAAGAAGGAAAGAAAACTACTATCTCTCTCTCGCTAAATAAAGATAAACATTGACTGTTGACCATAAGTTTCACTAAACATTGTCGTCTTAAGCTAGATTCCTGGACTACAAATCACTCAAACAACTTGTAAACAACATCGCTTTCTCTAGAGCAAGGGACTCAAATCCTCAATCTCATGATGAGAAGGAGGCCACTGGGCTATCCTTGGTTCACCCAACATGTCGTTGCCGCATCTTTTGCAGTTGAGGATCCCTGAACATTAATAATGACAAGGTTATCAAAGTGAAAACATTTTATTTATTGATTCTGATACAGGTGAAGCTGAGCCTCACGCAAATGAACCCCAGACCTCCCTTACAGGAAGATAATGAAATATCCACCTTATTAGAGGGGGGATTCTCATCAAAGTGAAAAATCTATTTGGCATTACCCTACTATAGAACTTAGGCCTTTTTTTTTTTTTTTTTTTAAAATCTTGGGCTCACTTTTTTGACCGAGATAAAATCCTCCCTCATCTGTTTATTGAGTAACATACCACCAAAATTAATGTATGACTAGTGCCTTGGCGAGGCCTGGCTTTATATTTATACCCCAAGGCCTTGTACAACATACAGTGGTGGAAGGTCTGGTGAGGGATGTCCCCAGACTGGCATTAATGCAGTCTTAACTAGTTATCCTAATCGTGCTTCTTCACCAAACTCCTACTTCTGATGGCTCAAGTGAAGAAAACGCAACAGAAGATGACGATAACGTTATTAATGAGATTGTATGATGCTAAATAACCGAATCTAAAATCAATTTTACGCCAAGAAAAATAAATTTGTGATTTACGATCACTCGATCAGCACCTTTCAACGTGGTCAAGTATTAGAAGCCTTGGTCCAGGAGGGACTCCCACCTCTCTAATGGATCGTAACTCGCAACATTAAGATGACTAACCTGATTCAGTAAACACCTCACTATGTACCCCAAAACCTAGCAATGGTATGAGTATAAAGGATCTTTCATATATCGCTTTATCATCCTTTCGTGATATTTATACATCATATGAAAACGGGGATTACAGGTAAATGACTTTCATCTTAGGTAAGTACATGACAGATGAGACCCAAATAAATTTCCTGCCTTGCACTTTTCGGACCTGAGACAGCTCTTCGTCATAACTATCTTACTTTCCAGATCTTCACTCAGTTGACACCATCGAGGTTCTTCTTAGCTACTGGCACTGGATTCAGGTCTTCCGCGTCTATCTTCGTGTCTCTCTTCTATTTGACAACCCATGGTTTGAGTCTTCGATATCTGACCTTGAATTTTAATCCACGTCTCATCTATATTACTTTTCAGTTGTCGGTTCTTGGGTAATGTTATATTTTGTAATCTACAACATTCTCATTGTACCCTCGTATTCAATGACCACTAGATCACATCTTGGTATTCGAAAACCCAAGTATCTACCAGATTATGTCACCTACTTCACAACTGCTTATCCTCTGCAAATGGATTTTGTCACTTCTGTCCTTTGTTACCAAGTACCAAAGACTTACAAGAAAATATTCAAGGATCCAAATTGCAATGAAGAATGAGCGCATATCTCTCGTCTACAACGCATTGAGTAAGGTTCCCTATGATCCATCTGCGAATGTGCTAGGTTGCTAGTAGATTTACAAAATCAAGATGAGATCACATGGTACCATTGAGAGGTACAAGGCACGTTTGGTTGCAAAAGGATATCATCAATTAGATGGAATTGACTACACAAATCCATTCAGTCTTGTTGTCAAATTCAACACTATAAGAGAAATACGTTCAACTGCATTATCACAAGGATGGATAATAATGCAATTAGATGTCTCCAATGCCTTCTTGCATGGTGATTTTCATGAAACTGTTTACATGGACAACCAAAGGGATTTATGGACCCGGATCATCTTACTCATATTTGCAATCTCAACAAGTCATTATATGGTCTAAGACAAGCACCTCGTGCATGGTTTCAAAAGTTCAACATATATATTTCTTATCAGTTATGGCTTCATCATGTCAGGATTTTATCATTCCCTCTTTCTATACTTCTCTAGGTCAGAGTTACTTCTTCTTTTACTTTTATGTGGATAACATTTTAATAATTGGAAGTTCTGCAACTTTATTGTATCATTCTTTAGCAAATTGAGTTTATTATTTGCAATGAAAGACTTGGATGTCTTGCATTATTTTCTTGAAATTTAAGTTAAACATAATGTTACAACAAACTCTATTTGATCCTTACTCAATCCAACTATACAATAAATTTACTTCAACGAACTGGTATGATTGATTGTAAAACATACACCATCACTGTTGCACATGGTCCAAGAGTGTCTGTCAATGATGGTGATCTTCTATCTGATCCAAAGGAATACTGGAGCATAGTTGGTGCTCTGCAATATATCACTCTCACTTATCCCGATACTACTTTTGGAGTTAAATACACCTCCCAGTTCATGCATGCTCCGAGGACATCTCATATGCCGCTGGTAAAGAGAATTTTACGATATGTGAAGCATTCTCTTGGATTTGGAAAAACTATCTTATGCTGGTGATATCACTTCACTCTTTGGGTATTATGATCAGATTGGGACGGTTGCCCTGATACCCGGAAATCCACAGGTGGTTATAGTGTTCTTTGGCAATTCTCTTATCTCCTGGTAATCTAAGAAATAACCAAATTATCCAAATCAAGCACTGAAGCAGAGTTGTTGATGGTGGTTTTCAGTTCAGGGTCGAAATTGTAAAACCATGTATTTTGTTATAACATAGCTCGGTTGAACCCACCAAGCGTTGGTATGTCAAGTTTGGTTGTCATATTTTAGTGAACCAAAACTCATTTAAATAGTTTCTTGATCATGTACTAGAGTCAACTTCGTATAGGTTAGCTTGAAAGTATTAGGATATGTGACATTACAAGTATTAAGTGAAGACTTGAAGAAGTGAAGAAGTAAGGAGCTACAACGACAACATCATCCTTCCACTTGAGGTTAGTAATATTTGACTTGAACTGTTTCATTCCCTAACATATCTTTCAAGTCGTGCATATTGAAAACATAACTGCGAAGCATGAATGATTATACTCTAGTTAGACGTAGTATTAAGGAATACAATACGAAGTATAATGCTTATCTTTTGAACTTCGTATATAAGATATCGACATAATCATTTGAATGCTATTGTGATCATGTATGGGTATGAGGTGAAGATTTCATCCTAGGAAACAATGTTTTACATTCGTTTAAAGGAAGTAAATTCATGAACCTGTTTCTTGAATTGAAAGGGAAATCTTTAGGCTTATTGGTATTGTTATTCATTGCATATCTTTTGAACTACCAATATGTGTGATTAGTATAACCACTCATGACTTGTTTATGTTCTTGGTAAAACTATTCACAAGGCCTGACTTTTGTATTGGTATGAATTTTATTAGTTAAACCGATATTAAGTAATCACCTGAGATGGTATGATGGATTTGTTGTAATTGGTATGACCAACTCTAGGCAAAGGGGACCGATCCTAGTAAGAGGTGCAACCGATCACAAAGGGGAATCGATCCTTGTTTGAGGTGAAACAAGTTTCTAGATATTGGGAACCGATCCTATGAATATGTGCAACACGTTTTTAGATATTGGGAACCGACCCTATGGACATGTGCAACAAATACAAGTTAGATACCATATATATGTGGGAACCGATCCCAGTACCTAGTCAACCGAATTTTGGAAAACTAGTGTGACTAATTCCAGTACCCACATGGAGGTAGAACTGAAACTTGTTTTGGTAGAACCGTGAAACCCATGTTTGGTTATTGAGTGTTCTTAATCAATCACATATTTCTTCAAAGCCCGATGAACCAATTTTAAACTTGTTTGGAAGTGTGGAAAATCGGTTTCAATATTGTAAGTATGAAAGAGGAATTACAAAGTTAAGATGTCGATATACTTTGAACATGTGCAGTAACGCCTATCTTTTATTGTTCAAAGATATTCCTTAATAGATAAAGGAAAAAAAATCCCGGATCGAAAATAAATTGAGAATCTTTTAATTAAGGTTTTTAATTTTATTTTTGGAAAATGAAAATTAGTAATGTGCATATACTGGTTGGAGATTTTCTAAGAGAATTTCAGTCAATGTTTGGATAAAGCATTTCCAGGAATTATGGAAACCGAATTTGGAAATATATTGCATATGTTGAGAATATTTTCGGTTTTGGAAATTCCTTGGTGTCCAAACTTCCCTGGTCTATAAATATCAAAGTTTGCATTTCGAGCAAACCAATCCTCAGAGTCAGCAAAACTACCTAGTTGTGTTGTTACTGGTGGAGTCACCTATTCGGAGAGGAAAGTAACCTAATTAGGCGAAATCTCTTATGACCGCTCGGTTTAAAGACTTCTTTGGGATTGAGAAGCTCTGTTAGTACCGTTGGTGGGAAACTAGATAATTGCGGTTTATTATTAGTTTTCGATTGATTTGATTGACGAACGGTTGTTGAACTTTGATTGTACCTAGTTTGTTTATGCTTGAGAATATTTTCTTCTGATATAAGATTCACTCAAACTAGATCGAAGTTTCGACGGGGATCTTTAGATTGTTTGTAGATATAAAGACGTCTTGTGATAATCCATTGTTAACAGACTCCGTTCTGTGCGTGATTGATCACAAGAGATTCAAGTTGATTGTGTGCAGGTGTTTATTGAAGATCTAAGAAGATTTGAAGATGAAGAAGATTTCTGATTTGGGTTCATAATCTTTGGTGTGCACAATACTTGTTTCGGTTAAAGAGGATCCAACTATAATCGGTTTATCTTTGTGGTAGATTGGATTGATTAGTTGAGTAGATCGGCATCAATACAATTCTTTGTGATTCAAAGTATTGATTGCAAAATCTTGACAATTACTTTGGTAGTTGTTATTAGATAGATCTAAGGACCTGACAAATGAGTTTATTGGGATAAACGGAAGAGCCTTTTGCCGAACTCACATCACTTGGTTCAAAAGAGTTGTTACCAAACAGATTTGTTGTTCCTTTACTATTTGGAATAAGAACCAAAGGAATTGTTCCAAGTACGTGACTTATTACAAGTAGAAGGCGTGGGAATACAGACGGAACTAGGTGAACTATAGGTTTAGTTGCTTGGTCTCAACTGTACGAAGTTGGTTTGATTTTGTATAGCGGCTTAATCCTGAGAGTATTCAATTCAGGACAACGTCTCAGGGTTTTTCTGCATTTGCGGTTTCCTCGTTAACAAAATCTTGATGTGTCTTTTACTTTTCTATTTCCGCAATTATAATTGTTTTTATTATAATTAGAAGTAAAATACACAAATGTTAATTCATATTTACTTGATAGTAATCCTAATGTGTTTGGTTAAGTCTGAACCATTTATCAAGTAAACATACTTCATTGTTGCATTGTCTCGATCTTGTATCCATAGTCAATCACACAAGTTATCTTGTTGTCGTATTTTCTCGATCTCGTATCCATAGACGATCACACGAAGTGTGAACCAATTAGTTGTATTGTCTCGACTCAGTCCATAGACAATCACTTTTGGAGAAAAGGAGTCTCTACTTACCGTGTATAAAGGCTTCAGATGCGGGATAATGATCGAATAGATACTTATCTACCTGAAGACAACTGACGTATACTAAAACAAAATGTATTCTGCCCAAAGAGCGTGCTAACCTCTATCCTGGTAATGTACGCCGAACTTTTCTCGTGAATTTCCTTGATTTTCACTATCTAGTGCCTACCCCGCAACAATGTCACTGTTACGTGCTAGGCAGGGGACTTAATGTTGATGGTGGTTTTCAGTTCAGGGTCGAAATTGTAAAACCATGTATTTAATACGCTGTCATCCTGCAAAACAAAAGCCATCTAAAAGTGATGAGTGCAAAAATCCCTTCGCTCACAGATATATTGAGCAATTCAATATATTTGGATATATAAAATTTACTTAGAATGGTGCATATAACAATGATCCCAAATATTCTATGAATTTTATTCTCCACCGGCATTATTCGCTAATGCATGACCTGCCTAGTATTTTCCTATGCTATATATGTTCCCAACCGAACTCTCAATATTGTCATGACATGACGGTTAATGTTCACTCACAGCGGATTAGCATGAATCTCCCGAAGTGTCGGTATTGAGACTTTCATGGAAACACTCACGTAGGCCACACCACTCTCTGATAAAGAGATTTTCGTGTCAATGCCCTTTTAATTGAAAGTTAGCACAATCGACGCGCTTAAATTCCCCAAGGAAAACCTAGACTGTTCATGTCAGTCTTAAAGAGAAATCTTGGACGCACAATTTGGCCAGGCAATTCAACAAGCTTAGCCTTTTCCTAGCGGAACTAGGAAACCTCCATAATGTCCACCGATGGGCCCACTAGCATCCCAGCCGATCGGAACCCCTTTAGCTGATCCACAACACCCCTGACCGTTAGCCAGAAACAGGGTGATCGCGCTATCGAAAAATATCTCAAACGAGCTAAGACCGATTATAACGGTCTCAAAATTCATCACATCCGCCCAACTTAGCTAGCCTAGTTGGACGGTTTGGATTTTCCTTCGAACGATCAAGGAAGTGTTGGCGTGTTCACCGGCGACCCAACTACACCCATGATCGATCGACTTGCCCACGGCAAGCCAAGAGTGTATAGAATCACTTGCCCAAAGTAGGGTGAACACGCTGCTTTAGAAACCCTAAATTGCGTTTTCAGCAACGAGCTACTGTCACAAGTTGATCACAACCGTCCATCATCGCCGGACAAAGTGGGTGGCTTAGATTCAATTTCAGGCGGCCCAAAGGATGTCAGCGCGCTTACTGGCAACCCACCTTTGCATAAGGCCGATCGGCCTGCTCAAACTAGTGCCTAGCGCTTTCAATCGACCAGCCAAAATGGGGTTGGCCACACAGTTTCTAAACCCTAATTTAAATCAACGGCAGTAGGCAACTGCCGCATGTCATCTCGTTCATTCAACTTCAGATGGTTTAGATTTATTTTCAGGAGGCCAACAGGGTGAGGGTGTGATCATCGGCCTCCCCTCCTCCACAGGGAGGTATCGACCAAGTGGTAGCTCACACATAGGTTTCTCAAACGATCGCCCGAAGGTGGCCGGTCATGCTACTTTTTGAGACGTTCAACTCACGACTAATTCGAACGAGCTCTAAAACAACGGTGCTTTATATACATCGATTATAAGCGATGTTTTATAAATATTGATTTCACAAATAATTTTATTATTTGACCTAAAAGCATTATGTACTTCTTTTAGCGGCGAGTCTCACGACTTGACCTATTTACTCGAGACATCAAACATGTCACAAACAGGGGGATGCTCACTGGGGTATTGGTCTGGCGGTTTACATCATTTGCGTCGTGCAACACGCCCATTACGAGAAAGTGTCAGGAAAGGACAGACGGTTAACAACAATGAGTGGGTGAAAGTGTGACCAGTTTTCCCTCGTAATGGAAACGTGGCGATCACCACTTTTTACACAACCCCACTTCTACACTGCTTAATCACCTCCACTTCCTACGAGATCAGGGTGTGCTTGAACATGACTTGTATAAATAGGATTTCAACCTATTTCAAAAAATAACACAAGTGTGATCAACACAAGTATTCAGAAAACACCAAGGACTGATAGCTTATATTCTGCAAGCCAGTTCTACATTCTGATGCAAGTCATAAAATATCCACACCTTCATAATTCAACATTCTGATCTCAAACACCTTCTTCGCTTCCCTCCCTAAGATCAACCCTTCTCCTTCACTTTGTGACCGAATTGAATCTGGAACGAGAATTTCTTGGTTTAGGCCAGAGTCTTACAAATTGATCTCTCGAATGTAAAAGTACTCATGTGCAGTATATTTGTTTAGGGTTTGAATTCGTTTCTCATCAACACACCCAAATTTACCAAAAACAGCAGAATCAGTTTTTACCCCAAAACAATAGTACAAAGCACTCTCACTCCTAGCTGCTGAAGTGATGTGGCTCTAAACACTCCTCACTGAATTTTATCTTCCCTTGGGTACTCCTTTTACTCCCTGCCGCGACAATGATGGAGCTAGAGCACTTGCTGCAAATCCCTTGTTTCATGCTCGGACCAAACATATTGAAGTTGACTACCATTTTGTTCGTGATCTGCTTAAAGCTGAGTTTGTTTCCTTTACTTATATTCCTTCCTATCAACAACTGGTTGACATACTCACTAAGTATTTAAACCATCCTATCTTCTCCAGTTTATGAGACAAAAAAAAAATCGGATGCATTTCACTACCCCTTTAGCTTGAGGGTGTGTGTTGGAGGATAGTTCTATTTACTCGTTGTATGTTATTGGAGTGGTTTTATCGTTTACTCTTTCCCTTATATCTATTAGTGTTAGTTGTGGTGTAGTTTTACTTCTGTTAATCTTAAACCCTGCTATGTCCATAAATGCTCGGGTGTTATTTTGTAATGCCACAACAATAAAAACTATCGATGAAATAATATTTTCCAGGTTAACTGGCAATGAAATTATTTGTAAACCTTATCATCATTATTATTATTATTTTTCACTACACTGGTAATGAAATTATTTGTTTCAAAATTTGAAATCTAATAAAAAATTTGGGGATTTTTGTAGTATTAAAAGATGAATTGATTTACTTGGAAGGTAAAGGAGGTATGGAACAGTGGAACTGTAGGGTGGAGTAAATTTGAAAAGCAACAGCCACCAGAAAATGTTCCCTTTTACTTAATTTTTTTGTCATTGTGCTCTGGGATGGCATAAATGCTCGTCACATTGCAGAAAAAAACGAAAAAGAAAAATGGAACAAAAATACTATTTAACAAGCATAGAAAAGCTCCAATCTACCTAAAACTGGCCACTGGCGGACACCCAAAGCTGATCACAAAATTCACTTGCTCACTCGACAGACTTTAAATACCAACTTGTGATTCAAAGCTATTGGGACTGCTTAGAGTTCACAAACTTCTTAATTTTTGCTTTGAGCTCAACATTTGGGATGAGCATTTCTTGGGTAAGAGGAGGACCACTAAAAGAATCAGTATCATAATTCCGAAGGTGCCTTTGTATGACAGCTCGGTCTACGGACTTCGTAGAAAGAAGAATTACAGGATCCTCCATCAATCTAAACACAATTGGGTCAAGGAAATCATTTGGTATTTCCCCAACGGAAGCCTCAGTTTCAATTGCTTTCCGAGCTGCATCATTAACTTTGGTGCCAAGTGACAAAACTAGTCATGGAATGTATATTCTGGAGAATAGATATCTTCTTATTAGTAAATCAAATGGTTACAAAACAACCTGTTCTTATATGCGTGAACAGATGAAAATAAGGAAACAAGATAAACAAGATATTACAACATAAAGAGAATATACATGCCTAATGAAAACAATATATACTATCAAATAATATCTCAAATAATATCTCAACAAGATAATATCTTGGAGATAATATTTCTAACACCCCCTCTCAAACTCATGATGGAGCAAAGCACATATTGAGTTTGGAAGCCAAGAACTTCAGACGAGTAGAAGGTAAAGTCTCAGTAAAAATGTCTGCTAGCTGCAATTCTGAAGAAACATGGGGCAATGAGATTGTCAAGTGTTTGAAGTGATGACGAACAAAGTGACAGTCAATCTCAATGTGTTTTGCTCGCTCATGGAACACATCATTGTGGGCAATATGAATAGCAGCCTTGTTATCACAGGAGAGTGGAGTTGGCTCAGATGATATAACTCCCATATCTTGAAGAAGCCACCGTAACCAGACAATTTCTGAAGTAGTGTGAGAAAGAGCTCGATATTCAGCTTCAGCACTAGAGCGAGATACCACAGATTTTTTCTTACTACGCCAAGAGATTAATGAGTTACCCAAAAATAGGCAATATCCAGTGGTTGATCGTCGATCAGTAACGTCACCTGCCCAATCAGAGTCGGAGTATGCACGAAGACGAAGATCCGAATTACTTGAGAAGTGTAAACCTTGATATAAAGTACCTTTGATGTATCGCAAAATTCGAAGGACAACATCATAGTGTGTTGATCTTGGATATGACATAAATTGGCTTATAATATGGACTGCATGGATGATATCTGGTCGTGTAATAGTAAGATAGTTAAGACTCCCTACAAGCTGATGGTATAGTGTAGGATTAGATAATGCTTTTCCTTCGTAACTGTTGAGCTTAACATGCAGTTCTAGAGGTGTATCAACAGTCTTGCTATCAGTTAACCCTGCACGTTGAAGAATATCAGTTGCATACTTAACTTGAGAAATAAAATAACCATTAAAGGATTTATCGACTTCTATCCCAAGAAAGTATCTCAAGAGACCAAGATCTTTCATCTCAAAGAAAGAAAATAGATGACGCTTCAAAGAAAGGATTTCCTTTAAGTCACTGCCCGTAATGATCATGTCATCGACATACAGAAGGAGAATAACCATTCCTTTCTCTGTTTTTCGAGTAAACATGGCTGAATCATATGCACTCTGACCATATCCATACTGAAGAGTAACATTTGAGAATTTTTCAAACCAAGCACGAGGTGCTTGTTTGAGACCATATAATGCTTTGTTAAGTTTGCATACTTGATTTGGAGCATGATGTAATCCAGGTGGTGGTTGCATATAAACTTCTTCTTGAAGCTCTCCATGGAGGAAGGCATTCTTGACGTCCATTTGGTGAAGATCCCAATTTTGAGTAGAAGCAACAGCAATGAGAGTACGCACTGTAGTCATGCGAGCAACAGGAGCAAATGTCTCTTCACAGTCAATTCCATATTCTTGTGTGTACCCTTGAGCCACTAAACGAGATTTACATCGTTCTATTTTTCCTTCTGAATTTGTCTTTATCTTGTAAACCCACTTGTTACTAATAACTGACTTTCCTGGAGGAAGATCTACCATGTCCCATGTATTTGCATTCTTGTGTGCTGTTAACTCCTCTCCCATAGAGTCTTGCCAGTCAGGGATTGCAACTGCTTCCCTATAAGATTTGGGTTCATGTAGAGGCAATATAGAAGATAAAGAACAATGATAATCAGAGTACTTAGCTGGTGGTCGACGAGCACGAGGTGGCAGTGTTGTATCTTCAGTTGCAGGATTCCTTTCTGGGGAAGCAATGTCAGGATTGTCCGTAGAGTCATTGGTGACAGTTTCTAAGACTTCTGGAGATGGAGTAATTGCAAGCTCAGGAGTAGTGATAGGAATATTTGGCTGAGATGTGATTACGTCTTTAAAAGGATCTATAAAGGAGAATGTTTCTAAACTAGATGTTTTTCTACTAGGAAGAGACCAGAATGGTGTTTTCTCCCAGAAGGTTACATGTCTAGAGATACGCAATCTTCTACTTTGTAGATCATAACAGAGATAACCCTTTTGTTCTATTCCATATCCTAAGAACACACAAATAGTATTCTTTTGACCTAGTTTGTTACGTTCTCGTTCAGTAAGAAGAACAAAACATGTTGAGCCAAAGACACGAAGTTCAGAATAATTTGGCGGCTTACCATAAAGACTTTCATATGGAGATATTCCTCCTATAACAGCAGTAGGAATACGATTGATGGTGTACACTGCTGTAAGAACAGATTCTCCCCAAAAGTTAGAGGGAACAAAAACAGAGAGAAGTTGAGTTCTTTTTGTCTCAATAATATGACGATGTTTTCTTTCTGCAACTCCATTTTGCTCTGGAGTTTCAGTGCAAGACAACTGAAGTTGTGTACCTTCGGATTTGAGAAAATCTCTAAAAGGATTTGAGATGTATTCGCCTCCCTGATCTGCACGAAAGGTTTTGATAGTTTTTCCAAACTGAGTTTTAATCATCCTAGAAAAATCCGAGTATAGTTTTAGAAAATCTGCTCTTGAGTTGAATAAGTATATCCATGTGAAGCGAGTATAATCATCAATAAAAATCACATAGTATAATGCTCCTCCCTTGGATGGAATGGGAGATTTTCCCCAAACATCAGAATGAATTAGATCAAAGGGTGCAGTGGATAAAGTAATGCTATTACTGAAGGAAAGAGCTGGTTGTTTTCCCAACTTACATGCAACACAATGAGGTTCTTTTTCTACTTGAATAGACCCTAATAAACCTTTATTAATCATATAGGTAAGACGAGTAAAAGAAACATGTCCTAGCTTGGAATGCCAAAACATAAATGGAGAAATAGTTGAAGGCAAAATAGGAGCAGATGCAACAACTTCTTTATTCATAAATTGCTGAGGAATGATAAGACTTTCAAGGAGATAAAGTCGACCAACTCTACGGCCTATCCCAACTAGCTTCCCTGTCTTGGAATCCTGTATCACACAACCAGAAGGAAAGAAGAAAATATTAAGTCCTTGATCACACAATTGCCCAATGGATATAAGATTCATTCTAATCTTTGGAACAAGAAGCACATTAGGTACATATATCTTATTTGTAACCTTAACTTGGCCGATGTGAGTAGCAGATATTGCTGATACATCTGCGGTATGGATATTAGGTGTAACAATGGGATGTTTATTCTCAAATAGAGTTGAATCAGATGTCATATGGTTTGATTCCCCTGAATCAAGAAACCAGCCAGTTGAAAGAATACCTGATGGAGCTGAGAGAGCAGTAGCTGCTGAGTGATTATTACCAAGTGCTTGTCTGAGCATCTCTTGAATATCAGCTAGACTGGTTTGTGTGACTGCTGCTGATTCTGAACTTTTCTCAACTGCTGGTGTGGCTAATAATGATGGAGAAGGATTATATGATGATGTAGCTGCATGCTGCCTTCTTCTTTCTCTCATATTCCTAGATGAAGGTGATGTACAGTTTCCTACAGTGTGTCCAGGTTCTTTGCAGTAATTGCAATGAAGCTGTGAAGTTGAACTTTGAGACATATCTGATGTTGTTGTGTTAGGTGGCACAGTACAATTTTGGGATATATGTCCAGGTTTCTTGCAGTTATAACACACAGTTTGAGTTGTATCACGATGATATTTTTGAGAACTAAAATGATTGTTAAAGCTTGTTCGAGAAGGTACTGCTAGTACGGTGGGAATATCAGGTTTAATGCGTTTCCTAGTTTCTTCAGTGATAAGTTCAGAAAGTGCAGTCTCTACAGTTGGTAGGGGTGATCTATGAAGAATTGATGCTCTAACAGTTTCAAATTCATCTCTTAGTGCCATTAAAAGCTGAACTAATCGTGATTCTTCCCTATATTTCTCCCATATTTCAATATCTGTTGTCTAGTTAGGCTCCATAAGAGATAACTGATTCCATATGACAGACATCTCAGAATGAAAATCAGAAATAGATTGATCATGTTGTTGTTTCAGAGATCTGATATCTTGTTCAAGCTTCTAACGTTGAGCAAAGTTGATTTGGGTATACCTTTTTGAGAGAAAATCCCATGCATCCTTGGCAGTTTCGAATATGGTAAGTTGCATGCTTATAGAGGTTATTACTGTGTTGCTTATCCATGTGAGTATCTTATGGTTGTTGATCTCCCAGGTTTCCATGCTTTCTCTTGCGGGCTCTTTATCCTTTTCTGTTACAGTTGTATCAGCAGCGTTTGGACGTTTAGCTGTGCCATCCATATACTTCCACATTCCTTTTCCTTTGAGAAAACTTCTCATAAGAAAGGACCAATGATTATAATTTGTTCCATCAAATTTTGTAGTGATGGGTTGATAGTCTTCTCGTGACATTTTGAGGTAAAGATAAAGATGAAGATTTGCGGTTAGGATTTCTATAGTCTGTTATTGATAAGATAAATAGCGAAGACAAGTTGATTGATCAGTGCAAGGTTTTTGATATTTCAGAGTTTATGTTGCAGCGGAAGATGGTTTCTTAGATCTTGCCAGGCTCTGATGCCATGACAAAACTAGTCATGGCATGTATATTCTGGAGAATAGATATCTTCTTATTAGTAAATCAAATGGTTACAAAACAACCTGTTCTTATATGCGTGAACGGATGAAAATAAGGAAACAAGATAAACAAGATATTACAACATAAAGAGAATATACATGCCTAATGAAAACAATATATACTATCAAATAATATCTCAACAAGATAATATCTTGGAGATAATATTTCTAACACCAAGCTCTATAAATTCTGGCACCAATCTGTCTTCATCCAAAACTCTTGCGACGTCTATGAACAACTGCTCGTAGTATGATTGACTATCCTTACAAATAGCAGCTACAAAAATATTTTCGCTGTCACCTCTTGCAAGATGTACATAAATACTGACAATCTGCTTAAGCAATATCTCCAGACAACAACCACACTTCATAAAGCGCCTTGTCCCGAAAGAAGATTTCGTGTGAAGGCTCAAAAGATGTACCAAAATGTGATTGAGCATTGTAGCCACTGTATCTACCATATGTGGAAGGAGGAAAGGAACAATAATCTGCTTTGATGTAAATGCTAGCATTTCTAGACTTGCAATTCTGTACGAAATACGACGTCCAATCATATCCTTATCATACTTAAACATACGGTCTCTCTCCTGCATCCACAGAAATGATTCACTGTCAAGAAGATTGATATTCTCATTGATCACTACATTCAAAAATGCAAGTAAAATTCAGTATCTTCTTTAGCAATCTGTCTCCATGCATCGCGGTGGGAAGGAATCTCCCACAAACAAGCAAGAATTTCCAAAATACTTTTGCGGAACTGAAGATTGTTTGGAGAACCAGTGAACACCTCCTTGGCATAAAGTTCTAGAAGATCACCAACAAGAAACTCCAGGTTTAGTTGACTGCCTTTGAAAACGGTAATCACTGAACATGCGCATCTTCGGTTGCAGAGACACAGACTCAAGAGTTCCACCATCCTTTCTCTTATATAAGGGTTTCGAATATAATTTGGACTTGCCATGAACATTATAATGAATTTTATAAATTCATCCATTTCAGGAATGCCATCAACCAATAATTCGCTGCACCGAAGTACAAAAATAAGCATTTCTATTGCATCTTCGACCAAGTGTTCAGGCACACAAGCAAATTCAATTGGGCAGCTTGATGGCAAAGGCATTTTAAACCCGCCAGCAAGACCTACCAACCAAACAACCATCAAGCCATAGAAGGATAGTGCGTCCTTAAGTAATGCTTTATCATGCAGTATCTGAGATATATAACAACAATAATTTCTCCAATCCTTTTTCGCTTCTTTAGGAAGAAGCTTCATATCCTGCTCTGGCTGTGGGAAGGGAGCATATCCTAGCAACGCATTCATGGTTGGCAGAAGATTTGCATTTAATGTCAGTTTCTGATGTAAATGCCGTAGCTAAGAAAGTGATTGATTAGACCCAGATGGAGCACCCTCCCCGTCATAAAAAAGATTTTACAACCAAATGAATATCTGGTTTCCCCACAAGAAGCTGTTGAATTGTCGTCCATCGAGTTGCCAGAACTGCTGGTTTCTTCTGTGGAACTGTCCATCGAGCTGCCAGAACTGGTGGTTTCTTCAGAGGAATTGGATAGCAAGTCGAAGTCATTGCTGTTTTGGAATGTGGAAATGCATGCTGCAACTTGTTCGGACGATGCGCGTAGTGTAGTCAAATTACTCATGTCCAAATGACGAGGATCGCATAATAAATACGTTCCATCAATTTCACTTGTGATGGTTAAATCTTTATCTATGAAGTTCTTACAGAGCCGATGCATGACAGCACTGAGATTCACAAACATGCCTAAACTCCCACAGTTCGGATCAACCTGCAATTTAGCCATTGAAGAGTTTCGCCTAATTATTTCCGCTAGATACTCGAAAACACTCTCTTGCGTTTCCCAGTTTCTCACGAGAGACAGAAGCACTTGTTCAAGCCCATCATGCAGACTTTTCGTTCGAGTTCTAACCTCTTTCACAAACGACGATTTGGCGTTTGTTCGTCGAGTCAGTAACCTACGAGAGTTCTTCTTCAGGCCTGAACAGCATTCTTTCTTCTTGTAGAATCTATCGTCTGGTATAAGACTGACATTAAAGAAACCACCTAGTATGCTTAGCTTCTCTAATTCAATCCCGTGCGTAACCTTGGGGTTCCAGAATGGGTGATTCACTAGAATTTTAGCGCAGATTGGATTTTTCACTAAATAAGTTAATCCCATTAGTGGCTCTTCAAAGTTGCCACACAAATCCTCTTTCATTATCTTGCTTCTCAAATCCTCGTACAATGATCTCAAAACAAAACTCAAACTATCAAAATCGGATTCATTGATCAGTTGCTCCAGAAACCCGTTCGGACAATCTAACGATTTTCCGCGTGAAACTTTTGAGTAAAGTAGTGGCAGTAGATATGACTTGGTTTCACTGTTTGTTGCGCGAACAGAATCTACAAGATGTGTCAGGCTATGAGAAACAACTAGTTCTTTTGCTTGTCTAGTAATGCTGTTCATGGCACAACACTGGGTATAAGTAGTGTCTCCCATGGCCAACTTAATTTGATTTTCATCTTCTTCTTCATTAGCACGACGATAACATCCAGTTAAACAAGGTAAAGGGTGTTCAGCTTCAGAATTACCGTCGCATTGTTCTGATAAACGGTCTTTGAGAACCTCCACCATTAAATTTTCAAGTCGTTTCGCTTTGTCTAGGTTTCCATCAAACTCCTCGTTTCCCAAAGTTGAGTCCTCTTTTTCTAGGGTTACTTTGAAGATTTTCCTAATTATATTATATTCTTCATCGCCACAGATAGATCTCCGACGTTTTACGGTCCTAATTATCTTATCTTCTTCATCAGCACAGATAGATCTCGGACGTATTACGGTAACCATAGCTAAAATACTTGAATGACAATTCTGCGGGAAGAGTATATATGTAGTAGAAAAAGCAAAAGATGGAAGGTTTCCAAAGGCAGAGTTAACATAGTGGCGAGGGGTCACCAGGCCCATTAGCTATGCTTTGGACAAGAGGTGCACTTGGCAGCGCTGTAAGGCAATTCTCCTCTACAAAACGGTTCAGCATTTGGGTAAATTTTGAAAATGACTACTAGCTAGGATGTGCATGATTTGACAGTTTTGGTATCTTGAAACTCTTTCGATGACAACATGATTTTGAGTCGCTTAGGTCATGAAAACCTGAAAGTGGTCGAGGATGGTGATTTCTTTGATTATGTCCTTGAAGAATTAGAGAAAGAAAGAACACCAATAACCGAAGCATTTGCGCTGGACGTGATGTTTTTGCTTCTTTTTGCCAGCTTTGAAACTGACTTCCCTATCTACAACTTTCACCATTAAGTTACTTACAGACAATCCTGCAGTGTTGAAGGAATTGACCGTGTGAGACTACAGACAATTTCAGATCAATATACATGTTACTTACATTACAAATTCAAAATTTGCATGATACTAAACATGGTACGTTATTAATTATCAGGAAGAGCACGAGGCGATTATCTGCAGGTATAAAAAATGGGGATTCCAAACTCACATGAAAAGAATACAAGTCAATGACTTTGACAGCTCAGGTAGGTAGAGCAGCAGAACTCGTTTACGCCACTAGATCGATATTTTCATGTAGTTGCTGAGGCTTTAGTACTTACTGACGTAGATTGTCATGACATGTATATTCTGAATGATAGAATTGTATTCAACGTGATAAACAAGATACAATACATTTGTTCTTATATACAAGAAATAGATATAAAAAGAGAAACAAGATATACATGAAAAAGGGAACAAAATATACAAAGATATACATGCCATGTAGAAGAAGATATTATCCCAAGATATCAGGACAATATCGTTTAACACCCTCCCTCAAACTCAAGATGGTGCAACACACATGTTGAGTTTGGAAATCAAGAACCTTAGACGAGCTGAGGTCAATGTTTTGGTGAATAAATCAGCGAGTTGCAATTCCGAGCGAACAAATAGTAAGACAATAGTATGTTGCTTGAAGTGATGTCTTACAAAGTGACAGTCAATCTCAATATGCTTCGTACGTTTATGAAACACGTCATTATGAGCAATGTGAATAGCATTCTTATTGTCACAACACAATGGAGTAGGTTCTGATAAATGAACTCCCATATCTTCAAGAAGCCATCTCAACCAAACAATTTCAGAAGTTGTACGAGCAAGAGCTCGATACTCAGCCTCTGCACTATACTGAGAAACAACACTTTATTTCTTACCGCGCCAAGAGATCAAAGAGTTTCCTAGAAATACACAATATCCTGTGGTTGAGCGTCTATCTGTGATGTCACCAGCCCAATCTGAATCTGAATATGCATGAAGACAAAGATCAGAAGTAGATGAGAACTTTATACCTTGATACATGGTGCCTTTGATATAACGTAATATCCGAAGTACTGCAGCATAATGGGTGGACCTTGGAGTCGACATGAACTGACTAACTACATGAACTGCATGACTGATATCTGGTCTTGTGATGGTTAGATAATTAAGATTTCCCACAAGCTGACGATATAATGTAGGATTTGCTAAAGTTTTTCCTTCAAAGGAATTGAGCTTCACATTTAGTTCAAGAGGTGTATCTGCAGTTTTACTATCTGTTAACCCAGCACGCTAAAGTATGTCAGAGGCATACTTCACTTGTGAGATGAAATAACCATCAGATGATTTACAAACCTCTATACCAAGAAAATACCTTAAAAGATCTAAGTCTTTCATTTCAAAAGAGGAACTGAGATGAAGTTTAAGAGCAGAAATTCCTTCTAAATCGTCACTTGTGATAACCATATCATCAACATACAAAAAGAGAATAACCATACCCTTCTCAGTTCATCGAGTAAACATTGCTGAGTCATATGCACTTTGATTGAATCCGTACTGAAGGATATCACTGGAAAACTTCTCAAACCAAGCACGCGGTGCTTGTTTAAGTCCATACAAAGCTTTACGGAGCTTACATACTTGATTTGGAAAATGAGTCATTCCTGGTGGTGGTCTCATATACACTTCTTCTTGAAGTTCTCAATTAAGAAAGGCGTTCTTTACATCCATTTGATGAAGATTCCAATTACGAGCAGCAGCAGCAACAACAAGAAGTGTACGTACAGTAGTCATACGAGCAACGGAAGCATATGTTTCTTCATAGTCTATACCATATTCTTGGGTATATCCTTGAGCAACCAAACGATATTTGTAGCATTATATCTTACATTCTGAGTTTGTTTTGATCTTGTACACCCATCTACTGCCAATAACAGTTTTCTCTGGTGATAAGTCAACCATATCCCATGTACCAGCGTCCTTTTGTGTTGTTAGTTCTTCTCCCATAGATGTTTGCCAGAATGGAATTATAGATGCTTCCCTGTATGATTTTGGTTCATGCATAGATAAGATGGATGATAGAACAATGATAATCTGCAAACTTGGCCGGTGATCGACGAGTACGTGGAGGTAAAACATCATTCTCAAGTACAAGATCCCTTTCTGGAGAAGCAATGTCAGGATTTTCCATAGAGTGGTCATATGGAGTTTCGATACTTTCAAGAGGAGTGACTTCTGTGGTGGTGGATGGAATAGTTGTGGGCTGAGAGCTAGGTAGAGATACATCCTCAAAAGGATCTAGATACATAAACTGTTCTAGAGTAGAAGACTTGCTGCTAGGAAGAGACCAAAAGGGTATATTTTCCCAAAACTCAACATGACGAGAAATACGTAATCGACGACTCTCTGGATCGTAACAACGATAACCTTTTTGTTCAATACCATAAACTAGGAACACACAGATAGCATTCTTTTTGCTGAGTTTATTTCGTTCTCGTTCTGTGAGCAGGACAAAACATGTTGAACCAAAAACACGGAGCTCAGAATAATTTGGTTTCTTATTATAAAGACGTTCATAAGGTGATATTCCTCCTATGACTATAGATGCAATGCGATTTATTGTGTAAACTGCAGTAAGGACCGACTCATCCCGAAAATTAAAGGGAACTGATGCTGAAAGAAGTTGGGTTCTAACTGTCTCTATGATGTGACGATGTTTTCTTTCTGCTATACCATTTCACTATGGAGTTTCAGTATAGGATAACTGAAGTAGAGTACCTTTTGAAAGGAGTTGATATGTATTCACCTCCTTGATCAACACTAAAGGTTTTAATGGATTTTCTAAATTGAGTTTTGACAATTCTAGAGAAATCTGTGTATATTTTCAAGAATTCTGATCTAAAACTGAAAAGATATAGCTATGTAAAATGAGAGAAATCATCAATGAAGATAACATAATATAGAGCCCCTCCCTTAGAGGCAATGGGAGATTTTCCCCACACATCATAATGAATAAGATCAAAGGGTTCAACTGAATGAGTAATACTATTATTAAAAAGAAGTGAAGGTTGTTTACCCAACTTACAGGAAATGCAATAAGGTTCTTTATCAACTTGAGTTGTTCCCAGTAATCCTTTATTGATCATATATGCAAGACATGAAAAAGAGACATGGCCTAGCTTAGAGTGCCAAGACATAAATGGAGACACAGTAGAAGAAAGAGAGTTTGCAGCTGCAACAGTAAGTTCATTCTTTGATTGTTAAGGAACAATTAGAGTTTCAAGGAGATATTGTCTACCGAATCTACGACCTATCCCAACAAGCTTCTCTGTCCTGGGATCATGTATTATACAGCCAAAAGATAAGAAATAAATGTTAAAACCCTGATTGCACATTTGCCCAATTGATATAAGATTCATCTTGATCTTTGGAACAAATAACACATCAGATATACGTATTTTGTCTGAGACTTTAACCTGACCAATATGACTAGCAGCTATTTCAGATCCATATGAAATTTGGATTTTGTGTGTAACAATAGGATGCTTGTTTTCAAATACATTAGAATTGAATGTCATATGATTAGAAGCACCTGAGTCAAGAAACCAACAATTTGAAAAGGTACCTGTGGGAACTGAGAAAGCAGAAGCTGTTGTAGAGTTATTGTTACCAATTGCAAGGTCTTGTTTGAGCATCTCTTGAATATCATTAAGATTACTTG
This sequence comes from Papaver somniferum, assembly GCF_003573695.1. NCBI lineage: Eukaryota > Viridiplantae > Streptophyta > Magnoliopsida > Ranunculales > Papaveraceae > Papaver > Papaver somniferum. The sequence goes on along the minus strand of NC_039361.1, from coordinate 19,284,795 downwards.
ATGTAGATGTTGATGTTTCATGACTTCTTTCTAGTGCAAGTGCTGCAAGGATGGATTGTACAGGTGTGTATGCAGTGCCATTCAGCTTTCTTCTTTTTCTCATGTTTCTTGAAGATGGAGATGTACAGTTTCCTACTGTATGACCAGGTTCTTTACAATAATTGCATTGAATATGAGAGTTCGAACTTTGATGGGTTGGATCTTGAAAGTCTGATGTTTGTGACACACTCTGTGTTGATGGTAAAGTGCAGTTCTTGGACAAGTGACCAGGTTTCTTGCAGTTGTAACACTGAACCTGTGACATGTCACGATAGTTTCTCTGAGAATTTAAAGTATTATTAAAACTTGCATGTGAAGGAACTGCAAACACAGCAGGTAACTCAGGCTTGATCCGCTTTCGTGTTTCTTCAGTAATAATCTCAGACAACGCAGCTTCTACAGTAGGGAGAGGTGATCGATGAAGGATTGAGGCTCTTACAGTCTCAAAATCATCTCTTAACGCCATTAGAAGTTGAACCAGTCGTGACTCTTCTTTGTATTTCTGCCATAACTCAATATCTGTAGTCCAATTTGGTTCCATGAGTGCTAGTTGATTCCATATAATTGACATCTTAGAATGGAAATCTGAGATTGACTGATCCATCTATTGCTTTATAGATCGAATATCTTGTTCTAGTTTGCAACGCTGAGCAAAATTGACTTGGGTATATCTTCTCGAAAGAAAATCCCATGCTTCTTTGGAAGTTTCAAAATCAGTGAGTTGCATACTTATGGAAGTAATTACTGTATTGCTTATCCATGTCACTATCTTGTGATTGTTGATCTCCCAGTCTTCAACGCTGTCTTCTTTAGTTTCTTTGTCTTTGATAGGCTCAACTTGTTTATCTCTAATGACAATACCATTCGTAACAACACTAGGCTTTTTGACTTTGCCATCAATATATTTCCACATAGCTTTTCCTTTGAGGAAACTTTTCATAAGGAAGGACCAATGATTATAGTTTGTTCCATCAAACTTTACGGTAATAGGTTGATAATCTTCACACGACATATTGAATGATAACAGGGAAGGATTTTGGATACTAGGGTTTGGGTTTTATAGTATAAACACAGACGAGACAGAGATGGGATGGATGACAGGAATTGATCATGTTGTTGTTGTTGTTGTTACAGCGGAAGATGGATTGTTAGATCTTTCCAGGCTGTGATGCCATGACAGAGATTCTCATGACATGTATATCTGAATGATAGAATTGTATTCAACCTGGTAAACAAGATACAATACATCTGTTCTTATATATAAGAAACAGAGATAAAAAGAGAAACAAGATATACATGAAAAAGGGAACAAAATATACAAAGATATACATGCCACGTAAAAGAAAATATTATCCCAAGATATCAGGAAAATATCGTTTAACACTTACCACTACCAGTTCCCTAAAACTTCAGGTTATAAATGAAGCAGTGAGATTGGCGAACATTGTCCCCGGAATTTTCAGGAAAGCATTAAAAGATGTACTAATAAAAGGTATATATTGACAACTAAATTGTTAATGAGATAACACTAGCAAATAACTAAAACATCACCCACATGACTCTGATAACAGGATACAACCTTTGCGCAAGAATGACGCATATTTTTCCAGTTTAGTTCATTGTATACAGTTGAATATATGCATCTCCTTTCGTAGAGATAAAATCAGATCGGTGACCGATAAATCTTCTCCCTATAAATATGATATTGGCAATGTATACTAACCGAGTGTAACACGACATAGTACCTGCATAACCATAATTTGGTAGGTCGTTCTAAAAACAGGTATGCATTGATTGTGCAACTTTTTGACCAGCAGGTAACAATATTATTTAGGACTTTTCCTACAAAATTTTTTATTTGCTTTACAAACATCTTGTGTAAAACCAACTGGGATTCGCTTAGTTGGTCACCCTGTGCTGATGATCGTTTCAAAATAAAATTAAAAATTATGTGTACGTACCAGGACGCATAGGTAAAATGGATGGAAGAACCCACACTACAAGAAAACTTGATATATTGCAGCACCCAATGGTTATAGCATAAATCCCAACCAGTGTCGCGATAACCTATGTGGCAAGAAGTTTATTGCTGCACACAATCTTTATTGCTGCAGCAAGAGAATATACTTTTTGGCCACACTCTTTTCATGAAGGCTATTATTGGGGCGTCACATTCCATTAGAGGGGCGTCACCTAATAGGACAAAAACGGGTCACCCATAAATAATATCAAAAACCCCTTATCTAAAATAATTTTGTAATGACTATACAAACCTTATTTAGTTAATTTTAATTTAATTTAAAAAATATAAAAATTAAATTAATGAATTTTGTTGTATACTTGGTGAATTCTGGGGCAAAATTTTTGTGGGAAGAACAACTGGTCGTAAAATAAACTTTTACGGTTGGAAATAATCCAAACCTGGACGTAAAATCACTTCTTAGGTTGGAAATAATCCAAACCTAGACGTAACATCACTTCTACGGTTGGATTTAAAAGAAAACTAGACATAAAATCAGATTCTACGGTTGGAATTAAAAGGAACCTGGACGAAAAATGAGCTTCAAATAGTATTTTGGGGGTTTCTTAAACACTTGCAGAAGGAGGAAGAGGTGGTTTTGGGGGAGAGAAGGGTTTTTCACAGCAACACTTGCATCGAATAGTATTTTGGGGGTTTCTTAAACACTTATCTGTACCCTTGACCATTGAAAGTTCCAATTTTGAACACTGTGATTTACACCAATTTGTACAAGAGTTGCAAGCCCGCTGGCCACCAACAGTGTATGAATCCATGTATATATCTCCAGGAACGCATATATTCTTCCATGCCGATACCACCTCTACAAAAAAAAAACGTCATACATAACATAAATTAATTGGCGAAGACTATTTTTTTTTTAAGAGGTAATTCAAATGTGTTAGATCTAGTATTGAAAGGGGGAAATTAAAGAAAAAAAACTAGGAAGAAAAATTCCCCATGAACGATCACATTATGTCTAGTCTGTCATGCATGATCTGGCGCTTGTAGAAAAGATGGTACACTTACCTGCATATGCAAAGATGCATACAACTATCGCAATGACAGTACTGTAGCTAGGAAAGAAACCCGGGGATCTTTTCTTAGTTATTGCTGCCATCTTTGCTACTAATTCGACTGCGCGCAGACTAGTTGTTTCTAGTTCACTAGCTTTCAGTTTGGATGTGTTTTAGGTTTCTTTGCTAACCTCTATTTAAATAGGTGATTATTTTGGCAGATTCTCAATCGAATAAATCCCTACCAGTGTCGCGACAACCTATGTGGCAAGAAGTCTATTGCTGCACACAATCTTTATTGTTGCAGCAAGAGATTATACTTTTTGGCCACACTCTTTTCATGAAGGCTATTATTGGGGCGTCACATTCCATTAGAGGGGCGTCACCTAATAGGACAAAAACGGGTCACCCATAAGTAATATCAAAAACCCCTTATCTAAAATAATTTTGTAATGACTAAACAAACCTTATTTAGTTAATTTAATTTAATTTAAAAAATATAAAAATTAAATTAATGAATTTTGTTGTATACTTGGTGAATTCTGGGACAAAATTTTTGTGGGAAGAACAACTGGTCGTAAAATAAACTTTTACGGTTGGAAATAATCCAAACCTGGACGTAAAATCACTTCTTAGGTTGGAAATAATCCAAACCTAGACGTAACATCACTTCTACGGTTGGATTTAAAAGAAAACTAGACATAAAATCAGATTCTACGGTTGGAATTAAAAGGAACCTGGACGTAAAATGAGCTTCTACGGTTGGAACTAATTCAAACCTGGACGTAAAACTACATGCAAATAAAATTCTACGGTTGGAATTAATCCAAACCGGGACGTAAAATCACTTTTACGGTTGGAAATAATTTAAACCTGGACGTAAAATCACTTTTACGGTTGGAATTAAAAAAAAAAAATTGGACGTAAAATCGGATTCTACGGTTGGAATTAAAAGAAACCTGGACGTAAAATGAGCTTCTACGGTTGGAACTAATCCAAACTTGGACGTAAAACTACATGAAAATAAAATTCTACGATTGGAATTAATCCAAACCTGGACGTGAAATCACCTACGGTTTTTAAGTTTTTATTTTAGTTAAAGGGTAATCTAGACATTTTGTATATGTGTTAGGATATCCCAAAAACACTTTTTTGGACATTAAGAATCCAAATGAAGCCCCTCTATTGGAGTGTGACGCCCCAATAATAGCCTTCCTTTTCATATTGTTGCCACAGTTGTGTGGCAAAAGTTTCATTTTGCAGAGTTGCAGCTAAAAAGTACTGTGACTAGAAATTTGCTTTTGCAACACCTATATTGAAGGTGTGGCAATATATGGTGTAGCAATAGCTATACTTTCTTGTAGTGCTATAATTCAGGAGGTGTCGGATTACATCCAGACCAGTCATAAACTCCAAGTATCTGCATCCATTCATGTATTTTTCATGAACTTCTACTAATTATAAAATCTTTGTGTACAGTTAAATAACTAAGCAATATAACATCCGAAAGCCAAACCTTTCCCCATGATGGTATGGATGTTACACCACCATGACTAAGGATCCAGTTTCGGGCTCTTGTGCAAGCATTGTCTTTACCGGTGTTAGGTCCTTCGCCTAAGATTTGCGTACAAAAATTGAGGATTTAGATTTTCTGAACCACGGAATCAATTTGTCATCACTTCATTTCCATATGTTGTTTTCAAATCCAAAAACAAACTATGTAAATTTGCAGAATTTGCTTAGTTCAAATATTGGATCCTCAGTTTAATGAATAGAATGATTTCAGTTAAGAGTCACATTGCTGTGAGAGGTGTCAGGTATCACACTACATTTACTAATTTTGCTTCCACCCGGTGAGGTCTATCTTTTCATCTTTTTTTCTTTTCTTTTCTTTTTTTTTTTTGGCAGGAAAGGTTACTCTTTTATCAGACTAAATTAAGATGTAGACAAATTTGAAAATTTTCATTTAAAGAAACAAAATGACACACATGCTGCTTATTGCTTAATTATGCTAATCAAACGCATAAAACTTGTCTCCTTAGTTAGTATAGCTGCAGCTAGCTAATAACTGGACGGATACTAGTTTTACTGAAGTATTATTCACTTTTGTTCTGCGTGTAGAAATGAACCTATAGCAGATAATAGTGAGGTAATGCTCCTACAACAACACTTGCACAATACAGTAGAAGGAGAGTCTTCCCTACACCCATTTTTTCTCATTGAAGATCCAGTTCCAAGACATTTACTTCTACAATAAGATGTACACTGGGTGCAATCAGTGGTAGACATGCTGGTCTGTGAAAAAGCATCCCCAGGTGCGCAAATATTTATTGCAGCAGATGGCGGAGGTGGGGGTAATGGAGATGGAGGAGGTGATGGTGGTGGTGGGATGGAGGTGGGGGTGATGGGGACGGAGGAGGAGGCGAGGGGGGTGGTGGGGAAGGAGGAGGTGGCGAGGGTGGTGGTGGTGGGGGACGAGGAGGAGGCGAGGGTGGTGGTGGTGGTGGGGATGGAGGAGGTGGCGAGGGTGGTGGTGGTGGTGGGGATGGAGGGGGGTGAGGGGACGAGCTTTTCACAACAACATTGCTCAACCCAAGCAAGTGGACTGACCATACTACCAGCTGCTACGCACTCGGACCTTGCTTTTGAAAGGCCTTTTTGGTTGCAAGTTTTCTCACATAAAGGTTTATGAATGCAATCTTTCCCATTAGGGTGCCCAAGTTTTTCATATATTTGGTTACTCACACATATGTTAAAAGTCCATGGGTGATGGCCCTCAAATTTGGATGCAGAAGGAGGAAGAGGTGGTTTTGGCGGAGAGAAGGGTTTTTCACAGCAACACTTGCATCGAATAGTATTTTGGGGGTTTCTTAAACACTTATCTGTACCCTTGACCATTGAAAGTTCCAATTTTGAACACTGTGATTTACACCAATTTGTACAAGAGTTGCAAGCCCGCTGGCCACCAACAGTGTATGAATCCATGTATATATCTCCAGGAACGCATATATTCTTCCATGCCGATACCACCTCTACAAAAAAAAAAACGTCATACATAACATAAATTAATTGGCGAAGACTATTTTTTTTTTTAAGAGGTAATTCAAATGTGTTAGATCTAGTATTGAAAGGGGGAAATTAAAGAAAAAAAACTAGGAAGAAAAATTCCCCATGAACGATCACATTATGTCTAGTCTGTCATGCATGATCTGGCGCTTGTAGAAAAGATGGTACACTTACCTGCATATGCAAAGATGCATACAACTATCGCAATGACAGTACTGTAGCTAGGAAAGAAACCCGGGGATCTTTTCTTAGTTATTGCTGCCATCTTTGCTACTAATTCGACTGCGCGCAGACTAGTTGTTTCTAGTTCACTAGCTTTCAGTTTGGATGTGTTTTAGGTTTCTTTGCTAACCTCTATTTAAATAGGTGATTATTTTGGGTTGTAAGTTATATTAAAGTAATAGAAACAATCACATGCACTTCTGCTCGGTGGATCCATCTGCACACTGCCAATTACCAGATCGAATTTGAATCAAATATTTCCAAAATCCCACTTTCTATGCATACAGTTAGATGTACAGTCAGACAAATGGTATCTTTTATTTGTTTTTGATTTGTAGATAATAATAAAGTACAAAAATAACAATATACAAGTATTATGTTGCTAATCTCTGTTCGAGTGTTGCATTAATCTGATCACGTTAATCACGCTAACATGATATTTCTGATTATCAAAGAGAATCATATATATATGATCAATGGATCAATTTCCTTACCAGCCTGGCAGTCCCAAAGTTTTAGAGATTCTGGAAATCACAAATTATTGATTGTTGTTAAAGGGAGAGCAATCATGGATCTGAGGAAAGCGAAAATCGTAATTTGACTCTTCAACTCAGACCTAATTATAAATTGGGTCCATCTACTCATATTAAATGCACCCGCCACGTAAAACTAAATTCACCACCTGTCCACCACCATCTACTTCACGGGCGACAATACGCATTATGGCCAAAAGAATAGAAATAAACTCAATTCACCACTTGTCCACCACCATCTATTCCACACGTGACAATTCCAATCTGCCAATACTGAATGTACGAGTTTCTTTAGGATTATTTGTATATCTCCACCAGGTCCACCATCGTATACATGTTTATGAACTATGCGATAAAGAATGCCCTATTTTTGAAAAATTCTCCTCTTCCAAGTGTTTTCAATGATTGAATACTCAATTTCCGCTTAAATATCAAGAAAATTCAATCAAATCTATAAAAACAAAAAGAAATCAATTTAAATTATAGAAAATTGAGACTCATCAGGAAAGGGATATTCAACGATGCAAAGAACTTTACCGCCACGTTTCTCCGACCTTTGATCTTGACGATTTGCTTCATCCCAAAAGGTTGTTCTTCATAAGAATTAAGAAACACTATTTGACGTTATGATTTATATACATATATGTTGCTTTTTTGCAATTCATGTCTTTTTTCTTCTCGTTTGGTGTTTTTAATTAGGTTTAGGTACAAATTTACGGGCTTGTTGATTATTCCACTTATTTACTTGAATTTAAGGTCTGTTTGCTAATAAAACTATAAGAGTTGTACTTGTATTGATTGAACAAAGTTAAAGAAAGAAATACAGGACTCGGTCCTTTATATAGACAGGACTATGACTCAAACATACAGAACATCTGATACGTAATAAATGCACATAGAAGTATCCGTACAGTATATCCAGGTTGTCAAGTATCTTATAAAGAGAAATATCAGCCACATGATGAGTCACAGGATGAGCTAACATCCCCCCTCAAACTGATGTTCGTACGTGAGGCATCAGTTTGTCCTTTAAAACACTGAACTGGGACTTGGAGAGACCTTTAGTAAATAATTCAGCTATCTGGTGAGAGGTATGAACATAGGATACTCGTAGAAAACCAAACTTATCTAGATCACAGATCATGTGATAATCTACTTCAATGTGTTTGGTACGAGCATGGAAGATTGGATTAGTTGTAACACTGCCAGTACCCTGATTATCAAAGAAAAATTTGCAGGGTAAAGAAAGATGTACTAACAATTCTTCAAACAGATAAGAGATCCATAAAATTTCTGTTGTTTCATTTGCTAAACCACGATACTCAGCTTCTATGGAAGAACGCGAAATAGTCTGTTGTTTCTTGGAGGAACAAGAGACAAGATTTCCACCAATAAAAACACAATATCTAGAAGTAAATTTATTAGTATATGGACAACCATCCCAATCACTATCACTATAAGACTGTGGCTCAGAACAATTACCAGAAGACAGTGTAAGTCCCTGACCAAGAGATCCTTTAATGTAGCGTAAAATTCTCTTATCTAACTGAAGGTGAATGTCTGTAGGATAGTGTAAGAACTGACTAACATAGTTAACTGCAAAACTAATGTCAGGTCTAGTGAGAGTGAGATATTGAAGACCACCCACCAAACTTCTATAAGAAGTGCTATCATATTGAGATGTTTCATCACAAAGTGAAGCGCTTTGACCTTGAGCAACTAGAGTTTTGCATATCTTACATCCCAGCATATCATGTTTCTTCAGAAGATCCAAAGAGTATTTGTTTTGAGTTAACAATAACTTCTTAGCTGGTGAATCATAGGTAGCTTCAATACCTAAAAAATAATGCAATGGGCCTAGATCCTTCATAGAAAACTTATTTTTGAGAGAATTAATGAAAGATTGAAGAAGATCATCAGAAGAACCAACTAAAATAATATGATCAACATAAACCAGTAGAATCATCCTAGCATCTCCTTTTTGATATATAAACATGGAGGTATCACAAACAGAATTTGAGAAACCAAATTTAAGAAGATATTGATTGAACCTCTCATACCATGCTCTTGGTGCTTGCTTAAGACCATGGAGAGATTTCTGGAGCAAACAAATATGATTGGGATGTTGTGGATCCACAAAGCCATGTGGTTGTTCCATATAGACAGTTTCAGATAGATGTCCATGTAAAAACGCATTACTAACATCTATTTGTCTAATGGACCAATTTTGAGATATAGCAAGACTTAAAACACATCTAATAGTAGTAGCTTTGACTATTGGACTAAAAGTCTCTTCAAAATCAATTCCATCAACTTGATGATTGCCCTTAGCTACCAATCTAGCTTTATGTCTGTCAACAGTTCCATTTGCATTGAGCTTGGTCTTGAACACCCACTTACAATTCCATCAGAAGAAGGTGCCTCTTTACTAAGCAGAGCAAAAGGAACGGGATGTTTAAGAGCAGAATTTGTTACAAAGTCCTTAGAAAGAGGTTTAGGTAAATGAATACCTGATTTGGACCCTGTGTGCATCCCTGAAGAAGTAGAAGTTTGCTTTGGTGAAGTATTAGAAGTATAAAGAGAAGAAAGATCCTCTGGTGAAGCAGAACTGAACTCAAGTGAAGAAGTATTCAGTAAAGAAGAATCCTTTGATGAAGCGGAACATAACTCATTGAAGAAGTATGATGTATGGAAGTATCCTGTTGTGACTCAAAACATAACTCAGTTGAGCAAGAATTGAAAAAGCGGGGGTCTAACAACCTCACCCAATATTTCGATTAGCAATCTGTATGGACAAACTCCAGTATACTTTCAAGAGAATCAACTAGACTCAATCTTAATAAAGTATATCAAAGAGTTATATCACTCTTTCTTGATTCAATTCTTTCTCAAGAAAATAGAAATCTACAAGTCTAATTGAATACAAGAGAAATCACTTGAACGGTACCAAAGACCAATGTTCAAGGATCAATCAATTTCAATCAACAACCAAATGTCGGATTTCCAATTGATTGATTCAAACGCACAACCTGTGATATTTCAATTATATAACAAAATATAATGCGGAATAGAAATAACACAGACACCAGAATTTTGTTAACGAGGAAACCGCAAATGCAGAAAAATCCTGGGACCTAGTCCAGATTGAACACCACACTGTATTAAGCCACTACAAACACTAGCCTACTACAAACTAACTTCGGTCTGGACTGTAGTTGAACCCCAATCAATCTCACACTGATTCAAGGTACAGTTGCGCTCCTTACGTCTATGATCCCAGCAGGATACTACGGTTCGCGGACTGAGTTCGCGGCTCTTGTTCCGGTTCTCTTGATCAACAAAGTTTGAAAACTTCGGTTCAAGGAAAAAAGGACTTATACATATATGTGTTGCCACACAATGCTTATATCCATCATTGGGTTATGTGATCTAAACTCTCATTTCAATCATTGAAACATTCTTAGAGGACGTTATATAGTTGTTATTCACAAACCATTTTTCGTCAAAGCAATTTTCAAAGTGATTGAAACATAACATGACTTTCGTCACTAGGTAAATATGAACTTGGCCAAAGCGAAAGCTTACCAACACATATTTCGAGAAATAGATAGGCGAGATAAACTCGGCTCGAAATAGCAAATGTGTATAATCAAAGTTTATATAGCAAAACGACTTTTGTCTCAAGATAGGAGATAGAGTAGATATACTTTTGAGTGATAGATAAATTCAAGTCTCCACATACCTTTTAGTCGATGAAGTTCCACCAGTTCCTTGAGTAGTCCTTCTCTTGTATGATGATCTCCATGGAGTTCTTGAGCTCAACTACACTTTCTATCCTAGTCCGAGACTTAGCTATAGTAGACTAGAAATCAAGACTTATAGTTTTGATCACTAACATTGACAAACATGCTTGAGATAGCAAAGCATGCAAGTTCGACTGAGCAATGCTCTAACAATCTCCCTCTTTGTCAATTTTAGTGACAAAACTATCAATACATATGGAATACAAAAAATAAATGAATTAACTTTTGTAGCTCCTATTCCACATGCCTAATCTTCAACATTACTCGAAATCTTCGTCACTTCCAAGTACTCCAATGATCCCAAAGGTTGTAAGTTCAGCATCATCGTTGTTGAAAATCCCTAGCTATAACAACGAGAAAACAAGAGTTCTCAATCATTGTTATACAGTGTCATGGTATCATTATACAGTAACAAAGTTCAATTGTATCAAAACTTCGACAATAATACTATGGTGATATGTATCACTCCCCCTTAGTCAATACTCCATCTCACATGGAACCACTTTACATAATGATCCAAAAACCATATGTATTTGTAATGTGAACTACATATTAATTCTCCCATTTTTTGTCAATAAAATTGGCAAAGGTACGAAACGAGATCCTAATGAAATTTCCGAAAGAGACATTTCATGACCAAAGAAAGCACATATCATCTTATTTAGATGCAATCATATAACCGAAGCTAAATTCACTCATCAAGGAGTTTATAAAGATACAAGATAACCCCTATAATATTCCACAGCTGCACTCCCCACAAACATTTGGAAATTAAGCACAAGTTCAATTAAGAACTCTCCCCCATATAATGTCATTCCCGAAAGAATAACAAGAGCGACCTTAATTTCAAGAGAAAAGAATCATTTCTTTGGACATAACAAATCACAAACAAGTATGAATTTGAATCCAAAATACTCAATTAAATTAACCACAAGAGAACCCATGATTAATTTAATCAGAAATGCTCAACATAAGTGAACTTATGGAGACTCAAAAATACTCAATTAGATTAATCATAAGAGAACCCACAATTAATCTAATCGGAATACACAACAAAATTAACCACAAAGAGTAATCAATTTAATTGGTCATACTCTACATAAAGTACCTCACGGAGCAACAACTAAGCTATGAATAACTCAGTCGATTGTGCTCAACATAAGAAACTTTATGGAACAACACAGTATATGCACAAAAAATTGTAGACCGGAGGTCGACCAAATACTGTGGAATAATAAAGGATTCATTCTATTTTCCATCACCATTTGCACAATGACATACAATAGACATAATCCTTGTGAACAAAAGATTTTAACCTATCTTCCATCAATAATTGACATAATAGGCTTAACTTTTGTATTTGTCAAAAGTTCATTCCTTCTTTTATCAACACATGCATATCGACATATAAAGGACTTAACTTTTGACAAGGTATGGGATAATCATAGTTCACGGACGCAAAGAAACATATCCCATAACAATTCGCAATATATAAAACCATAAAGATTAATACTGCAAAAATCATCTTCCAAACAATTTTAGAATTTAAACCAATAAATCTAAAGACATGAATATGAAAAGGTTGGACATAGCTATGTGTAATCACAATAATGGCTATTCCAAACTCTAGTTATTCTTCTAAACAAAACAAGAAAATAGAAGACTTACTAGGCATACTAAAGGAAAAATCAGAGTTCATTGAGAAGCTCATATCTTTCAATGAATCCATCAAAGAAGGTATCACTGATTTCCTTTATTTTCTAGACCGTAGACATACCATGTTCGTGAGCTAGCACACTAACTTTGCGATCAACCACCCGAGCAAGATGTCTAGCTTTGACACAGTCCATGATGAGCTTCTTTTGATTCCTTATCAGAATATTCTGATTAGCAAGGATTCTGATCTGACCATCTAGGGGTTGGTTTATTTGCAATTGAAGATTTGAAAACTCGACCTTTGAATCGTTTTGAAAACGAGTTAAATCCTTGACAAAATCATCAATCCAGGAGTTGTGATCCTTTCTTTCAAGCATCTTCTTTAGAACCAGTTCCTGACTTGGCTCACGTTCCTGATTGTCTCCCTCCATATCAAGATCCACAATCTCTTGAGATTTTGCAAAGTTCTCCGTAATTTTTTGTTAGGGATGGAAAAGACACAATAAGTATATATGTGTATAAACATGAGAAGGAAACTCTTGTTTTGGAAACCCTATGAACTCATAAGAGGAGGACGCGAACGTTTTTGGACCGGTTAGCACAGCACATAAACAGAAAATAATATACAATATACTTGAGCATTTCTCAACCATTATCCTTGTACCTCTCAAGTTAGACACAAGGAAAAGAATACCTAGAGTCAGGTAGTAGAGTGGAAATTAATCTCACTATTATCATCGAGAAAGGAGTTGTATATATCATCTGATAGTTTGATCTTTGTGTTCTTCGCCTTTCTTCGGTTGACATTCATCTCAGAAGAGTAAGACATGGCGTGTTTAACACATCCGTCAGAAGGCTTTCTCTGAGGAATAAATCTAGGACCTCTTGTAATTGGTTCAAGAGGATCAGAATAGAAAAGGATTCATTTTCTAGACTTAGATTTACCAGACTCATTCTTATAACCACAAGGAATGTGTTCATTAGTGGAACAAGAGTTTATACCATTGAGATGAACTTGTTCCTTGTGATGATTTCTAGAATAGAGATCATTTTTATAAGGTTTTTGGTTTTCTATGGGTACGAGATTCCCTACAGAAGTCGACAGACTATTTACTCCATCAACAGTAGAAAGAAGCAAATTATGAAGATTCGAGATTTGTTTCCTTCTGGCAAGGCAATGGATATCATAGTGATTCTTTTTTCCACAGAAAGTACAGGTTCGTGGAGGAGAAACAAAAACTGGCACCTGTTTTAACTTCATAGCCCTATGAGAGGATTGCAAGTCACGCAAACCCTTATTGACACAACTTTCTTCTGGAGAGGATTTTTTCACGTGCGGTAATTCATGAGAATTAGTTGGTGCGGAAGAAATTCTCCTTATGACAGAGTTTTCCTTTTCCAAGGATCTGCATTGTTCATGATCTAGAACAAGAGATGCACTTAGTTTCTCTTTTTCGACACGAAGTCTGTTTAGATTTGATGAATGCGTCTCGATCATACGTTTTTCTCTAACTGAGTCTTCCTTGACAATATCCTCAAGAACACTAATCTTTTCACGTTGTAGAGTAGTTTCTTGGAGAAGTTTTTCAATATTGTTAGAGAAGGATTTAATGATGTTATAGAGTTCACGTTCTCGATCAAGAGACTTTTCAAATTCATCAATAAGCTGAGCATGATTCTGAAAATCAATAATCTCAGTAGAATTTTTTGAGATTCTGGTGAGCTCCATTTCAGCTTTTTCCATAGTGTCACACGCCTCATGGGAGGGAGAGACGTCTACATCTAATGGAACAATCTTTCTACCTCGGGATTCGGAAGAATCAACTAAGGAGTAATCCTTTGAGGTGTTTCCAAGACACTTGGTATAGTTAAAAGCTTTAGGAGACATCTTGGTATGCGTAAATGCTAGAGAAGAGATTTTATCATCAGACTCAGATTGCCACAAACACAGACTTGTAAGGTCTTAAAACGTGTTTGCCTGCTCTAATACCAATTGAAAAAGCATGGGTCTAAAAACCTCACCCAATATTTCGATTAGAAATCTGTATGGACAAACTCCAATATACTTTCAAGAGAATCAACTAGACTCAATCTTAATAAAGTATATCAAAGAGTTATATCTCTCTTTCTTGATTCAATTCTTTCTCAAGTAAATAGAAATCTGCGAGTCTAATTGAATACAAGAGAAATAACTTGAACGGTACCAAAGACCAATGTTCAAGGATCAATCAATTTCAATCAACAACCAAATGTCGGATTCCCAATTGATTGATTCAAACGCACAACCTGTGATATTTCAATTATATAACAAAATATAATGCGGAATAGAAATAAAACAGACACCAGAATTTTGTTAAGGAGGAAACCGCAAATGCAGAAAAACCCCGGGACCTAGTAAACATTGAACACCACATTGTATTAATCCGCTACAGACACTAGCCTACTACAAACTAACTTCGGTCTAGACTGTAGTTGAACCCCAATCAATCTCACACTGATTCAAGGTACAGTTTCTTTCCTTACGTCTCTGATCCCAGCAGGATACTATGCACTTGATTCCCTAAGCTGATATCACCCACAACTAAGAGTTGCTACGACCCAAAGTCGAAGACTTTAATAAAAAAAATTATATCACACAGAAAAGTCTACAGAATAGATAAATCTGTCTCCCACAGATAAACCTACAAGTTTTGTTTTGTCTTTTGATAAATCAAGGTGAACAAGAAACAATTGATAACCCGGACTTATATTCCTGAAGAACAACCTAGTCTTATTAATCACCTCACAATAATCATAATCGACACGGCGAAATAAGATATTGTGGAATCACAAACGTTGAGACGAAGATGTTTGTGACTACTTTTCTATCTTTCCTATCGGAGATATAAATCTCAATCCAATCATTACGATTGTACTCAAAACGATAGAATCAACAAGATCATATCACACAACTACGAGAAAGTAGTATCGGTCTGGATTCACAATCCCAATGAAGTCTTTAAGTCGTTAACCTGGTTTTTAAGAAGAAACCAAAGTTTAAAGGAGAATCGACTCTATCTAATACAACTAGTATCACACATGAGGTGTGGGGATTAGGTTTCCCAGTTGCTAGAGTTCTCCCTTATATAGTCTTTCAAATCAGGGTTTGCAATCAATGTTAGCTTGGTAACAAAGCATTCAATATTCACCGTTAGATGAAAACCTGATTAGATTCAAGCTAATATCTTTCAACCGTTGGATCGAAAACTTAGCTTGTTACATATAAATGAAATGTACTATTTTGGGTTTATGTAACCGTACCCAAACATGAACATTTGTTGGTTCAACAATAGTTAACCTAATGGTTAGCCATATGAGCACTTTCATATCGACCATATTCTTCTTCACCATAACTAGTTTTAATGACTAAAATGAACTAGTTAGAGAGTTTTTCAATTGCATGGAAATCTTATGTAACTACACAAGACACGATCAAAGCAAAAACGATTTGATTCACTCGAATGGGTTCATGAACTTTATAGCCACGATTTGCAATTTGAATTCCTTAGTTAATATAGATAAGTTCACAAACAATCGTCTTTATATATAACCAGCTTAAATTCGCGGACTTAAGTTCCCGGAAGGAGTTCTCAAACTCCAGCAGATTTTCTCGGGTCAAGAACTTCCGCCAGTTCGCGGACTGGGTTCGCGGCTCTTGTTCCTGTTCTCTTGATCCACAAAGTTCGCAAACTTCGGTTTAAGGCAAAAAGGACTTATAAATATATGTGTTTCCACACAATGGTTATATCCATTACTGGTTATATGATCTAAACTCTCATTTCAATCATTGAAACATTCTTAGAGGACGTTATATAGTTGTTATTCACAAACCATTTTTCGTCAAAGAAATTTTCAAAGTGATTGAAACATAACATGACTTTCGTCACTAGGTAAATATGAACTTGGCCAAAGCGAAAGCTTACCAACACATATTTCGAGAAATAGATAGGCGAGATAAACTCGAGGCGAAATAGCAAATGTGTATAATCAAAGTCTATATAGCAAAACGACTTTTGTCTCAAGATAGGAGATAGAGTAGATAGACTTTTGAGTGATAGATAATTTCAAGTCTCCACATACCTTTTATTCGATGAAGTTCCACCAGTTCCTTGAGTAGTCATTCGTCTTTTATGATGATCGCCATGGAGTTCTTGATCTCAACTACACTTTTTATCCTAGTCCGAGACTTAGCTATAGTAGACTAAAAATCAATACTTATAGTTTTGATCACTAACATTGACAAACATGCTTGAGATAGCAACGCATGCGAGTTCGATCGAGCAATGCTCTAACAATCTCCTCCTTTGCCATTTATTTTTACCTAACTGACAAGAACCACAAACTGAAGTAGAAGATTTACTGGATAACTTGATAGAAGCAACAACTTCTAGTTTTTGAAGTATCTTCTGAGCAGGATGACCTAATCTTGAATGCCACAATGTTGGAAAAGCTACAACTGAGAGATAGCAACATGTGAAGTAGTGGGAGTCTTGATAGGGTATAAGCCATCCTGCACTTTTCCTTTAGCCAGAATATGGTTGTTCTTCAAAGAGTTAATTTCATAACCCAATGAATAAAAGATAAAAGCACAATGATTATCTTTGGTGAACTGAGCAACAGATAGTAAGTCGTATTGAAGATGCGGCACATATAAAACTTTATGTAGAGCAAAGTTATTACATGAAGTAGATAAAACTGAAGAACCAATTAAAGAGATAGGAAGAAGCTTACCATCTTATACCATTACTTGTTCTTGACCAGAATAAGAAGTAACTTGATGTAGTAATATGGAGTCGTTTGTCATATGACTAAATGCACCAGATTCGGGTATCCACACAGGACCAGATGGACTATGTCCCCAATAACCTCCAGATTCAAAATTAGAAAGAAGTTGAACATTGTAGTCAAATTCATTGTCGAACCAAGGAGTAAGATCAGCATTACTGCTTGCATTGAGATCAAGACCAATAAAGGCCTTCTGAGGAGGAGGACCACTGTTCTTGGAGGGCATGTACCTAAATCTGCATCTATTAGCAAGATTTCCATCTTTTAGACAAATCTGACAAGGTGGTACAACAGTTTGTTTCTGAGTGGGATTGAACTCAGTCTTTGTTATAGCATTGCTCGGTTGAACTCACATGCGTTGCTATCTCAAGCATGTTTGTCAAGTTTAATTTTCAAAACTATATGTCTTGATTTCTAGACTACTTATAGCTAAGTTTCGGTTTAGGACAGTTTAGTGTAGTTGAGCTACAGACTCCATGGCGATCATCTTACGAAGACGAAGAACTACTCAAGGAACCAGTGGAACTTCATCCGACTAAAAGGTATGTGGAGACTTGAACTTATCTATCACTCAAAAGTATATCTACTCTATCTCCTACTCTTGAGACAAAGTCGTATAAGTATGATAGTTTTCATACATACACATTTGCTATTTCGAGCCGAGTTTACTCGCCTATCTTTTTCTCGAAATATGTGTTGGTAAGCTTTCGCTTTAACCACTTTTCATCTTAACCCGTGACGAATGTCATGATGACGTTTCAATCTTGAAAATAGCTTTGATGACGATAGTTGTGAATAACGACTATTATAACATTATAGAAGAATGTTTCAATGATTAAAATATAGAGTTGATATCAAGTAACCAACTATGGATATAAGCATATATAGTGTGTTCTCACATTAGTGTATAAATCCATGTGCCGGAAACCAAGTGTGTGCATATGTGTGCATACGGTATTGGTGAAGGAGACAGGTTGGGTATGCGTACCCGTACGCGTACCAGCGGAAGTTTTCGAACCGAAAATTTCTGCTGAGTTTGTAAGTTTGCTAATTGTTAAACTAGTCACCTTAGGTACGCATACCCGTATGCGTACCCACAGAAGTTTTCGAACCGAAAATTTCTGTTGAGTTTCTAAACTCAAATCCGGTAGCTATGGTACACGTACCCGTACGTGTACCCAAGATGGTTATATTTCTCAAATCGGAAGTTCATGAACTTAAAAAATAAATCAATAAGGAATGAAATCTTTGCAAAACGTGGCTATATTGTTCATGAATTGATTCAAGTGAATCAAATAAATCGATTTTGTTTCAATTGTGTCTATTCATAAAAACCTAAGCAATTGAACAACTCTTCAACTAGTTCTTATGAGTCATTTGAACTAATTATGTGAAGAAGATGATTACGGTTAAATGCAAGTGACATATGGCTAACCATTGGTTAACTATTTGTGAACCAACTAAGTGTACACGTTTAGGTACGGTTACTTAAACCTAAATGGAATACATTTAATTTGTGTGTCACAAGCTAAGTTTCGATCTTACGGTTGAAAGATATTAGCTTGGTTAAATCAGGTTTTTCATCTAACGGTGAATATTGAATGCTTTGTTACCAAGGTAACTTGGATTGCAAACCCTGATTTGAAAACTATATAAAGGAGACATCTAGCAACTGGAAAAACTAATCCCCACACCTCCTGTGTGATACTAGTTGGTTTTGCTAGAGTCTATTCTCCTTTAACCTTAGGTTTCTTCTCGATACCCTGTCGATTAACGACTTAAAGACTTCATTGGGATTGTGAAGCCATACGAAACTACTTCTCTGTAGTTGAGCGATCTGATCTTGCCATTTTCTATCGTACGAGTTCAATTGAATAATTGACTTGAGATGATATCTCTGATGGGGCAAGATGAAAAAGAAATCACAAACATCGTCGTCTCATTATTTGTGATTCCGCAATATCTAGTTTCACTACCATACGATTTAGATTATTGTGAGGTGATTGATAATTCTAGGCTGTTCTTCGGGAATATAAGTCCGGGTTATCAATTGGTTTATGTTCACCTTGATTTTATCAAAAGACGGAATAAAACTCTTAGGTTTATCTGTAGGAGACATATTTATCTATTATCGTAGACTTTTCTGTGTGATACATATTTGTTTATTAAAGTCTTCGACTTTCGGTCGTAGCAACTCTTGGTTGTGCGTGAGATCATCTAAGGGAATCAAGTGCGTAGTATCCTGCTGGGATCAGAGAAGTAAGGAGCGCAACTGTACCTTGAATCAGTGTGATATTGATTAGGGTTCAACTACAGTCCAGACCGAAGTTAGTTTGTAGTAGGCTAGTGTCTGTAGCGGCTTAATATAGTGTGGTGTTCAATCTGGACTAGATCCCGGGGTTTTTCTGCATTTGCGGTTTCCTCGTTAATAAAATTTCTGGTGTCTGTGTTATTTCTATTTTGCATTATATTTTGTTATATAATTGAAATATCAGAGGTTGTGCGTTAAGACCAATCAATTAGAATATCCAATATTTGGTTGTTGATTTAAATTGATTGACACTTGGATATTGCTTTTTGGTACCATCCAAGTTTATCTCTCTAGTATTTCATAAAGACTCGCGGATTTCCATTTGCTTGAGTATAGATCAAATCGAGAGATTGAGATATTAGCTCTTTGATATACTTTTATCTAGATTGAGTCTGACTGTCTAGTTGATTCTATAGAAAGTATATTGGAGTTAGTCCATACAGATTGCTAATCGAAATATTGGGTGAGGTTGTTATACCCCCGCTTTTTCAATTGGTATCAGAGCAGACAAACACATTTAAGACCTCAGAAGTCTGTGTTTGTAAGCGATCTGACTTGATAGACAGTAAAGTCTCTATAAACGCTTCACCAGAAATAAATCACAATCTTAGAGAATGTTCAAAAAATCTTGTTATTCTCTAAAAGAAGTTGTATGAACAAATCCAGATCAACCTTGATCTTATTGCAGAAATTGCAAAACATATGGATTTGAAATCTGTCAAAACTCCTTCAGTTGTGATGAATAATCCTTTTGATTCCTCTCTAGTGAATCATAGTAAGTCAAGTGTTAAACAAAGTGCATTCTTTAATAAACTTGGTATAAGGAAGAGCTTCTCAAATAAGATTACTGATGTTGTCCGCTGTATGTTTTGTGAGTCTCATAGTCACACTCAACATACGTGTACACGCTTTCAGAAAAGTGTAAATGTTGCGAGTAATCTTCTCAAGAAAACTGAACAACTGTTTACTTGTCTAAAAAGGTGTACAATACTAACAAGAAATTCTAAACAGGAAAGTAGTGTTAGTATGAGAGCTTTTTCCTTAAAATCAACATCACCCTTTCAATGGTTTCTTGACAGTGGTTGTATCCAACATATGACTGGAGATATTTCATGGTTTGTTTCTACAAGCGACTTTGAAGGAGGACCAATTACTTTCATAGATGGGAGATGTTGCTACATTAGAAAAAAGGGCGTGATCAAGCTTCCCGGTGTTCCAGAAATTCATGATATAGTATACGTCAAAGGTATGACTGCAAATCTTCTTTCTATTAGTCAAATTTGTGACAAAGGCCATAAAGTTGTTTTCAATGCAAATGGATGTGACATTGTAGACAAAACTGGAAAAGTGATTTTTCAGGAAACTCGTGGCAAAAATAATTGTTATCTTCTTGATACTCAGTTTAGTAACTATTGCAATTTGACTAAGGTGGAATCTACACAACTTTGGCATGAGCGTTTTGGTCACATCAATTATCGTCTCTTAACTAAGATCATTAACAAGGAACTTTTTAGAGGCTTTCCCAAAATCAATGCAAAGATTGACGGTGTATGTGGTGCCTGTCAACAGGGTAAGCAAATGAAAGTTCACCATAAGTCATCTCGAGATTTTCACACTAAGGCTCCACTTGATTTAATTCATATAGATCTCTTTGGACCAATTCAACAACACACTGTTTGAGGAAAGAAGTACGCCTTAGTTATGGTAGATGACTACACCAGATTCACTTGGGTAGCATTTCTAGATCATAAGAATGAAACCCTTGGTGAGTTTAAGATTATTGTTAATAGGATCCAGAATGAACAAGGTCGTAAACTAAAGAAAATTATAAGCGACCGTGGCACTAAATTCAAAGACACCAAAGTATTTGAATTCTGTGATAAACTGGGGATTATTCAACAATACTCACCACCCATCACTCCTCAAGCTAATGGAGTTGCTGAAAGAAAGAATAGGAATATTCAGGAAATGGCCAGGGTAATGCTCCACGACAAAAACATACCTATAAGGTTTTGGGGAAAAGTTGTCTTTACAACATGTTACTTGATCAACCGTGTCTACCTACGGTCTAAAACCCTAAACACTCCATATGAGTTGTGGTATGGTAGAAAACCCAACTTACACTATCTTAGAGTGTTCGGAAGTAAGTGCTACATCCTGAAAGATCGAGAACAAAGAGGGAAATTTGATACTAAAAGTGATGAAGGTATCTTTCTGGGTTATGCGTCTGATAGTCGTGGTTTTTGAGTATTTAATCTCAGAACACAAGTAATGATGGAATCCGCTAACGTTATCATTGATGATATTAGTGATTTTCACCATGTTTTTCTCCTGCTGAGCTGCCTCCAACCGAGACAACTGAGAAAGTCAAAGAAAAAATTTCGTATTGAGTTGAAGTTATACCTACTGTTGTTGATCCTGATCTCTCTAGTGACGAGGAGAAAGCACTGATCAGACCATGCATGTTGAACAAGAACGTGTCACTCCGCGACATCTCTGGGTTCAAAGAAATCATGACCCAAACAGTATCCTTGGAGGAAGAGATTCTACTGCAAAGACTAGAGGACAACTTCAAAATTTATGCAATTTCAGTTGTTATTTGTCACATGTAGAACCAAGAAATATTGATGAATCTCTCAGCGATCCCATATGGGTGAATGCAATGCATGAAGAGTTAAATCAATTTCAAAGACAAGATGTATGGAAGGTTGTACCTTGTCCTCCAAATATCAACAGTGTTGGCACCAAATGGATATTTAAGAATAAGTCTGATGAGTTTGGCACTATTGTTAGAAACAAAGCAAGACTTGTCGCTCAAGGATATTCACAAATCGAAGGAATCGACTTTGACGAAACCTTTGCTCTTGTGGCACGCCTTGAGTCCATCAGATTATTATTAGCTCATGCTTGTTTTCTTAAGGTAAAGCTATTTCAAATGGACATCAAATCCTCTTTTCTAAACGGAACCTTAAAGGAATAAGTCTATGTAGCTCAACCTAAGGGATTTGAAAACCCTGACTTCCCAGATCACGTCCTTGAACTTAATAAGGCGCTATATGGGTTGAAACAAGCACCTCGTGCCTGGTTCGAAAAACTGACCTCATCTCTTGTTGGGAAAGGTTTTTCGAGAGGAGGAGCTGATAAAACATTGTTTACCAAGTGGAATGGAAAAGATGTTGTGATTGCTCAAGTTTATGTAGATGACATCATCTATGGATCAACATCGGAGAAACTTGCACAGGAGTTTCAAGTGTCTCTTGGAAAGGAGTTTGAAATGAGCAATGTTGGTGAATTAAAATTATTTTTGGGTTTACAAATTCAACAACACAGGGATGGAATTTACTTATCTCAAGAGAAATATGCCAGAGATCTTGTTTCAATATTTGGCCTTGATAAGTCTACCCCTAAACTAACTCATATGCCTACCTCTGGTAAATTGCATCGAGATGATAAAGGTGTAAATGTTGATCAAAAACTTTATCGATCTATCATTGGAAGCCTTTTATATCTCACAGCCACTCGACCTGATATTTATTTTAGTGTAGGTTGTTGTGCTAGGTTTCAGGCTAATCCAAAGGAGTCTCATCTTGCAGCTGCAAAAAGGATCATACGTTATATTAATCACACTGCATGGTATGGTCTTTCTTACACTTTCGATACTAACACTGATCTTACTGCCTATCAGATGCAGATTGGGCAGGATGTGTGGAAGATAGAAAAAGTACATCAGGGGGTTTCTACTATGTAGGACTGAATCTTGTAGCTTGGCATAGCAAGAAACAAAATTCACAATCCCTCTCAACACGTGAAGAAGAATACATTGCTGCAGGCTCATGTTGTACTCAACTTCTATGGATTAAACAAATGCTTGCTTATTATGGAATCAACACTGGAATAATGAGAATCTTATGCGACAACACTAGTGCAATTCGTATAACAGAAAATCCAGTTGAGCACTCAAGGACTAAGCACATTGACATAAGGTATCATTTTATTCGAGATCTTTATGAAAATGGTATCATTAATATGGAGTTTGTTCCCTATGAACAACAATTGGATGATATTCTCACCAAACCATTAGATACTGCTACGTTTCAACACTTATGACAGTCTATTGGTGTCGTTCTGGTTCATTAGTCTTCCATAAATCTTGCCCCTGTTATTATCTCGATCTTTTGGGCAATTGAGTTTGGAACGTCTTGAGGTGTAAGGATATATTGCACATATGTTTCTAGTATATGTATCTTCTAAGTATCTTAGTGTTATCTTAAAATACTTCTTTTCTTGTAAAAGTAAGGTCGCTCTTGTTGTTCTTTCTGGAATGACATCAAATGGGGGAGAGTTCTTTTGAACTTGCGCTTAATTTCCATACCTTTGTGGGGAGTGCGGCTGTGGAATATTTTAGGGGTTATCTTGTATCTTTATAAACTCCTTGATGAATGCATTTAGCTTCGGCTTTATGATTGCATATAAAAAAGTTGATATGTACTTTTATTTGGTCTTGAAGCATCTCCGTGGAAATTTCATTAGGATCCCGTTTTCGTACCTTTGCCAATTTTATTGACAAAAAGGGGGAGAATTAATATGTAGTTCACACTACAAATACATAAGGTTTACGAGTTTTACGGATCATTATATAAGGGGGAGTGGTTTTCATGTTGAGATGAAAGTATTGACTAAGGGGGAGTGATACATTTCACCATAGTATTGTTGTCGAAGTTGTGATATAAGAACTTTGATACTATGTAATAATATTATGACATTGTATAACAATGATCGAGAGCTTGTGTTTTCTCATTGTTATGGCTACGGATCTTCAACAACTATGATACTGAATTCAACATATATCGAATCATGGGAGTACTTGGAAAATATGAAGTTTTCGAGTAATGTTGAAGCACCAAGGAGATCAAGCATGTGTACGAGAAGCTACAAAGTTTTATTTATTTTGTAATCCATATGTATTGATAGTTTTGCAACTAAAATTGACAAAGGGGGAGATTGTTAGAGCATTGCTCGGTCGAACTCGGATGCATTTATATCTCAAGCATGTTTGTCAAGTTTAGTTGTCAAAACTATATGTCTTGATTTGTAGACTACTTATAGCTAAGTCTCGGTTTAGGACAGTTTAGTGTAGTTGAGCTCCAGACTCCATGGCGATCATCTTACGAAGACGAAGAACTACTCAAGGAACCAGTGGAACTTCATCCGACTAAAAGGTATGTGGAGACTTGAACTTATCTATCACTCAAAAGTCTATCTACTCTATCTCCTACTCTTGAGACAAAGTCGTATAAGTATGATAGTTTTCATACATACACATTTGCTATTTCGTTCCGAGTTTACTCGCCTATCTTTTTCTCGAAATATGTGTTGGTAATCTTTCTCTTTAACCACTTTTCATCTTAACCCGTGACGAAAGTCATGATGACGTTTCAATCTTGAAAAGAGCCGATAGTTGTGAATAACGACTATTATAACATTATAAAAGAATGTTTCAACGATTGAAATGTAGAGTTGAGATTACGTAACCACCTATGGATATAAGAACATATAGTGTGTTCTCACATTAGTGTATAAATCCATGTGCCGGAAACCAAGTGTGTGCATACGGTATTGGTGAAGGAGACAGATTGGGTATGCGTACCCGTACGCGTACCAGCGGAAGTTTTCTAACCGAAAATTTCTGCTGAGTTTGTAAGTTTGCTAATTGTTAAACTAGTCACCTTAGGTACGCATACCCGTATGCGTACCCACGGAAGTTTTCAAACCGAAAATTTATGTTGAGTTTCTAAACTCAAATCCGGTAGCTATGGTACACGTAACCGTACGTGTACCCAAGATGGTTATATTTCTCAAATCAGAAGTTCATGAAGTAAATAATAAATCAATTAGGAATGCAATCTTTGCAAACCGTGGCTATATTGTTCATGAATTGATTCAAGTGAATCAAACCGATTTTGTTTCAATTGTGTCTATTCATAAAGACCTAAGCAATTGAACAACTCTTTAACTAGTTCTTATGAGTCATTTGAACTAGTTATGTGAAGAAGATGAATACGGTTAAATGCAAGTGCTCATATGGCTAACCATTGTGTAGTTGCAGAAAATCCTACACTACACCCCTCATATGATTTCATTAATACTCAACCCATTTTTAGGCTTTCAATCTTAATTTTATTGATGAATCTTTGAATATTATTACAAGAAAAGATAAAAGAATCAAGAGTAACCTCTGCTCTAGACTTTCTCTCTCCTCTTTACTTATTTCTTACTCAAAAAAGATCTCTCTCCTCTTCTCAGTTGAACAACTATTTATAGGGAAATACATAGTGGATGACAGCTAATCTGTCCTTTATTTTCGGATACGGCTTGCGACATTCTCGTAACCTTACAAATGTTAATCTCGCAAACTCTCTAATTTTCGCAGGATCATCATATCTTTCTCATGATTTTAGCTGATGTCGTTTATTACATCACTTCTAAAATTGTTCTGCAACGCTGTTGTGTTGTGTTGTTGATAATTTCGCTAAGATATTATTGTTGCGAGATTATGATCCTACGTCTTTCCTCTTCTCATATCTTTTCTGCGAAGTAGAGAATGATGTGAGAAATGCCGGAGTTATCCATCGTTTCATATTCTGCATTTATCACACGTATTCTTTCTTCCATCCGTTTCTTGACACGTCTTATGTAACCGCTGCTTTTCAACCGCTTATGTCTTTTCGTCTTAATAGTGTTTATTTCTTCGAGTAAAAAATCTTTCTTATATATTCTTCTTACTCTTCTATTCACTTTCTTTTTACTTTCTCTTCTCTTTTAATTCTCTCATCTCTGCAACTCTATTGTTCTTCCGTAAATTCCGCTACTGTAGTTCTTCCTTCTTCAATCTTTTACTTTTCCTTCATTCCCATACTCTATATTCAAATATGCCTCCAAGTGGCCATAAACATGAGAAAAACTTAAAAGACGTTCAAAAATATCTTGCAGAGAAAGGTTTCACACTTTCTACCATTCTTGGTGAAAGTTCCAAATCAATTCTTTCTATCAAACTTTTTTCTGATCAATATTGTGATGATCAATCAATCATAATTTCGCTAGGTCAAATTCTCGCAGGTCTTCTCATTCCTCTTTACGACCCAGATATCCCTCTGTTCTATGAAATTCTTGCTCATTCGGGATTTTCGCGAGCTATCTTCCAGTTGAGTGGGGATTGCATCCGTCTGATGCTAGAGTTCGCTAATCGTGGTGTTGGTAAAGGATCTCTGTACTCCAAAGAACTTAGGGATCCTGAATTCGCAGACTTAGAAATAATTGCTAAAAAATATACAGTAGCGAGCTTCTTTGAAAATTATGAATTGATCTCCATGAAGAAAGAGAATACTCGTTGGGGTATTCGTTTGAAAAGGAAAGATAACATTGATGAAGCGAAAATACTTATGCAAGATGATAAATGGTGTGTTTTTCCCTTGATGCTAAGAGGGCCTTATATTGCTGGATCAAATATTCTTCCTGAGAATCTCGCTACCTATCAACCTTGGGTATTCTCTTGGCCCGAGAAGGAGAAAGAGGTATGTTTCTTCCAGTTTTGCTCACTTTATTTTCTTTATTTGTCTTTATTATTTTGTTCGCTGACCCTTGCGTTATTCTACAGATCCAAAAACTGAAAGATAGTTATAACAGGACTGGGAGGGCTAATACCTTGTTAGCTCTTCGCTCATATACAGATGAGGTAAGAAATTTTTCTCTTATGATTTTAAACAGTATAATGTTGATTCCCTTTCTTATTTCTATCTGTGTGTGAAGATTATTGCTGAAATAGAAGAACCTGCTGATGTTGCGAAGACTGGTGATAAAAGCAAAGGTGCTCTTTGCATAGAAAAATCAACTGCTCCTCCTTCAAAGAAAAGGAAAGTCCGTTCTTCTTATCCTTCAAATATTCCTTCTCATGAAAATTCCGAAAGTGACAAGGATGATGAGGACAATGATGATCTTGCTGCAAGTGAAGATTTTCCACCTGAATCTTCTATGGCTAAGCTCTCTGGCCTCTTTTCTGATTCTCTGCAAGGAATGGGAGATAGCCAATTCGCTAATACCTGCAAAGCTCTCGCTACAATTTGCGATATACCTTTGCTGGATGGTGATAGTTCTCTTCGTGGAGTTTATAGATCAGTGACTCCCGACTTCTTGCATTCTCTTAATAGTTTGGTATACTTTCATCCTTTTACTTCTTCATTGTCATAGCTCAAAATTTCTTTTTATGTTAATACTTTTTATATTTTCTCGCAGGCTGGAAAAGCTTCTTTTGCTGTTGCCTCAGATCTTGAGAGGAGACGTGAAAATCTTGAAAAGAAGAATCTTCAATTTCGCACAAAGAATGAAGAATTGGAAGCTGAAGTTAAAGGTCTTCGCGAGAAAAATAGACAACTAGAAATTGGTTCTTCTTCGTATAAGAATAAAATCTCTAGTCTTCAGCAAGCTAATAATCAACTTTACGGTATGTTACTTTTCTCTTTTCCCTTCATTCATTCATCCTGTTGTTTTATCTTATTTAAATGATCTTTTTTGCAGACATTTATGGTCTTTCTGATGAAGCTACCCTTCTTCGTTCATTTCCTAATATCTTGGATAATGATACCCTTCTTGAGCGTCTTAATAATTCCTTAAATAGTTTCTCAAATGATAGAATTTCATCTCTTTCTCTGAATGAGCTTAGATCTAAATTTCGCCTCTTAGAAATTGACCATAGGTCTAGCTTAGGCTTAGCCAACCGATTTAAGCGTCTCTTTCTTGATTCTAAAGAGAAAACCAATGAGTTAAGAACCAAAATTAGCGGTCTCATAGATGATAAGGATCGTATCTCTGATCAAGGTGCTAAGGCTTTGGCGAAATTCCAAGAGACTCTTCTTGAAGTTCAACTTGAACGAGATGAAGCTAGCCGCAAGAACATCGAGCTCTGCGAAAGGGAAAACCAAATTCGTTCTCGTCTTCTTATAAGTAATGAGGATGAATTTGTTTGGGCTGCGAAAATCTTAGATAATGCCAGAAAAGATTTAGGTGTAAGTGTTAGTCTCCAAGTTGAGCATACAGCCCTGATTAGAGATATGATTTCTGACAGAGAAGGTTACTAACTTCTCTTCTTTACTAATCTTTTGCTTCTTATGAATTTTCATCAAGTTAATAATTGATTGTATTTTGCTCGAAGATTCTGAAAGTAGATATCGTGAAAAGATTGAGGAACTCGAAGCTGAAAAGGAGGAACTCGCAAAGAATCTTTCTTCTCGCAACGAAAAGTACTCTAGATTAAAGAATCAAATCAAGATCACTGTTGCGAATTTTAAGAATGATGCTATGCATTTTCGCAATCAAACTATCCAAATGGTTTGTGACGATCATAATATCCCTCATTCTGATTATCCTTGTCTCTTGGAAGAGATCCCACAGAATACTCCCAGTCTGATTATTTCTGATAGAGAAGCTGATGATGAAGAATCTGATGGTGATGAAGGTTCTGATGGTGATGAAGATTCTGACGCAGACGAAGAAGGGAACAAGTCTGATGAAGATAATGAAGGATCAACTAAGAAGTAGTCTTCGTTTCTTTCTTTGATTCTCTGTAATACTTGTACATTTATTCCTTCTTTCTGTATATTTGTGTTTCTTTCATTTTGACCTGCATTCATTAAAACAATTCTTCCTTGCAATACAGTTAATCAATATAATCATTAATTTTTGAATCTTTGAGTAAATCTATCATATGGAGACAAATAACATTTTCTAATTTCATTCATTCCCATACTTGCCTCTGTTATTTGTATCCAAATGAGAGATTTTATAAATTTTTCTTATTTTATTCTTCAATTTCGCAGTTAATTATGTATAATTTCGCTACCTTATGCGAAGTGAATTTTGATTCTTTTCAAAATCTCATTCATGTGTGGTCTTATTTTTCCTTCCTAATTAAAGGTCTTATTATGCCACCTCTTGTTATTGCGAGAAAATCGCAGAACGTCCTTGCACTTTCATGCAAAAACCCATTGATCTTGCCTTAAAATTTTCTTTTGTATTGTGGCCTCTTCAGGAATGTTGCGACAATATGACAGGCCTAAATATTCTTGCGAAAATAAAGCCCCATGACATTGCCGTCGTGCGACGAAATCGCATGACGTCTTCGCACTTTCATGCAAAAACCCATTGATCTCGTCTTATCTTTTTCTTTTGTATTATTGCCTCTTCAGGATTGTTGCACAAATATGACAAGCCTTAATACCCTTGCGAATAAAAAACCTCATGAAATTTGCGTCTTAAGACACTTATCATCTCCCTAATGGAGGGTGCCGCCCTTATCTCCCCCCTGGTTTCCCCTTCAAGGAGGCGTACTTCTACCATACAAGGTTAGCTCCTCCCATCCAGTGTTAACAACAATCAGTTGTTTTCGCATCCTCTTATCCCTTTTACCTATAGGGCTTATGGTTATGAGACTGCATCCTAAGTGGGGTTTTCTTCAGGCCGAGTGCAGTATAAGCCAAGACTTGTCAAGAATGGCAAAATACGCTTCAAACGTCCCTGGCACTCTTGACTCAACTGTGTACCTCGGCGCCTTGATCAGATCTGCACTCCTTGGGAGAGTCCTTATTACCTTAGTCGCCCAACCTAAGTCATATGCTTAAGCTGAGAATCCAAGGTGCCTCTCCCGGATGGGCTTTATTGACCCCAAATCTCCATAACTCAGGTTCCGGTGGTGGTGTATCCTTTCCCTGATCCATGCAACAGGTACCCCCTTATATGACGTACTTTAGGTCTTACATTTGCCTCTTGCGAAATTGTATTCGCGAACTAGGGTGTACGCCATAAAGGTTCGCCTCTTTCTCTTTTGTCATTTTTCTCTGATTATCTTCTGTAAAATTCATTATCTCTGCGAGAGTCTCGTATATCATCATATTGTATTTGCATTTCGCAATCTCAATTTTGTCATTCAATAAAATGTATTCTTGAGAATTTTACTTATTGCGAGAGTGTCGCAACAACTTAATCATTCATACATTTCCTGTTTTTATTACCTTTGTCATCCTCTACTTCTTTATTATTTTCTACTACTGCTTCCTTGGTAGTGGTATGTTCATCATTTTTATTCTGAGCTAGTATTAGTTTCGCAACATCTCTTCTTCTTTTCTTTCGATTGCATCCACCAGTTTTCCTTCTTGTTTTCTCTTCCTTCGCAAGATTCTATCTCAGTTTCGTAACACCTCTTTTATTTAACCCAATCTCCCTTTATGATTCCTACACCACTGGGGTGAGGGAATTTGATGCACTGGTGGAAAGTTGAAGCTACACCTAGAATCCCATGTAGCCAAGGTCGACCAATTAAAGCATTGTAGGGTGATTCTCAACGACACAGAATAAGATTTCGGAAGATATTCCCTTCAATGGAATTCGCATAGTAACCTCCCCTTTAGGCTTGTTAGCAGTACCATTAAAACCATATATCTTATATGTTGATGGTATAAGATCATCATCTCTTCCTCCCATAGTTTTATAAGTATGATAAAATAAGATGTTCACAGAGCTTCCAGTATCGATTAGAATTCTATTAATTGCCCATGAATCTTCAGCTTCATCATCCTCATCTTCTTTCGGTTTTGGATTAATTTCTAATTTTACTACCAATGGATTATCATGCACCTCTTCACCTTCGGGAATCTCTTCTGCGGTAAAAGAAATAATCTGTTTCTGTCATTCCTCTAGTGGCAAGATTTTCGCAATATTCATAATCTCTCTTCCATCGTTATCTCTTGCGAAAACTCTACTCAAAACATTGTCATGAAAATCTTCGATTGTCTTATATGAATGTACGATAGAGTGACAGAATAGATTCTTTGCTTTTGCACCAACTTCTATGAAGAATGTTTCCTTCTTTTTCATCGTGTTTACGTTGTGATGCTCTGGTGGTGGTGGTGGTTGAGATTGTGGGTGCCCTACCAAAAAGTGGTTTAGTTTTCCTTGATCTATCATTCTCAAAATAATTCTTTTTACATTTCTGCAATCATTTGTTGTATGTCCTTGAAAATGATGATAAGAACAAAACTCATGGCTTATGTGGTTTGGAGGTGGTTCCGTTCCCATGTTCCATGGTGTTGGTATATTCTCCATCAAAATTATAGATTCCCATATTTTCCCCACACTTGCATTTAGAGGTGGCATCTTGATTTCTTCCCATACTACCTTGTGACCTCCTTGTTCTCTATTATAGTTTTGTCTTTGACCTCCGTAAGTTTCTTGTGGTTGATCGAGTCTTTGAATCTTGTTATTTCCACCACGATTGTAGAAATTTCTTTCTCTTTCATACTCCTCTTGATCTCGTCTTCCCATAGACACTAGTTTCTGTTGATTGTTACTCGTCACCTTCTCCTGTTGTACTTGCGAAGTATTCGCTACTGTGTTTATTAGCTTGGGTAATAAGCTTGCATTCTGTTTGTGAGCTGGTGTTCGCAACTGGATATGATTCCATTTCATTTTTCCTTTCCTCTAGAGCAATGTATTCTTCTTGAAGTTCTCGCAATTCAGTCATTGTGATCGTATTCTTGACTCTAAAAATTTGGACATACAATAGGTTTGTTGCAAACATAGCATTGATAAATGATAATATAAGATATCTCTCATCTACACGGCCAGCCATTTCGCTACACATAGTTCTCCATCTTTTAGTCAGGTTTCAAACTTTCGCCAATCCTGTTTTAATCCAAACACATCTTCTATACCAGGTCGCGAAGAATTATTACTTATATATGCCCCTAGGAATGTAGTCTGCAAATGATTGAAGGATGTTATTGTATTCTTTGGTAGACCTTCGAACCATTTTAACGCCTCCCTGTTAAGCTGGATGCGAAATACTTGCATAATACGCATCATGATTTTCCCATTGCAACATGCACCTCACGTAGGCTTTAATGTGTTGAATTGCACAAGTTGTTCCATCAAAAATGCTGGTTAATGCGGGAAATTGCATTTCGGTGGTATTCCTCCTAATTGTACTTCCCTTGTAAATGGAGTTTTCGCAGCTTCTTCTATAGCTTCATCCAATTGTCTTCTGCCTACTTCTCCTCTATTATTTAGCATTCCTCTCATTTCTTCTAATTCTTTCAAGATTTGTTTATTTACACCTGAATTTTGATCCATTGGTCTTTTTAATTTCGCCTCTCTTCTTCTGCGTTCATGTCTTTCTTCTCTCGCGAAATTTTGCATTTCTTCTTCATTATCCTCATCTCGTTCTTCTGCGAGTTTCTTTCATCTCTATCTTGAATTCGCAATGATTATGTCTTTCATTTTCCCCTTCATGATTTTTTCATTTCTTATTAATTCCATTCGCTGCCTTTCAGCCATCCTCTTTATTCTATCGTACTCTTCATTGATATTACCGTTATTCCGGTTTTGTGTACGCCTTCTTTCTCGATTGTCGTGATTGTTCTGGCGAATTGTCTCCTGAAGCTCTTGTTCTTCCATTTCCGCTCTCAATCTTTCACGTTCGCAGATTAAACGTGCTTGTTCAGCATAATGTCTTTCAATTTCTTCTTCAATCGTCTGTTGATTTCTTTGAGTTTCTCTTTCATGTAAAATTCTTCTTCCTTCTCGATTTCCTTCGCCATCTTGGTCATTTCGTCCCTGACGTTGTCCGTTCTCTTGATTTCTACCATTTTCCCATCATCAAAAGTTTCATTTTGTGGAACGTAACGATCATCAGCTCTTTCTCTATTTTCGCGATATTCTTCATTAGGATTTGATATTTCTTCTTGAATATTGTTTCCAGCATTGATTGTGGGTGAGTTTCGCCTCATTTCTCTTCTAGTCGATCTTGAATATGATTTTGTAATACTTCTCGATCTTCTATTCTGTAGTCTTATATTTTCCATCCTCAATTCGTGATTTTGCCTTGTTAGATTTGCACGTTCTTCTGCCTCAGCTCTTCTTTCTTCATGTATTCTTCGTCTCAACGTTTCTAACGCTCCAATTTCCTCATCTCCATGAATTATTCCTTCATCTGCTTCTTGATTTCTCTCTACCTGTCTATGGTTTCTGTTTTGTTGCTCTTCTTCTACTTCTTCTGCCGAATTTGATTGCCAAGTGTGTATACTCACCCTATCATAATCTGTATTCCTCCCTTGTACTAGTGTTTGTTGAATTGGTGGTTGAATTTTATTTTCTCTATTACTTCTCATTCTAGTAGATTCTCCCATTTCACTTCTTTCTCTCCCAGCAATTCTCTTGCTTCTTCTAACAGTAGTCGGTTGTTCGGATGTATTTCTTCTTCTAGCCAGTTCTTCAATGTTAACAATATTGCAAGAAATTATGTAAAATTCTTAATCAATCACTCTAAATATTCACAAATCTCAATATTAATCTTCAATTTTTTCTAGAATAATCTTCAATACCTCCCTGTTTCTAGCGCCATTATGTAGTTGCAGGAAATCCTACACTACACCCGTCATATGATTTCATTAATACTCAACCCATTTTTAGGCTTTCAATCTTAATTTTATTGATGAATCTTTGAATATTATTACAACAAAATATAAAAGAATCAAGAGTAACCTCTGCTCTAGACTTTCTCTCTCCTCTTTACTTATTTCTTACTCAAAAAAGATCTATCTCCTTCTCAGTTGAACGACTATTTACAGGGAAATACATAGTGGATGACAGCTAATCTGTCCTTTATTTTCGGATACGGCTTGCGACATTCTCGCAACCTTACAAATGTTAATCTCGCAAACTCTCTAATTTTCGCAGGATCATCATATCTTTCTCATGATTTTAGCTGATGTCGTTTATTACATCACTTCTAAAATTGTTCTGCGACGTTGTTGTGTTGTGTTGTTGATAATTTCGCTAAAATATTATTGTTGCGAGATTCTGATCCTACACATTGTTTAACTATTTGTGAACCAACTAAGTGTACACGTTTAGGTATGGTTAATCAAACCTAAATGAAATACATTTCATTTGTGTGTGACAATCTAAGTTTCGATCTAACGGTTGAAAGATATTAGCTTGGTTAAATCAGGTTTTTCATCTAACGGTGAATATTGAATGCTTTGTTACCAAGATAACTTGGATTGCAAACCCTGATTTGAAAACTATATAAAGGATACATCTAGCAACTGGAAAAACTAATCCCCACACCTCTTGTGTGATACTAGTTGGTTTTGCTAGAGTCGATTCTCCTTAATCTTTGGTTTCTTCTCGAGACCATGTAGGTTAATGACTGAAAGACTTTATTGGGATTGTGAAGCCAGACGAAACTACTTCTCTTGTAGTTGAGCGATCTGATCTTGCCATTTTATATCGTACGAGTTCAATTAAATAATTGACTTGAGATTATATCTCTGATAGGGAAAGATAAAAATGAAATCACAAACATCTTCGTCTCATCGTTTGTGATTGCGCAATATCTAGTTTCGCTACCATACGATTTAGATTATTGTGAGGTGATTGATAATTCTAGGTTGTTCTTCGGGAATATAAGTCCGGGTTATCAATTGGTTTCTGTTCACTTTGATTTTATCAAAAGACGGAACAAAATTAGGTTTATCTGTGGGAGACAGATTTATCTATTATCGTAGACTTCTCTGTGTGATACAGATTTGTTTATTAAAGTCTTCGACTTCGGGTCGTAGCAACTCTTGGTTGTGGGTGAGATCGGCTAAGGGAATCAAGTGCGTAGTATCCTGCTGGGATCAGAGACGTAAGGAGCGCAACGGTACCTTGAATCAGTGTGATATTGATTGGGGTTCAACTACAGTCCAGACCAAAGTTAGTTTTTAGTAGGCTAGTGTCTGTAGAGGCTTAATACAGTGTGGCGTTCAACCTGGACTAGGTCCCGGGGGTTTTCTGCATTTGCGTTTTCCTCGTTAACAAAATTTCTGGAATCTGTGTTATTTCTGTTCCGCATTATATTTTTTTTATATAATTGAAATATCACAGGTTGTGCGTTAAGATCAATCAATTAGAATGTCCAACCTTTGGTTGTTGATTTAAATTGATTGACACTTGGATATTGGTCTTTGGTACCATCCAAGTTTATCTCTCTAGTATTTAATAAAGACTCTCAGATTTCCATTTGCTTGAGTATAGATCAAATCAAGAGATTGAGATATTAACTCTTTGATATACTTTTATCTAGATTGAGTCTGACTGTCTAGTTGATTCTCTAGAAAGTATATTGGAGTTAGTCCATACAGATTGCTAATCGAAATATTGGGTGAGGTTGTTGGACCCCCGCTTTTTCAGTCTTCTTAAAACCAGTTGGTGATGATGAAGCATTAAATAGAGAAGAAGAAGAATTTTTGAAATAGGTAAAGCCAGGAGGTGCACTAGGTTTACGAAAAAAAGAAATATATGATGAATTTTGTTTTTTGACATAAAAGGCTGAATTTTTTGGATCAGAAATAAGAGAAGAAAAGTAATATGTGTGTTGTTCCTTTAGAAATTGTTCATGGCTGATCAACCTAGAGCGTAATTCAGAGAAAGGAAGAGGAGGTTCTCTGTTTTGAACACTTACCACAAAGTGAATGTATTCTCTTCCTAAGCCTTTGAGAGCATACATAACTAGATCCGCATCAGGAACAGGTTCACCGATCTCTGCAAGTGAATCAGAGATATTTTTGAGTTGATGTAAGAACTCACTGATTGTTGACGATCCTTTCTTGATAGAATGTAATTGAGATCGTAACATCGATTTTCTGGGAAAAATTGTTCAGTGAAGAGTTTCGCAAGATGCAGCCATTTTTCCCTTGCAGATATTTTTCCAAGAAGTTATGATGATAAAGATTTATCAACAGAAGCATTAATACAGGATCCAACAAATTTATCGAACTGCAACCACTCAAGATAATGTGGATTTGGAACTTGAATATTGTTAAGCATGATCGCAGGTTGTTCTGAGGGAATTGATCCATCAACAAATCCATAAATATTAGTACAAATCAAAATAGAAGCCATCTGATCTTTCCACACAAGATAATTCGAACTATTTAGCTTTTCAGAAACGAAATTTGCAATATTAGGAAAAGGAATCCTAAATTTGCTTTAAAAGGAAAAGGATTGTAAGCCTGTTGTTGATTGAGGAGGAAATTGTTGATGATGTTGTTGTTGTTGATGTTGTGATTGTTGAGAAGACAAAAAATTAGGTATTTGTTGTTGTAAAGGTCTGTATTGATGAGAAAAATTGTAAAAGGCTGAAGTATAAGATGGAAATTGAATCGGTGTATGTTGAAGTAAAGACGGAGATTGTGTAGAAACAGTAGGTGAGATCGGAGATGTAAGAGGTGGAGTAGGTAATTGAGATAAAGATAGCGGTGGTGGTGGTGGTGGTTGAGTAGAGGTAGAAGAATGTTGAGAAGAAATTACAGGTTGTGATCTGTTTGGAGAACGTAAAGGTGGAAACAAATCATGATTGTGTAACTGTTGTTGAGATCGTTGATGTGATACAGCGGAAGAAGCTTGAAGATTTTGTGTAATTCTTGTCATTGAAAAAAAAAGTTGAAGGTTTAATGGTGAAGGTGCAGGATCAGAGAGAAGTCAGAATTCTCTTTTGGTATCTGATACCATGTAAGAGTTGTACTTGTATTGATTGAACAAAGTTAAAGAAAGAAATACAGGACTCAGTTCTTTATATAGACAGGACTATGACTCAAACATACAGAACATGTGATACGTAATAAAGGCACACAGAAGTATCCGTATAGCATAGTCGGGCTGTCAAGTATCTTATAAAGAGAAATATCAGCCACAGGATGAGTCACAGGATGATCTAACAAAAACTGAACAATTTTCTGAAGGTTTCATAGGCAGAGTTAACATAGTGGCGAGGGTTCACTAGGCCCAATAGCTATGCTTTGGACTAGAGGTGCACTTGGCAGTGCTGTAAGGAAATTCTCCTCTACAAAACGGTTCAGCATTTGGGTAGAAATTTTGAAAATGACTAGGGTATGCATTATTTAACTGTGGTGAGGATTGTTTAATTTTCTTGCTTTCATCAGGTCCAGTTTTTAAAACTAGTTTCGTTGGGCAATCCTACATTGTGTCGACTGATCCAGAAATCAACCACTTAATCATATCCCAACAAGAAGAAAAATTGTTCAAGTTTTGGTATCCTGAAACTGTTTCATAGATATTTAGGAGGCAGGGTTTTTTTTTCCTTACGTGGGTTCGTCCATAAGTACACAACATGGTTATTCTCTTAGCTCTGGTTGTTGCCTCTTTGTAACACTGCAGGTGCATTTTCTTTTTCTAAATAAAATCTAATCTTTTCAAATCAAAAAAAAAAAGAAAAAAAAAGTACACAACATGATTTTGAGTCGCTTAGGTCCTGAAAACCAGAAAGTGGTAGAGGGGATGGTGATTTCTTTGATTATTTCCTTGAAGAATTAGAGAAAGAAAGAACACCAATAACCGAAGCATTTGCGCTGGACGTGATGTTTTTGCTTCTCTTTGCCAGCTTTGAAACTGACTTCCTTTATCAAAAAATTTCACCATTAAGTTAGTGTGAAAGGAAAATAGTCCCACGTCGCTAT
Organism: Papaver somniferum; assembly: GCF_003573695.1. NCBI lineage: Eukaryota > Viridiplantae > Streptophyta > Magnoliopsida > Ranunculales > Papaveraceae > Papaver > Papaver somniferum. The sequence continues at coordinate 19,246,742 of NC_039361.1, read as the reverse complement.
AATCCGCCTAATTAATTTAAAATATAATATAGAAGGGTCGCTCCACTCATCGCCAATTGGTTTTGAGTTGGATGCCCGCAGACTTTAACATGGTATCAGTATCAGAGCTAGGCCCATACGCGGGGGTGTAGGCCCGATTTTGGCCATTATTATTTACCGTGACCGATTTGTCACTTGTGCATCCATGACCGGACTTTGGTCATTACGTACGTGGTCCACGTGTTAGGCCGAGATACTGGCCTTACGCGTGAGGGGGTGTGTGGAAGGACAATAGTCCCACATCGCTTGTTTCCGCTTAATTAACTTAAATATAATATGAAAGGGTCGCTCCACTCATTGCCAATTGGTGTTGAGTTGGATGCTTGCAGACTTTAACATGGTATCAGAGCTAAGCCCCGGACCCAGACCTGCGTACGCCGGGTGTAGGCCGAGTTACTGGCCGAAGTGTTTAACCTACTTTGTCACTTGTACACCCGAGGTGTAGGCCATACTGGCCGAGGTGTACCCCCGATTTAGTCACTCACATGTGTACACTTGTTACCGATTGACTGGTAACTCGTATGTAGGTCCACGTGTGAGGCCCAGTGACTGGCCTTACACGTGAGGGGGCGTGTAAAAGGACAATAGTCCTACATCGCTTGTTTCCGCTTAATTAACTTAAATATAATATGAAAGGGTCGCTCCACTCATTTCCAATTGGTTTTGAGTTGGATGTCCGCAGACTTTAACATGGTATCAGAGCTAAGCCAAAGACCCAGACCTGCGTACGCCGGGTGTAGGCCGAGTTACTGGCTGAAGTGTTTAACCTATTTTGTCACTTGTACACCCGGGGTGTAGGTCATACTTGCCGAGGTGTACCCCCTGATTTAGTCACTCACCTGTGTACACTTGTTACCAGTTGACTGGTAACTCGTATGTAGGTCCACGTGTGAGACTCAGTGACTGGCCTTACATGTGAGGGAGCGTGTAAAAGGACAATAGCCCCACATCACTAGAATCCGCTTAATTAACTTAAATATAATATGGAAGGGCCGCTCCACTTATTGCAATTGGTTTTGAGTTGGATGTCCGCATGAATTTAACATGGTATCAGAACTAATCCCCAGTCCCAGACCTACGCACGCCGGGTGTAGGCCGAGTTACTGGCCGAAGTGTTTAACCTACTTTGTCACTTGTACACCCGGGATGTAAGCCATACTGGCCGAGGCGTACTCCGATTTAATCACTCACCTGTGTACACTTGTTACCGATTGACTGGTAACTCGTACGTAGGTCCACGTGTGAGGTCCAGTGACTGGCCGCTCCACTCATCACCAATTGGTTTTGAGTTGGATGGCGGCAGACTCTAAATAGTTGGTTACTTACAGACAATCTTGCAGTGTTGAAGGAATTGACCGTGAGACTGACAAGTCAGCATCTCTCTCTGATAAAGTTTTCACAGGTGGAAATAAATAGAGCAACAAAAGATTTCATGGCTTTTGGTGCTGGTCAGAGATTTTGCGTTGGAACAGACTTTGCCAAGATTCAGATGGCTGCCTTTCTTCATTACTTGGTTACAGGGTACAGGTAATTACCATTTGATTTAGACTGGTGGCTTATGTTTAAGAAGAAATAAAACATGAATTTATTGTGTCTGAAATTTCATTTGGACAATAATCAAGGGAGGAGATATATCCCGCATTCCTCCTGGTTTATCATTTCCAAATGGTTTTCATGTTAAAATCTCAAAGAAGAGTGCCTGAAAGCAGGTTATGACTCCTTTTATAATCTAGGTTTTTATGTATTATTCTTGCCATATTAATTTTCCTTATGTAGGCCATGCATATCTTGTGAACTTTTTGCATTTGCCAAAACTTACAGGCCACCAAATTTTCAGCTATTTGGTAAGATTTCAATTCATTACAAATCTAGCAACATTTAAAAAACCTACAAACAAAGCCAACTTCCCTGCAAAGTTCTGCAGAACTTTGTTTTTCCGCTGCTGCATGTACTAAGTTATAATTTCTATAGCCTCCGATGTACCGTAAAGCAAATACAGAATTTTTGCCAAATTTATATAGAAACTCAGAAAAATTAAAACATGCTGTAGTTTATAAATGTAGAAACACAATCAAGAATTAAGGCTTCCCATGTCTTAATTATTTAAACTTTTCTATCATATCCCACAGTATGCCTTGACAGTTGATTCAGCTTTTTGACCTTCTTCTGTTAAGTAGAAGTTGATCAAATCCATTTGACAAAATGGCTTAAACTTCAATGGATGCTCGTCATCAACCAACTCGGACGGAACCTCTACCAACTTTTGGCTGTTCCCAAACAATCCGATGGAGTATCTCATATCATCTTCTTCAATAACAACTCGATGTATAGGGCATCTCAATCTATCATTGCTCCAGGCCTTCAATTAAACATAAACATGCATACTTAATTTATATACGACCAGAATGAAAAATTATCAATTAAAATTGTAACTCACGTACCAAGAAGGCGTCTCCTGTCATGACTATGAAGGAAGCAGGCGACTGTTCAACTCTAATCCAATCACCATTCTTTGTCTCTATTTCCAATCAGTCAACGTGGTTTTGATGAAGTACGGAGATAAATGATTTATCGGTATGAGGATAAACTGAGTTGTTCACGTCCGCTTGAGGTTTACGATATCTCATAACCTTGAAGAGGTAATTCATTGACTCGATATGCGAGTCATAGTGCTGCTCTACTCCATAGTTCTCGAAAATCATTCTTGTCACAATTTGGTTCAACTCCGTCACTCTCTTTGCGAAGGTATGCACAGCTTCACTATACCATGAAAATGATACTGTCAAGAAATTAACCGCATCTACGTGTTCTAGTAACGAAATAATGTAGTAAAATCTCTAAGCAAATGAAGCGTATATATAAAGAAATCAAACATACCTGAAGCTATGATTCCCCTCTGGCCACATGAGATTAGTGAAGTTACAAACTTGATCAAGAACGTGTGCATCATCAATGCCAATGTTTTCAAAAAGTGGTCTAACGGAGGCTTCTCGATTAAAATAACCATGGTAAGGCTTCTCAGAAGTACTTAACATCTTCGTCTCTAACGGTAGATCCAACACTTGCTCCGCTGCGGAAAACATCTCATTATAAAGCTTCAATGAAACCTTATTATCATACATAGCCCCGAAACACCCATACTCTTCCAGTGCTTTACAAACTTGGGTTCGAATGCTAAGCCAATATTCGGTTCCAGGGCTCAACACATCATCTTTAGTGAAATCTATAACTGGAAGCTTATTGTTGAAAGATGACATTAGTTCTCAAACGTCAATGGATCGAGCAAGAGGTTGAAGAAGAGAGCAAATGTACTGCAATGCAATAATACTACTAACTTACTCTAATATTAAACAACCAGTCATGTGCTGCATGACTGGCTGCGACATGCCATTTGGTTGTGATTGGCTGTTTCTGACGCTCCCCTGGCATTGATTCCGTTAATGAGTGGGAACAAGTAAATTTTACAGTATTTTATTCAGGACTGGCTTAGGACATAGAAAAAAAAAAGTCAACAACATTTTGTTATCTTCATTGAGCGTGAGAGATGGATGTTAAGAGTGGAATTCCATGTCTTGATTTCAGCAAAACTTTGGAGGAAGGAAATGAAGGATGGGTGAATTTATGTGTCAAGGTGAGAGAAGCTTGCGAACAGTATGGATGTTTTCATGTGATCATGGCAAACAATAAACTTCCTAGGAAGCTATGCGATGATATGTCAATGGGGTTGAAGGATTTATTTGATCTTCCTCATGAGACGAAACAGAAAAATTCTCATCCTGATTTTTATTATGGTTACCAAGGAAAATATGAAGCCCTTCCTTTGTACGAGACCTTTGGCATCCCGAATGTATCTGCACCCGATGCAACTCAAGCCTTTACTGACCTTCTGTGGCCTAACGGGAATTCTCATTTTTGGTAACAAGTCACAATTGTTTAACTTCAGCTAGCTAGCTCTGTTGTTCGTGCATTTGAATGAGTATCTCGCTAGTTTCAGTTTTGATCTATATATTTGCTGTTTTTGTTTAGCCAAACTCTTACTTGTATGAGTAAAACAATGGTAGAGTTGGAGCACATTATCCGGAAAATGGTTTTCGAGAGCTTTGGAGTGGGAAAATACTATGATTCGAGTATTGAGGAAAGCCAGAACATCATGCGCGTCATGAAATACGAAGCACCTCCAAGCAAGGAACCAGCCATCGGTCTACACACCCATACTGATATCGGCATATTAACTGTTCTACATCAGGATTTGCCAGGCCTTGAAGTCCTCTCTAAGGAAGGCAGTTGGCTGGAAGTGGTGCCACAAGAAGGTGCACTCACCATTTTCGTGGGAGAAGCGTTAAGGGTATGTTCCCTTCGTCACACAGTTGGTAACATTTTAATTGGTTTTGGAATGGTTGTTGCAGCTGTTACAGCCTAATAAAACTTGTGTGTTCTTTTAGCGATAGGCCTGGAGCAACGGTAGAGTATACGCGGCAAAACATAGGGTGATGATGAGTGGAGAGAAAGATAGATACAGTTATGGCTTGTTTGCATCACCAAAAGAAGAAGCGGTGATTCAAGCCCCGCGAGAATTGGTAGATAAAGAACATCGTCTACTCTTTCGACCCTTCACCCATGCAGACTTCATTCGCTTCTACTTTCCGAACATTCATGACCTCGACGGTGTATTTGATAAATTCTTCAGAGAAGCACTAGTGTAGCCTGTCTCTTTCTCTGTTTTTTGGGCTTTCATGCTTTAGTTTTCTCTTTTAAGTGTTGTTTGTTAGGATTTTCATTTCGCTGCAGTTGCGAAATACTTATGTTAATGTCCATGCAAAGATTTAAAAAAAAAAACATTTACCAACCACCCAAATAGAAAATAGCCATGATACTTTCAAGAAAGTGCGGTTCTTCAAAGATCATTAGTAAATTAGTAAATTGATCTAACAAAGTCAGGAATTGATATTATATAACATTATAGATAATACAACATCGAAATAGACATAATGTTGGCGTTGCCCTATTATGTCTAAAAAACAACCAAATCGCACATTCTGTTACAACCAGTAGGCAACTACTTAGCACTTATCTCCATGAAATCAACAGGAAAAAAGAAAAATTGGAAACCCACAGAAATTGTACTAAAGCCACTACTACCACTATAACTAATGACATTGCCTCTAGACTATTTGCAAAGTTCATATTTATTTCTTGACATGCTCAGGAATTAGTCGTTGGACTAGTTCAGGGGGTGCACCAGCCAGCTCTGCAAAACGTTATGGTTTGTTTCAGTAGAGAGTAAAGATGCATTTAAGCAAAAAGATACAATGTGAAAGGAAATAAGTATTTACCCTGAGGCGTGAAATCAAATAATGGAGGAAGTGGACGGCCATTAGGCAAGACAGCGTTTGGGTCCCGCAACTCATCAAAAAACGGGTGCGCACATGCCTCTAACTGCAAGGAACCAAAATGTAACAACAGTTAATTAAGTACTATACTTGATGTTCATCATCAAGTTCAGACGTTTGTTTCTAATAGTTTTTTTCCACCTTCAATTCAATTCTCTAAAAACTTTAACTCGCTGCTGCTGATACTTTTAGCAAGAAGAAAACTCTTGTTCAACTCCTCTAAATAATTACTAAAGTCGAGACTTACAGAATCAACCAGGCAAGTTCAAGCATAGCACCAATTATATGTACTCCTAGACAGAAGATAAACGGATAGTAGACATCTTTGTAGTAAAGGAAGGTTTTCTTACAGCAGTGCAGCGCAGACTTGGTGAATACTGAAGGAGCCTTGATACCAGATCAACAGCTTCAGGAGGCATCCTCTTGTGGAAAACCTGCAAATATCAAGACGGATAGACTTGTAAACTTGATTGGTGGAATAAACATCTATTATGAATTAATGAACATAAAGACAGACAAAGTGGAAAAAAAACCATGTCACCATGGTAAAAAATAAAAAGCACAGACCTTGTGCCATGGATGAGCCTTGATCTGAGGAAACTTGAACTCTGTATAATTTGGATTCATGCATTTAATTTCTTCTCTTGTGGGGGTCCCCAAAACCTGATAATTCCACAACAATAGTTCGTAAGACAGTACAATGAACACTGCGTAAATGTAACATACAAGAAACAGTTGCTAGTGTAGTTACCTTGATGACTTCCACCAACTGATCAACACCACTTTCTCCTGGAAACAGAGGCTGAGAATCAAGCAAACCAAAAGTAATCATCAGTCACTATATCAAATGTTCAAATGCTCTTCCACAATATCTCAGGAGGCATTAAAGCCAAAAGCAACTCAATAATACACACCTGTCCCAGAAGCAACTCCGCAAAAACACACCCCGCGGACCACATATCAATGGCTGTTGTGTATTCAGTAGCTCCAAAGATCAATTCTGGAGCCCTGTAGTACCTCGAACAAATATATGATATATTGGGCTCTCCAGGAACCTGCAAGAATGCCAAAGAAAAATCTCAAAACTCGCACTATGTTTATCTTATTTAAGAACGGAAATAGAACACTAGACAGGGTAACCTACCAACATTTTTGCACTTCCAAAATCACAGATCTTTAACTGATGAGTGTGTGGATTTACCTGTAAATATACACAAATTATGAATCTTGAATTTCTTGGACTAAAACAAGCAAACTCTCAGATTAAGTATATGCATAAACAGAAAATGCTAATAGTGCACGAGAACATTTCATATTTGCTCGACTACACAAAAACACCAGATTGTATCCTTTCAAATGACGACGTGTCAGGGCAGGTCATACCAATAAATTTTGCGGTTTAATGTCACGATGGCACACTCCGATAACAGTATGTATGTAAGCAAGCGCACGACAGATCTACAAAGTGACAAACAAGGAAAAAATTAATAAAGTCATAGTTGGAAATAACCAAAAGAGCACAGACTAACATCGAACAAGTTCATAAGAAACAGGAAGAGCACAAATAAATGCTCTCACCTGGTAAGTATACAATTGTACAAAGATAATGGGAACATGTTGGTTCATCCTGCTATAGTGCTTCGTAACTCGGTAAACAGTTTCAGAAACATATTCCAGTACCAAATTGAGAAACACCTCCTCTTTTTCAGTAGTCGAAAAGAACCAGTGTTTTAGTTGAACTACATTAGGATGGTCAAACATGCGCATAATTTGGAGTTCTCTATTCTTGTATCTTTTATCCTGTAGAACCTTCTTTATAGCAACCGCTTCGCCTGTTTCTAAGCACTTGGCCTGCATTGACAAATATCGTAAGCAAAATTCAGGAAGTGTACTACAATATGAGCAATACACATACACAAACTAAACAAATTTGAATACCTGAAATACAACACCAAATGAACCAGTGCCAACCACTCGCTCTGCCATATATGAAATGGTCTGGAAATTAAAAACAATAAGCATTTATCAGCCGAAGTGTTATCCTAACCGATTTTGAGGTGTTGAAAGAGATGGCAATAATAACGAAATAAATGAAGTATGGAGAGTGGTACAAAATGCCGTTACGCAATGCAAGGCATTTTAGGACAATAATCAAGTAAACAATATTACCTGTTTTGGCTGACCGTTTCGACCACCTATAGTTGTAGTAATTATCTGACCCGTCTCCGTTCCATTACCATTTACAACAGTGGCTTCCATACTCTGTACAAACAACTAATCCAATCAATTGCAATACCAAATTACCAACGAGAAGACATATCTAGCAAGTAACATTGATCCCCCAAACACAAAAACTAAGAATAAACACAATTCGCACCTTATCATCATCATTATTCTCGTTTTTATCGTCTTTAATTTTCATTTCATTTAATTCTTTCGGAAGTTGATCAACACCAGATTTTTCAGCTGCTTTAGGAACAGTGGTGGGATCTTCAGAAGTACTTGCATCCTTCTCCTGTGACGTAGAAGCAATATTCTCTTCTCCTCTCTCAGCAGCAGCCTCTATTTTATTATCTACTACAGAATGATGAGCAGCAGCAGCCGCAGGAGCAGCTTCTACTTCTACCGGGGCAACCTCCGGTTCTATTTCCTGCTCAACCTTCACCCTTTTGGTGTTCGTATCGCCGGCCTAAACACCAAATCAACCCATCAAAATCACTAAAAAATGCAACAAAAATCACAACATTCATTCATTCTAATCACAAAAACTCATTACAACCTCAAAAACATCCTACTGAGCTTGCCATTTCCGCAGAAATTAAAACCGGAAAACGACTTCAAAAATTCCAAAATAATTCATAAATGTAGATCCAGACAAACACATTCAAGTAACAAAATCCCCTAAAAATAAACAAACCCTAAAAAAAAATCTCAATCAAAAATAAATAAAAAAAACTTACGGGATCAGAAATGGAAGATCGACCAGAGGCATAACTCTTCAAACGGCGCATTACATGCATGATTCCTCCTTTCTTCCACCCGCAACACACTGAACAACAACAAGAATCCCCCCTAATCTTCTCGATTTGATTGATCTTTCTTCTTAGCACAGTGTTAACCAAAACAAAAAATGTAGCAAACAAATCAAAATCAACTCCAGTAAAATCAATCTCTGTTTCTTCGCTCTGATGATAATGATAACGACATCTCTCTCCCCATTTACAGAGAAAAAGAGGGGAGGAGGAAGAAGAAGAAGGATAGAAATGGAATTTTTAGAAAACAGACAGAATTTCTTTTCTTTCTTCTCTCTCAAAATAAACTGTCTCTCTCACCCAACATAAAAACCCTCTCTCTCTTTCCTTTGGTCAAACAAAAACATGAATCCAAGACTAAAATCCAATCATTTCATTTTTAATTTTTTTTAAAAAAGTCCGTACACCAGTCAAACAATTCACACCAGCCGCTGGTTTCTTATCATGATGAATCAACGGTTTAGATGGACGCCAGTCAGAATTAATATTCTGTCAAGCTGACGGTTTTGCCCTTTATTTTGGTTGGAATTACGGTATAGTGTTTCAGACATTGATGTTTGTGGTGACCGGAATATACGGCGGATTGTCCATTTTGTTGTTGTATGTATGTACAGTTAGTTATCTAGCTATCTTTGGATTTTGGTTGGGTAAAATTAGGGCAAAAATTAGCTCATAATCATAATTTTAATGGCTGGTTCTTTAAAAGTTTGGTGGTTCTTAAATAATGAACCAATTTTTAGGTTTGGAAATCTATTGGAGACATTGAATTAGGGTTGGTTTAATCTCAAACAAAAAAAAGTTGGGGTTACCTAAATGGTCTAAGATGGGGGTTACCTAAACTGTCCAGATTGAATGATAGGTATTTTTTTAATCAATTTTTGGAGCAAAAAATTGTGAGCTTGAGTTTCGTGGGTATCATCATAACATCATGTTCCTTAAAATGTAAAGTATCTCTCAATTTTAAATTCAAATATTGGTAGATGTATTTAGTACAGAGTTGAGTCAACTAAATGGGTGACTGGAATCGGTTAAATCGTTGAGTTGACTCAGTTTGATGTTTTTGGAAATGGCTAGCAAGGATTTAGACATGGGGTTGGGTCGGTTTGTTTCTGCTGATCTTAGTTCTTAAAATTCTAGTTATGGTTCCTTTTGCATGATTGTTGTTCTTTTTGACCATTTTCATGAGCAGATGTTTGTATGATGTAATTGGAATCGACTCTTTGGAATCGACTACTCTTTGAAATCAAATAGATACTCAACAAGGTAACAAGGATGAAGAACGCTACAGTTTCGAATTGTGAATGGAGAGTAGGTTTGCGATTTTAAGAGACAGATAAATATGAATGAGCAATTAGAATGGGATTTACTTAAGCGTGACTTACATCATGTGCCTGTTTTGGTGGAAGAGGACGACAAAATGGAGATTATGGAAAATTTCAGTACTTCGAATTGTTATGATAAGCTCATAGGTGATTTGGATGAGTGCGGCTTCAATCAATTTCTTTGGAAATCCCATATTCCGAACAAGGTTAGTTTCATTTTGTGGGCTACTTTTGATGATTCACTTCCAACTAGGGATATGTTGCGTCATCGAGGTGTTGACATAGAGAGTGATCAGTGCATCCTATGCAATAGTGTTAGGGAATCTGCGAGTCATATGTTTCTTCATTGCACGTATTCTTTTGAAGTTTGGAAGTACTTCATTGCAGCCTTCAGAATTGCTTGGCCTATACCAAGCACGTTGCTTCAATTATTTGAACCTTGGACCATCAACGTGTTGCGTGGTAAAGGAAGACAAGTTTGGCAAATATTGCATTATGCAATTTGTTGGGTTTTGTGGAAGGAAAGTAATGGAAGGGTTTTTGGAAGTCGACATAAGTGTGTGCAAGAAAGTATTGATTTGGTCAAGCAATTGGTAGTTTTATGGTCTTGTGATAATGACACATTCAAGTATGTCGATCCAAGTCTTATTTGGAGTAATTGGGATACTCTAATGTGCATGTAATTGGCCTTGGATAATTCCTTGGGTTTCTTTTTTCTTTTAATATAACCTTCTCTTTCGGAAAAAAAAAATACTCTTTGAAATCAACTACTCCTGTAACTACATTTTTCTTAGATCAATTGCCATTATGAATCACTTCCAAATTCAAATATACACTTGACTAAGTATTCGGTCTCATTGGCCTTACTCAATCAAATATGCATTAGATAAGCTATCTTCTTCTTTCGTTAACATTTTATGTTTTTTTATTTTATCTTTCGAAAAAAATGTACGTTTATCTTGTTGAGTATCTAGTTGATTCTGTTTTTCTAATCAAAACTTGATATATGGTTGGATGTGAGTACTTGTTTTACTACCGTCTTTGCTCTGAAAGGGAATACGGTAACACTACAACAAATATCATTAAAGATAATTTATGAAAAAACGAGGTTACTGAGTATACCAAAGTTCTTTTGGAATAACTTATATCAGATACACCTTGTATGATCTTACTGAAGTTAACGAGTCAAGATTACTTCAACAAGGTGATCTTGGGTATAATCTAAATTTCGATCAGGTTATAGATTAAAGGGATCGATCCAAGTAAATGTACTGGTGTAATTACTTAAATTATAAAAATAATTATAATACAGAAGTAAAGTAATAACAGAGACACACAAGATTTAGTTAATTAGAAAAAGTATCTGGCAGAAGACTCTCATACCTAGTCCAATTTTGAGTAATCTCAAAGTTAATCTGCTAACAAATTGACAACCCTAACTTAGAGTATTGAGACCATACTACCTATAGTTATTCAGTTTTCTGAACATCCCCACACTTGCAACCAATCTGGTCAACGCACGTGAATTACCAAATAGAATCTACTTCCAAGTATTGCTTTACCTCTGTATAGACTCTTGCAACCCAATTCATTTAGGACGTCTTACAAACAACATGGAATCCAAATGCTTGCTAACCATTCAAATCTAATCATAGTATCAAAGATATTTCATGATTATATGAGAGTCATGGATCTTCTGTTTAGATCTATAGTCCAATGATTTTACCAAATCTAAAAATCCTTGATTAAGATCAATGATGATCGCGATTACCCAAATAACTAATCTTGATTGCACAAGTTAAGTTATTAACAAATCAATAGTTATATCCCACAGAACTTGAATTGTTTAGATCTGCAATGATCAAATCTTCAAAGTCTTGAGTCGCCTTATACCATAAGAGAGTGACATAAAATAAACAAGAACTTATCTCGAAAATAATTGTACGAGTTAGTTCAATAACAAGTAATATTTAACGAGAACTAAAGTGTGATTCTTAGTTTCCCACCAAAGGTATCACAAGAAAATCTCCAAAAAGACTTTAACAAGTGCTTTTGTCCATAACTGAATATGTTGTTAGTTGAATAACAACTATCACACAACAAAGGTGTGAAAATGGGATGAGTTTGTAAGAAAACAAGCTCAACTAGATATAGTTTATGACCGAGGCTTCTTTTGGAAAAAAATTCAATTTTGAAAATTCTCAAAGATATGCAGTAAATGATATCTTCGAAATTTGATATATTCTTGAGATTCTTTCGATATTATCAATACACGATGTCGTAATAAAATCTTAGAATATCTCGAACAAATATATGATAAATCCTACTAGCATAATATTAGCTAGTGTAAATCATGTCTTTTTGTTAAATTATGAAACTAGTTATATGCAATCTTTTGGGAAAGAAAAGCATATCGATATCGATTCCAAACTTGAAAATATCTCTCCCAAAATTAATTAGGATCTTGGCCTTGAGTATTAAAGGAATAAATACGAAAAATAATATAGTTGACTTAAACACTTTTCAATATTTTTCGACATAGAAATTTCCTATTAGTACTTGCTCACCTCTCAAAATCTTAAAATGTAAAATTAGGATGGGGATTTCAAATTTGTAAGTTTCATATCGGTATTGAATTCTATTCGACATATAAACTAAATTATAGTTTAAACAAGGTTAAACTATGCCAACAAAAAGAGCAATTCTCGCACGAGTTCAAAGTTCGGATTCACTATTAGATGCATATGCCCAGTTTTCACAAAATTTCAACACTAATATTTAACAAGAGTCATATTAGTGTTTTCTCGTAACTAAGGAAGTATAATACATTATACTATGTAACTCAACACAATAAGTTGCAAAGCAACCAATGCATATCTTTCCTTTTGATAATTAGATCATAAAAATGATGAAGTCATATAAACAACTAAAGCTATGTTAACCAAAATTATTCACATGTTATTTTTTCAATGAATACGAATTCTGAGAACTTTGACAGAAATGGAACAACTCAAAGTCACTATAAACTTAAATGGAGATATATGATATATCTATAACCAAACAATGGTCTAGTCCTAGTTGTAAACAAATGAAAGATAAAACGAAAACGAGCGAGATATGTTTATTTCTATGAATCACGAAGTGTTTATTTTTTGGCATGTCTGATTTGCCTCGTCTTTAGATGTTAAAGACATGTTATGACTCATGAATGATTAGAGATTTAACGATTTTGGTTCAAATATATTAGCAACTCTTCCTGTTAGGTAAATGCCACCTTAGACTTGTCTAGACATTTTCGAATCATATGGTTATTCTTCCTTCTCAAATTGTATCTGTTATCCGGTTTATCAATGTTAGGTGTTATTTTTTAGATTTTTTTTCTTCATGTTATAATCTTAATTGAGGAAAAGCATAGTTATGATTCTATCGAAGCATGGTTTATTAAATTGGTGAAAGAAGATGCATAAAATGTATTTATTAAATTGGTGACATCGAATGAATATTAACATATGTTATAAGCTACATATATCTTCCTAAAATGGCAAAGAGTTTTAAGGGCTATAACAAGTAATTATTTCGTTAAAAACAACATGATTCCACATTATTATCTTATATTTTACTCGATAAAGGTAATATAGATGTAGATTACTCTTTACTGGATGTTGATCACATGAATATCTCCTTAATATAGTTACAAAGTAAAAGTACTGCAGAATATTTGGAGTTAACACATATTTTAATTTTAGTTCACTCCAAAATCTCAAAGTAATAACATTGACTGGAAAGATACTGTTCACCAAGGAATAAAAATTGCCCGAATATAATCCTAGTTATAAATAAATGAAAGAAGTAAGAGAATCACCGTGCAAAACTGACCAAAATAAATTAAGTTTTCTTATTATACGAGATGGAAGATGGATGACTAATATGAGTAACAAAATGATGATATCACATTAAAATGACAGGGAAAAAAAACTCAACATTCGACTGTTAGCCGACTCTATTTAGTTGTAAGACCTCATCTTAAGGCAAGTTTAGTATTGCTATGAGATTTATAAAAGCACTTTTCTATTTTGTTGTGTTGTACGTTGCTATGTTGTTTGGTAATCTATAACATTAAAGTGCCGTGAAACCAATAAACTCTAGATTATGTTTGATTTATTTTCATATTTAAGTGCTTATGATATTGCTAATGACGAAAGTAAATATAGTTTAAAAATTATTTTTAAATGACATTTATCTATTAATATTTTATTTTTATTTGATTTTTAATTTTTAATTTTTAATTTTAAATACTAATATTATGATTGTTATTGGTTTGGTAGCCAAGCTAATATTGAAAATGGTGTATTATATTATTATTATTATTATCATTATTATAAAAATATCAATAATAAGTAATAGCCCAATCTGACATTGAAATCATGACTAACGATGCATTTCTCCAATCTCTTAAAAAAAACACCATGTCCTCACCGACCTCACCAAGGGTCCAGAAAGCAAAAACACCAAAATTATAGCCGAGAGTGTTACATTTACCAATTGCGGAAGACTGCACTACAAATAGCGTGGGAAAACAAAAATTAGTCCCGGCGGGGCTCGAACCCGCGACCTTCGGCTCATAAGACCAACGCTCTAACCAACTGAGCTACGAGACTCACTTATTATTATTATTATTATTTTTTTACTAAAGTTTTTACAAGAAACTTGCTAGAAATGTAACACCATGAGTTCCAGATCAGGGTCAAACCGATATGGAGGTCCGAACTCGGAGCGTTAAGGATAGGAAAGAGAATTAAAAAAATTATTTTAATTTTAATTTAATTTAATTTAATTTGAACCAAATTAATATATATCAAAATTAATCAATAGGAAAATATATCAATTCTTAGGTTTAAATTTATACTTCACAATATTATATATGAAACATTTGATATCGATTTGGACTTCGAACAAATACAAGTAAACAATTCAATCACTAAGCTACTCTTTCCTAGCTTCCGTTGCGCAACTCTAATAAATTGCAAGGAATGTGAATTGGGGTGAGATGATAGCTCAATAGAATGCACTCTCATTCTCTAATGATATGAAAATAAATTTCAATTAGTTAAAGAGAACATACAACAAGAGACTTTGCACAACTTCAAGGATTCAATTATATGTTCAATAACAACAACCTCACGCAATATCAATAATATTTCAGAAAAATAATCCAATTTATGATTCAATACATCATTGATTCACAATAAAATTATGTTTTCAACAATTCATCCATTTTAATTTAACACATCAATTCACATATTAATATAGTCACGGAGAAACTATGAGTTCACGGTACGAAAACCTTGGTTCGTACACCCACCTATCGTTTATCGGCACAAACAGCCTCCATCGATGGTCAGGAACAAAAGTTCCTATGGGGATCATACCCATCTGTTCTCGGGTATCATTACGTGTTTCATTCATGGTACGAAAACCTTGGTTCGTACATCCACCTATTGTTTACCGGCACAGACAGCCGTCATCGATGGTCGGGAAACACAAGTTCCCAAGGGAATCATTACCCATTTAACTCTCGGGGATCATTACCCGTCCGTTAGCATGAAAACATATTTCATCTAACGGTAAAACATGAACTCATTTCAATATTTGAAATCATTTTTACAAAAAATACAACAACCATGGCTTAACAATATACTATGAACATTATGCATTTATCTCAAGCATTTAATCAAACACACCAACTGCAGACATGTTACATCATTTGTTTTAGGTGATAACTTTGTCCGATCTACCTCAATATTTTAGTGAACATTCCTGACACCATCATGTATAACATATCCAAATTTCACATTAAACTAACGTCTCAATCAAAAGATATTGATTTTACAAACGCATCACAAAATCTAGGCAGATAACATCATTTTAGCAAACTATTCACCATAAATTCATATTAGTCTCAAATTAAACAAATCCAAAGCACAAATTATTAGCTTCAAAGCAATTTTCAAGTGATCGAATAATCAATACGAAACATTCCGAGTCTACATCAAATGACTGTCTCACGCAAATCATGTAAGATGTTACCAGATGATTTTCACATGATCATCTTTTGACTTTTGTCAAGAATATAAGATGAACTTGGTTAAAGCGAAAGCTTACCAACACATATTTCGAGAAATATCTAAGCGAGTTAAACTCAGCTCGAAATGTCAAATGTGTATAATTGAAGTCTGTATAGCTATACGAATTTTGTTTCAAATAGGAGATAGAGTAAATAGACCTTTGAGTGATAGATGAGTTCATCTCCACATACCTTTTGTTGATGAAGTTCCACAAGATCCCCTTAGTAGTTCTTCGTCTTCAATCTATGAGCGCCGTGAAGTCTAATGCTCAACTACACTTTCTATCATAATCCGAGACTTAGTTATAAGTAGACTAGAAATCAAGACTTATAGTTTTGGAAACTAAACTTGACAACAAGCTTGAGATAGCAACGGTTGCAAGTTCGACCGAGCAGTGCTCTAACAATAACCACATCTGTAATTGACTTAATACTTCCTCTCATGAATAATAAACCTCACTATTGGTGTTTATCCGTTCTCTGCAGTTAGATTTTCCATTCTTTGGACCAAAGTGGTGAACGTTAAGATGTCTAAATAAAGAACTTGTGGTGAAGCCTCTCCCTTCAACACCATTCCGACAACCATCATAATTCTTAAGTGGGCAATGAAAAACTGTGTCATCTTTTACATTTAAAGAATCCCGAGATGCTCTTGCTCACACCATATCTTATACAAAAGAGTTGTGACCATTATAAACGCTTTTGTATCTACGAGATAGTGTATACAAAGATCATCAATTGAAATAGAAAAACTAGCAGTGTCCAGGAGAAAAACTTTTGAAGGAATAATGTGGAAGAAAAACCATTAAAATAGCCGGAAACGAAATTCAGTGTTTCAATCGCCTAAAAATCACCAGACACACTCTCTCTCATGTTACAATATAACAAGATTATTATTATTGTGTACAACAAATAACGTGAAATACTTGTTGCTTGAAATTCCACTTTATTTATTAGATAGGAAAAAAATTGTTTACAAGAAGTACTTATACAAAAAATAAATAGTTTGATCAGTGAAAATACTTATACATAAGCAAATATTTGAGGGTTAATTTTGTCATTTTAATGTAATAACAAGGTTAAATATAGAATTAATTAATTAAAATTGATTGAGTCTGCAACTTCTCCTTTCACTTCATTTAAAAGCTACTCCTAGGCAACTTTTAAAATTTGGTCTCAAACAAATTAAAAGTGCTTACCAAACACTTTTTTTCTAAAAAGTTTGTTACGAGTTCGTTACAAAGTGCTTTTGTACAAGCTGAGTATCTTCTATTCGAAGGGAGAATTTGCTCGTCTTGCTTGCTTCTGGTGAAGCTTCTAACACTTTTTAGTGCCAAATGCATGGCTCTTACATAGGAGCGAGAGGGAAGCAAAAAGTCTGTATTTCTCGGAAACCACCACCCACATCACCATTCAATATTTCTTGGCCAACAATTGGCCAAACCACCTGAGCATTGGGTCTAGTATAAGTAGGATCGCTTATCTATTCTTCATATTTGGAAAAGCGGGCACCGTGGAAATACATGCCACTCAGCCAGAAAAAAATAAAATCCAAAACAAGGGTTTAGACTTTCCCAAACCTTTTCGATTCACATGACTACTTTTAAGGTTTATTTTTGTGCACACTCCTTTAAAGAATATGTATTTGACATGTCAATTAAACTGATTAATTAACATATGACCCAATTACCATTCATGCTTAGAATTTCGGTCATCGCCGCATAACTTATATTTTTCCTTTCGAAAATGTTATCTTTTTACTATTTATTGAAAACATGATAACATCATATGGGAACCGCTGCCTCCTGGTTATATGAAACTCAATACTGAAGGAGCGTCGGATGATAATGGTTATGCAGGAGTAGGTAGGATCATCAGGGATGAAGATTGAAGCTTCAAGGGTGCTTATGCCACCTACTTGCACAGAAATGGTAACAATATGGACGAACTCTTAGCCATCAGAGATGGTCTTAAGCTAGATTGTATCCTTAACATCCTCAACTTTGTTGTAGAAAGTGACTCTATGTATATTATCGATGTATGTGACGTATTTATGGATATTCCTTGGTCTTTTGAGACTGTGGCCCAGGACATCCATTTGTTAGCTAGGTCTTTTCATAATGTTCATTTTCTCCATCAATATAGAGAAGCTAACAATGTTGCAGACCATCTTTCTAAGAATGTTGTTAAGGAAAAGTGTCAAGAAGTCTGGGCCGAGTGTCTTTCTTTTTGCGTTTTTTGTTGTATTGTGATACTATGGGTAGGGCTCTCCCCTGTTTTGTAAGGCACAATTAGTTCTTGTTAATACAGATTTGTTATCAAAAAAAAAAACTGATAAAAGGTTAATTCAATCTCAAAATAAAAGTAAAAAATGTTGGGGTTACCTACATTGTCCAAATTGAATGATTAGTATTTCCTGGAGCAAAAAGGAAAAAATGAAAAGAAAAAAGGGTTTTGAGCTAATGGTTGTCATAATATTATGCAAAGTATCTGAATTTTTAATTAAAATATTTTCTTATGTAGGACTGAGTTGACTCAGTCAAACCGGGTGAGCTTACTCGGTTAAATTTAATGGTTTGGGAAACGGTTAGCAAGATGTAAGACATGGGGATGAGACTTCTTGCTTGTACCATTTTGCTGATTGTTGATATGGCCAATGCTTGATACTTTTTGTAACCATTTCATGGGTTAACATTTGTATGATGATATTCGATGTGATCAGAACTAACTCCTAGAAATCTAAGTACTTTAGAAACTACATGACATTCGATATGATCTTTAATAGAGCAAATTTATTGAAAAATTCAGCTTACCACTAAGATAGTGAAAATTTGAGAAAAGAAAAACAAGAATAAAACCAAAACTCAATTATGATAGAGCTTGGAAAAATCAGAAAAAAGAAGAAGCATAAAAACTAGCTATCTTATCACAGCCTTCCAATTATGAAGAACAATATTTATTGAAATTTCTCCGTATATAATTGTTCCAACATACCGATTAAAGAAATAAATCTTCACACTGTTAATTACGCACTCCAAAGTTTCTCGTTGAACAATTTTGCATTCCTTTGAATCCAAACATCCCACCAAATGGTAAACAGGTACAAATCCCAACTCTTTCCCTTTTTTTTTTTTTGCTAAATCACAATTTTATTGATTTTTAAACAAACTTAGAGATTTACAAATTTGAGTAACAAAATGGAAGCTAAAAAACTAAAAATTACACATAAGTAAGAAACTTTTGTGGCTAGCAGAATCTATAGTACTTCCTACCAGGTAATTCAACTTGTGCTAGAGATAAAGGCTTCCCTTTGATAACAACCACAACATCCTGAGGCAACTTTGAACCTTGTTTAACAAGCTCAATTGCAGAGAAATTGACTTCTTTATATCACTGCTCATATATAATCTCAGAAATCTCCTTCTTGGCTTTCATCCATCTTGACTGTAAGCACCAACGCATCACACCCTTTTTGACATCTTTTATCACTGTTAGAGAGTGAGATCTGATGAGTATCTTGATACACTGTAATTTAATTGCCCATTCAATAGACCATACAATAGCTAATGCATCAGCTATATAAGTAGTAGCAATTCCAGTTCCACCCGAGACAGTTCCAATGACCTGACTATTATGATGCCAAAACCAGCCATACCTGGATTACCAACTGCATTACCAACTCTTTCCCTTTAAAACTATGTACATTTTTCTCGGCCAATTGTGAAATGATCACTTTAAACTTCAAACATAAACTTATTTAAGTTGAGTAGTCGGATTGTATTGGCTTCACTCAAACATAAAATCCCGTATTATTTTTCCGTCTGAATTTGCAAGATCTCCCTACGTAAATTTTGGCAAGCTTATCCTTGTGAACATTTTATCTTTACCTTCTGTGTTAGCTGAATTTATTCTATCATTTGATTCACTTGGCCCTTGTATGTAGTTGAAAAAAATAAAAATAAAATAAAATAAGAGAAAATTTTGTTATATGCATGTGAGACCCAAAGATTGTTGTAAGTTTGCAACAACATTATCATTTTAATCACGTGATTGAATATATTCTGATATATTCTTGTGAGACGTGATAACATGAACTATACAAGATGGTGATTGCTGATTTGAATAAATTTTAACACAGTGACATGAGTTTAAAGATTGCAATGAGCAACGGTTGAATGGTTAATCCCAAATTCATCTTGAAATGGTACTTGGCCTACTATGTCAAAACGTGAAAAAGCATGCTGCATATTTTAATTTATAGTCAGCTAACGTCAAGCAAAGAGCCTAAATTTATTACATGAGTGCTTTCTGGAAATATCTTGCATGTTCTTGACAGGTTTATCGATTGGATTCTCATTAAAAGAGTTTTACTCATCTCAAAGGTTTTCTTAATCTAGATTGATGTTGCCTCATTGTTGTTTCAATTTATTCCAAAATCTCGATAATAAACTCGAATGGAGATATATTTATGGACCAAACAACAAATATTGCTCAAATAAACCAAATCATAAAAAAATTAAAGATAGAGAATCGCTAAAATCAACTTACAGAAAACTCACACCGATAAGTTAAGAAGAAAAAGAAACAAATCGCCTCGTATATGAATCACAATTCACAAAGTATTTTTTTCTGTCGCACATGCAATTCGACTCATCTTTAGATGTTAAGCTGTTTCAATTCATTTAAATGGCATGGTTAGACTCGGCCACGACCCAAAAGTTTGACTCTTCTTACTTGCTTTAAAAAAAACCACCTTAGCCTTACTCGAACCTTTTTGATTCATGTATCTATTTCTGTTTGTCTTTCTCAAATTGTAATTGATTTGCGGTCTATTGAAAATTGGATAAAAAATAAATGCGTGCGTGTTGTCAGATTTTCATTTGATTTCGGATGACATTGGTTATTATTTTAATTGTGTATTAGAACTCTTTTTGGGTAAAACAAGCACAGTTATGATTCTTATGAAAGACGTGCAACATGTATTTACATGATTGGTGACACTGAAAAGATTTTAACATATTTTAAAAGCTATGTATATCTTCTTAAAAATCCCGATCAGCATCAATTCCCATAGTATTTTACATTTTATTTGATAAAGATGCAAAATTTAATTAGTTTTTACTAGAGGTTTATCATAAAGATATTTCCTTAATAAGATAGCTTCAAGGCGGAAAAGTTGTGGTCTATGTGGAGCTAACGCGCGTTGAAAGTTTAGTGCACTCCAAAATTTCACAATAATAAACTCCGCAGGAGGAATACAATTCACTAAAGGAATAAAAATGGTTGAACATAGCCCTTGTTGTGAACAAACAAAAAATCTTTGAAAATCGTCATAGAGAATTAGCCGAAATGAATCAGGCTTTGTTATTTATAGGCTCAAAATGGATGACTAATGTGAGTAACATCAACCTTATGAGTCATAACTATACCACATTCCAATGTTAACTGAAAAACAACAAAATTCATCAAAATCCAGCTCTAAATTGGAAAGTTTTATTATTTTACTTACTCAGCTTTTGACATCTGATTCAGATTGAGTCACTCTGGTGTGGGATGGCCTAGGCAGGGTCGAGCGCCTCAGGTTGAGCCATTCGTCCCTTTTTGAGACGCTCGTATCCTATTTTTCTATTTGCAAGCAATGCCAATATGGGTGGGAATGGGAAAATATGCTCATTTTCTCACCACACTGTCTTTTCTCTAACCTAAGTAAGAAACAAGTAAACACCTCACAGAACTGTAAAAGAAAATCCATCTCAGATCTAGTGAGCGAGTTACACCTAGTTGGTACTGATTCAGACAAGTCGAAAAAAAACAATTACATGTATCCAGGTAATACAACCTTAAAAGTCTTATACACGAGTTAGTATCTAAAATGGCCCCACAAAATCATTTATTGAGCTAGTACGAATATAATTTGAGCATTTGTGAACCACTGCAAATCCCGAGTCGGATTCAAATAAACTGAGCTAGATAAACCCAAACAAAATTAGCATATGTATAATTTAATGACAGTACCCAATTTAGATTACTTCCATAGTGTTAGCTTGCTCTTAGGCTGATCAAGAAACACAAAGAAAATGAACAGCTATCAGGCGTAGTCACCTTATCTTAAACAAGTATATTAAAAGGGTTTGCAATTACTTGGGGAGAAAGTTTTTGATGGGGAGGTTTTTGGATGGGGGCATGGGGGACAAATAAGATGTTGACATGTATCCTACATATTAATTGTTTTCACAAATCTTGTTTTCCAAAAATACCAAACATACAATATAAACAATTATGATAAACAATATTTTCTCCAAATATACATTTCTTTTATATTTTTGGAAACAAAATTTGTTAGAAGCAATTAATTGGAAATACATATGTAAACATCTTATTTGTCCTCCATGCCCCCATCCAAAAACGCCCCCATCAAAAAATTTCTCTTACTTGGGAGACTATACAATTTTTCAATATTTTAACTATCATTACCAAGTTATAAATGATAGTTATGTAAATCAACCCGACAAAGTACCACAAGAAATTGACAACGAGCCTCCCCCATACTTTATTTAATGCATTGCTAATATTCCTGAAGTTTAAGGTAATATCTTGAGAAGTGTATATACAAACAACTGTGTAATTAGCGACGATACCAAAAGTAGTGCATCGATGAATTCGGTTATACCCAAAGTGATGTGTCTGGAAATTTTACCGTTTTGGTTGTTTCAATGAGACGAATAATTTGGATTTCATTTAAGTAGAAGGCTACTAGTGGCAATATCACAACAATGTCGACAAGCAAAAGAAACTTTCTTCCATGTAAATGAAATTTTAAAAGCTTCCTTGATGAGTAGCCTTAATATTACAACAACGATAAACACTAGTTACGTAAGTTATAATGACCGCCAACAAAACCTACATGTTGTTAAAAGGTTGCGATCTCAATGGAGATGAAAGCACAAAGAATCCAATTTATAGAAGTTAATCCTTCGGTAATTGGATTCTCTTTCTGGAAATTTTTTATCCATGTAAAGTGTTTCTGTAAGCTGGACTAATGTTGCCATGGAAACTCGCACCTCATTGTTGTTTTAGTTCACTCCAAACTCTAAACAACAAAATCTAGCAGAGATATATCCATATACCAAACAACAAATATTAATCAAATATGTAATCCTAGTTATAAACAAATAAAAGTCATAGAATCATCAAAATTACCAAACTATTGAGAACCTCTAATTTTATTTACATGAAGGAGCTGGAAAATGGATGACGTGCAATGTGACTTACAGAAAACTCATGACTATGCCTCATCAAAATGCTAAGAAAAAAGCCATAAATTGCCTTATTAATCATAGTGTTTTTTGACACATGTGATTCGACTCGTCTTCAGATATCAAACCATTTGCTCATTTAGATGACATGTTATGACTCGGCACTGACCCAAAAGTTTACCGAGCCTGGACGAGAAACTATAACTGACTTTTCTTATCTTCCCACACTTTTTCGCCTCACATGGCTATTTTTCTTCCCAAGTTATATCTGGTTTGCGGTTCACTGAAAATGGGATAAAGAATATACTCATACGTATAATATAAACTCCATTAATTAATAATCGATCAGTTAATAAAATTCTCTTAGATACTAATATTTTTAGCAAGTCCCTAGTCCGGGATAACATGCCAAATTAATAATTCGTTAAAATTATAAAATAATACATTTTTTATTACCTATGTAGACCCCATATGAAATATAAATTAATAATTCACTATATATATATATATAGTGTTTTATGAAGATTTCTTGAAAAATGATTCAATTTCTTCTAATTTTTGTTAAAATAAATATCACATTGAATTTCATCTCTAATTTTTCTTATCATAGTAAGAATTTCAAATGTGGTTTCTCGTAGCCCAGCGAGAAGTTATTCTTTAACAACCTCATTTTGTGAGGGAGGGGGGTATTGTGGAACTTTCATCATCTTCTTTCCCGTCTTTATTAGTTCCCATAACGCTCTCAGTTATTTCTTCAATAAGTTAATAAGATAATCGAACTTTTCTACCAAATTTTACAAGTCTTGAATGATATTACCTTCTAACTGTTCATCCGAACTGTTTAAACTTAGTGTTATCTGTTGATGGAAGTTAAATTTATCCAACAAATTAATAATATATTAATTAATATATATATATATATATATTGATAATTATTAATTTATCAGCTAATTAATATCTCGCTTAATTAATAAATTTTGGTGGCCCCAACAACATTAATTTATAGAGTTTCTACTGCATTGTTACCGTTTAGATTTTATTTTGTTTGATTGATATGTTTTGAACGACATTCAATATCATTT
Organism: Papaver somniferum; assembly: GCF_003573695.1. Lineage (NCBI taxonomy): Eukaryota > Viridiplantae > Streptophyta > Magnoliopsida > Ranunculales > Papaveraceae > Papaver > Papaver somniferum. The sequence goes on along the minus strand of NC_039361.1, from coordinate 19,222,497 downwards.
TAGTAGTGTCTCGTAACTCTTTTGGGGAAAATAATGCACTAATGGTTTTTATGAAGCATGGTTTATGGGATAAAACTTGAAATAAGCATAAAATGTATTTTACTAAATTAGACATCAAAAGGATGTTAAACAAAAAAAATCAATTTTGAAATTCTCAAAGATATGCAGTAAATGATATCTTCGAAATTTGATATATTCTTGAGATTCTTTAGATATTTTCAATACACGATGTCGTAATAAAATCTTAGAAGATATCTTAAAAAAATATATGATAAATCCTACTAGCATAATATTAGTGTAAATCATGTATTTTGTTAAATTATAAAACTAGTTATGTGCAATCTTTTGGGAAAGAAAAGCATATCGATATCGATTCCAAACTTGAAAATATTTCTCCAAAAATTAATTAGGATCTTGGCCTTGAGTATTAAAGGAATAAATACGAACAATAATATAGTTGACTTAAATACCTTTCAATATTTTTTGACATAGAAATTTCCTATTAGTACTTGCTGACCTCTCAAAATCTTAAAATGTAAAATTAAGATGGGAATTTCGAATTTGCAAGTTTCATATCGGTCTTGAATTCTATTCGACATATAAACTAAATTATAGTTTAAACAAGGTTAAACTATGCCAACAAAAAGAGCAATTCTCACACGAGTTCAAAGTTCGGGTTCACTATTAGATGCATATGCCTAGTTTTCCCAAAAGTTCAACACTAATATTTAACAAGAGTCGTATTAGTGTTTTGTCGTAACTAAGGAAGTATAATACATTATACTATGTAACTCAATACAATAAGTTGCAAAGAAACCAATGGATATTTTTCCTTTTGATACTTAGATCATAAAAATGCTGAAGTCATATAAACAACTAAAGCTATGTTAAAATTCACATGTTATTTTTCCAATGAATACGAATTCTAAGAACTTTGACAGAAATGGAACAACTCAAAGTCACTATAAACTTAAATGGAGATATATGATATATCTATAACCAAACAACGGTCTAGACCTAGTTGTAAACAAATGAAAGATAAAATGAAAACGAGCAAGATATGTTTATTTCTGTGAATGACGAAGTGTTTATTTTTTGGCATGTCTGATTTGCCTCGTATTTAGATGTTAAGACATGTTATGACTCCGGAATGATTAGAGATTTATCGATTTTGGTTCAAATATATTAGCGACTCTTCATGTTAGGTAAATGCCACCTTAGACTTGTCTAGACATTATCGAATCATATGGTTATTCTTCCTTCTCAAATTGTATATGTTATCCGGTTTATCAAAATTAGGTGTTATTTTTTAGATTGGTTTTCTTCATGTTATAATCTTAATCGAGAAAAAGCATAGTTATGATTCTATCGAAGCATGGTTTATTAAATTGGTGAAAGAAGATGCATAAAATGTATTTATTAAATTGGTGACATCGAATGAATATTAACATATGTTATAAGCTACATATATCTTCCTAAAATGGGCAAAGAGTTTTAAGGGCTATAACAAGTAATTATTTCGTTAAAAACAACATGATTCCGTATTTTATCTTATATTTTACTCGATAAAGGTAATAGATGTAGATTACTCTTTGCTAGATGTTAATCACAGGAATATCTCCTCAATGTAGTTACAAAGTAAACGTACTGCAGACTATTTGGAGTTAACACATATTTTAATTTTAGTTCACTCCAAAATCTCAAAGTAATAACCTCGACTGGAAAGATACTGCTCACCAAAGAATAAAAATTTCCCGAATATAATCCTAGTTATAAATAAATGAAAGAAGTAAGAGAATCACCGTGCAAAACTAACCAAAAAACTCACATTAAGATGATAGAAGAAAAAAAAGAACGCGCGATTGGGGGATATGGAAACTAATTGGGGGATATAGCTACATGACAAAAACTGGATCCAAATATCAAATCTAGGTCACCCCTTATGTAATGATTTTTTTAATTCCTAATCTAGCCCTCACTAATCATATTTAGTGGTTAATAATAATTAGTAAAATCTTAAGTATTTGGGGGATAGATTAGTGTGTATTTTTATTTGAATTTGTGTGAGTGAGGTGAGAGTAGAAGGAGGGGAAAATATTTTTGAGTGGAAATTTTTTTGTGAAAATGGAAGATGATTGTGAGGAGAGAATTGCAGCTGCTGAATCTTTAGCTCAACTACAACAACAATCATATCTTTAATCTTCGGTTAATGATAACAACTCACAATTGGAATTATATGATGAACCAATACCCTTGGATCATGATTTTCGTGAGAATGAAGTGTTTTTTGAAGAACCAACCCAAGAAAGTAAACAAGTTCAACATACAAGCATCCCCAACACACATGTAATGCTGCTAAGGGATCGAAAATTTGATTTTTTTTTTTTGAAACCGCCATTTTTCTCTGAAAAAGCTTGGTGCCGGCATACTCGTAGTATGAATATCACGCCGGCACCACCAGAACTGGCACGGTATTCATACTACTTCCATGTCGGCGAAAAGTATCCCTCATTTTGAAACAATTGCCGGCGTGGTCTTCAACCAAAAAAATCCATGCCGGCACGCAGTTAACTTTTTACCAACCACCGAATATTCCATGGAATATCCAAACCGGCATGGTTCACTCCTAACTTTACCTTGACGGTACCACAAGAAAAACATCCAGGAGTTAAAGATTTTTGAACTTAAATACCAGCGTGGTATATAAATTATCGAGCACGCCGGAACCTAGTACCGGCGTGGTTTATAAATTATGGACAACGCCGGTACGACATACCGGCTTGGAACCTTACATATCGAGCATGCCGGTATTAGCAAATCCCGACATTAATGTTCAAGAAAATACAATGCCGGTATTGTTTAAAATTAGGTCCTCTTTTTCAAGTGCAATTCCGGAATGCCGGAAAATTATTCGAGAATGCCGTCACATGTTTCCGGCTTTGGTTTTTTTGGTGGTACTGTCGTCGAGCATGCCGGAACTAGTACCCGGCATAGTAATTTAATTTTATTTGGAACTAATTCAATTTTCTTTTCATTCATTCCTTAGATTGTGACATACATTGATCCAACAAATTCCAAACCGCTTGGTCCGGATACGTCCGAATACGATAAAATCCCTCTGGTATGTTACCAAACAATACTTTCATCTAGTTTTTAGAACTTTATGTGGGGATTTCCGTTATCGAGCACGCCGACACCCAGTCCCGATATAGTTTACCGCTAGATGTTCATGCCAGTACAAGTGAATTTCTTCACAGAGAAATATGCAACTATTACCGGCATAATTGAACAACATGTTTCAGCGCCGGTACGTTGTACCGGCATTGAACATATAATTGCGACTATGCCGATATTTGTGAATTTAAAAAAAAACGGCTAGTTTTTTGAAAAATAAGACCGTTGGAGATTCATTTCTATATAATACCCCCCCCCCCCCCCATTCCTTTGGAAAAATCTACACAAAACACCCACCAAATAACAAAAATCCTTCTCTCAAGAAAGAAAGCACCAAAAAATAGATCAATCAAGCACGATTAAAGCTTCACAAGCGATGGGAGATTCATCATCAAGCTCTATTTGCAAAGTAAGTAGATTGAACATTACTAATAATATACGGACAGTTAAAATCTTCACTACTATGACGCATAACTAATATAATCTTCTCTTACAGAATCAACATTGCAAGTGTCAAATTTGCAAGTCACCTTCTCATCTAGCCATGGACTGTCCTTTTATTTATTCAAAGTGTAGAAGTTGTGATGGGACACGCCGGTTTTGGATTGCAAAAACTGATGATGCTGAAAATGGAAGAATGTTTCTAAGGTGTTTGAATTACCCAAAGTGCGGTGAGTTTCAATGGTTTGACAAAGCTGTTGAACTAGCAGAATCAAGAGAAAACCACAAGGGGCAATGCAAGCCTATTGATAGGTGTGATGGGTGTTATATGAAGGGAAAGGAATATGTTGAAAGAGAAGATGAACCAATGAAGATGTCCCTTGACACCGAGATTCCATACGATGTCTTCGAAGATATTCGCGAAAGGCTCAAAGGTTCCGCAATTGTTTAAAAGGGATGGCTTACTAAATAGGAGATCATCTTAAATCAAAAGTGCTCCATTACCATGTTTTAGTATGTTTTAATTTAAAATTTGAAATCTAATGTAATAGATTATCTAGGAATGAAATAAATAGAGCATTCGTAACCTATTTATAAACAATACCGGCATAGTATATGTATCAAAATCCAATGCCGGAATTATGCAAAACTATGAAAGAGTAAGAAAATCAGAATTCCGGCGTAGATTCAATAATTTCTTTAATGCCGACACTACCCATAATCTACACAGAAATTTGGTCATTTTCATCCACTGTGCCCGCCATGGATTTTGAGAAAATTTTCCATGCCGGTACCAATGGAGGCATAAAATTTTAATTGATTTTAATGCCGAAACCAATACCGGTGCTGTGGAACTTAAATATTTGAATGCCGGCGCTTCTCATGTAAAGAAAACTTACAGAGACAACAATTTACTAGAAATCTAAACATATTCAACATAAACCAAACCACTTAAATGTTCTTCATCAAAGTATCATAAACCAAAAGTAAACCAAATAACTAAAGAGTTCAACCAAAAACAAGTTAGAAATTGTTCAAAACATAACAACCACCATCCAAATAACGAAACACAACTATAGAGTTCATCACTTGGTCGTTTGCTTCTTGGAAACGGGCGCCTTCCTTGTTCCCCAAACAAAGCTCTTTCACTTGGGTCTTCAATTTTATCAAGTTTTTCCACGATTTCCTTCATTTCTTCAAGGGATAGCACCTCTCCTTCCTCGTACTTGCAACCTAACATCTTCTTTAACTTGCCAAGCCGACGCCGCTAGTTTCATACATACAACACATAATTAGTATATATATGCTAATATAAAATTATGTGCACATTAAACGAGTAAGCAATCAACAATACTTACTAGCAATCCAATGGTCTTATTAAGTTGGGTCATCGTAGGTGGTGCCTCTATAGGAGTTGGAACGGGAGGGTTTTTCTGGGGTGGAACTTCGACGTCTTCCGGGCGCACGACAAAAGGATGTGACCATTCCAAGTAATCATCAATGTAGGTTGGGTCGGCTTCATCACCGTTGTTCACAAGCTCCCAATTAGTAGCATCTACCAAACAACGTGGTTCCCTATTCCTCAAATATGTTGGTTCTGGAGTTGGATCATACTCTACCCTCAACTTTGTGGAACTTGTCATGCACTGAGAAAAATCAAGAATATACATTTCATGAGAGGCTTTCATGCATCCAGGTAATTTCTTGTATCCAAGTTGCCTCATCACACGTCGAGGATCAGCCATAACGTATCCCTTTGGGTGGAACAAAGGCCCTTGGTAAAATGCAACGTTATAAAACCTCTTGTATTGGTGGTTCTCTCTAGCCTCCATGTAAGGGTCGAACACAACATCTTTGGTAGTCATAGCGTCCAGAGCCAATCTCATTTGTGTCAGTCGATGATTGTTATCGGACTTCAGATGGATGTTGAACTCGTATCTCTTGGCTCTAGGCTCCTCGGGGTCATCAACGGGAATAAACTTCAAGAAGTTCAAGAAGGGGTTGTCCTTGAACAATGTTGGGAAATGTTCATAAGCCCACACCTATAAAAATGTGAAATGATACATATAAAAATCAGTAAATTTTGTTTCTAAATTCATGATAAGGGTACATGTGAACAATATAAATAAGAACATAAGTTTAAGACCAAAAATACCTGGAGTAGAGTGAAAGTCCCAACAAATTGGTTTGTAACCTCCTTAGAGGCCCTTCTCATCTCCGTCATCAAATGTTCCATTGCCACGGTGCTCCATGAATAGGTAAAGACCTCTTCCAACGGATCCAAGTACTGAAGGTAGTTTGCACTAACCCTGTTGCTACTAGTGTCAGGGAATACCCTAGTGCCCAAGATGAATAACAGGTACGCAACGGATGTATAACGAATCTGTGCGGGGTCCCATCCATCTTTCAAACTTCTTTCCTTTGTCTTTTCAAACCTCTCCTTAAGCAGGGTCAGCTTGATGGTCTTTGTCCTACTAACCTTAGATACATAGAAGCTTTCCGCAGAAGTTTTGTAGTCCCAACCAAACGACTTGTTAGTAAGCTCGTGCAACTTCGTCCATTCTAGCTCAAAAGAATGATTATCTCGTTCTACAATTGATTTGCCAATAACATCCAAGCCTAGAGTGTTCTGAGCATCATCAGGGATCAAGGTCATCTCTCCAAACGGGAAGTGCATGGTATCAGTTTCACCATGTTACCTTTCGACGAAGCAATTGACTGTGACAATATATGGCTTCACATAATTTTCAACCACAGGATATAGACCATAGTCCTTTACTATTGCTTGGATCTCTTCATGCTCCTTAGACAAATCCCAATGAGCTGCGACTTGGTTTCGGCAAACACGCACAGCCTTCGTATGATCCTACAATTAGGAGATAATACGATTAAGATATTTTGCATAAATACAAAACAATACATATGCACGAGATATAAATTCTTAGATATCTGATATATAGTACGAGCCTACGAGTCCTTGTAGCCAAATAGATACCCCAGATCATAAGAACATGCACCCAAATTCTACCACGATCAAGGTCGGGTATCATGTCATTAACATGAGGAAGGTGCGGACCTTTAACTTTTACTTTTCCTTTGCCTTTCCCTTTGCCATGTGTGGGTTGTTGACTTGGACCACCTTTTTTCACTACTCCTTGGCTTTGGTTTGCTAATTGAGTTGGATCAATCTCATTATCTTCCTCCTCACTTTCCTCTTCATCTTGCTCATCTTCCTCCTCAACAGCTCCGGTAGATTCACGGATTACGATTTTACTACGATCACGACCACTCTCCCAAATTTCCCCTCTTGTATCAGCACCCAAACGCTTTTTGTTGTTTCCTCGAGGAGGCAGAGACCGAGGAGTATCAAGACCATCCTTCCTTCTTTTCTTAGTGACATCATCTTTAGCTTTTCCTTTGTAAGCCTCCTTTTCTTAGCTTCCTTTGCTTTAGATCTATTTCAAAAGAAGCACGAAATAAATATAAGACAACTAACTTTAATTTTTAATACTGGCATAGATACACCACATTACGACATAGAATCATCACTATCGCCATACCGAAAAAGTATCGAACATGGAGGGAGCCAATACCGACATTGAAAAATAATTTTCGTGGATGCCGGTACAGCTTAGGAAATTCCTGGATAACAAAATACGAGTACCGGTAGATACGTAAAATAAAAACTCATGCGGAACCTAATACCGGCATTGACAAAAAAATGTCGAAGATGCCGGTAATATTTCTGAAGTTCCTGGATACCAAAACTCTAGCCCCGGCATGGAATCTAACCTAAAATGTATGCCGGTACAAATAACAAAATCCTAGGGTTTTCTGTTTGTTAGAAGCTCACTACCGGCGTATTCTTAAAAGTTCAAATCAATGCCGGTACTGGGTCCCGAAGTGGTCTTCATACTAAATAGAATGCTGAAACTAAGTTCTGGCGTGGTCTTCAACCTAAATTAAATGCCGGGAGACACTACCGGTGTGGTCTTCATCCTAGATCGAAGGCCGGTACTTATTTCCGGTGTGGTATTCATACTAAATTGAATGCCGGAAATACTGAAACTCAACTGTTTCAGTTAGGGTTTCGCGATTTTGACCTAAACCCATAGCTACAAATCGATTGAAACACTAATTAAACAGTTTTAAATGACTTACCTTCTCAAGAAGCCATATTTCTGAGTAGTTGATTGTCCGATAACTCTTATTCTTCGTGTTCTTGCTCTTGACCAATCAAAGCAAGCCTCTTTTGTTGTTTTTGTTGAGCAATCGATTTTGACTTCGATTGGGCATTTGGTTTCTTTAGTGGAGGCATGGTTATGATTCGGGTAGGTTAATCGACGAAGAAATTTTTGAATTAACGATTAATCGTCGATGAAGAACGATGAAGAAGATGAAGATTTTTTTTTTCTGCAATCCTAATCCTAGTGTGCCAGAACTGATTTTAGAATGGGGGATAAATGATTTGGTTTTAAAATTTTAAATTTTAGTAGAAAGGGTATAACAGTCTTTTCATAATATTTTTAAATTAAACTAAGGGTGTTTTAGTATTTTCGCCCCAAAAAACACCCCTTAGCAGACACCTTTGATTGGGGGAAGTAATTTATATCCCCCAATTAGTTTTGATATCCCCCAATTGCGCGTTCAAAAAAAACTCAACATTCAACTGTTAGCAGACTTTATTTAGTTGTAAGACCTCGTCTTAAGGCAAGTTTGGTATTGCTATGAGATTTATAAAATCACTTTTGTATTTTGTTGTGTTGTGCGTTGCTTTGTTGTTTGGTAATCTATAACATGTAAAGTGTCGTGAAACCAATAAACTATAGATTATGTTTGATTCATTTTCATGTTTAAGTGCTTATGATATGGCTAATGACGAAAGTAAATATAGTTTAAAAATAATTTTTAAATGACATTTTTTTATTAATATTTTATTTTTGTTTTTAATTTTTACTTTTAAATACTAATATTGTGATTGTTATTGGTTGGTAGCCTAGCTAATATTCAAACATGAAAACGGTGTATTATTATTATATTATTATTATTATTATTATTATTATAAAAAGTGAAAAATACTAGAACCCCCTACTATATGGTTTAAATATATAGAAGCCCCACTAAATGGATCCTCCCCTATCAACTTCATACTTTCACTTTTTAATATTTCTAGGCCCAAAACTTTAGATTTCAGGGCTTGATAATAAAGTTTAGGGTTTGTGGGAAATTCGTAATACCAAAAATGCCCTTTACTATATATACCTAATGAAATAGGCTATATGTTTCATTTCCAGATTCATTTTCATTTTACACTTTCTCTCACTTCTCTCTCGTCTCTGCTATGAAAATTTTTAGGGTTTTCAGATCGTCAACGTCGCTGTTTTACGGAGAAGAAGAAAACGATTTTAGTTTCATCGATCTCAACTGTCGATGTTTATGATTCTCTGCTGATGATGTTTAATTGATTTACAACTTCAACTCGATTGAACTTAATAGATATGATCTACACGCGTCAATTTTAATCTGGATTTTTAGTTGATTAGAAGATATCTCAGGTATTGACTTAATTAGTTTTTGTTTCAATCGATATATAGATCTAATTGATTTGATTCAAATTGATTTAACAACTGATCATCAATATAAGAATTCTCAATTAATTCCAATTTGTTGTTCGAAACTACTTTATGTAAGATTTGCTGCTTGATTCATTAGGTTTTCCTCATTTGGTAATTCTATTTTCTTAGTTTGATTAGGTTTTTGTTATAGTTTTTGGTTGATTTTATTTAGATCAGAGGAGCGGAACCACGTGATTTTTCATGAATCAACATATTTTGCATCTAGGTATGTGTTGATTATTGTTGTTGTTGTTGATGCTGTTGTTGAAGTTCGATTTGTTGGTTTTTTATTTTGATTTTTCATAATTTAATTTTATTGTGTTTGAAATGTTTTCATAATTCAATTCAGATCTCTTCCTAATATGCTCTGTGAAGATGGATCCTGAGACGAGAAGTGAAGAAATACTTTTTGCAGGGTTGTTATTGGATGAAAAGATTTATTGGCTGTGCAACTGCTAGTTAATTGATGGGAATTTTAATGTCTATGATGTTGAAGGGAAGGAGTACTTGGATATGGCCTCAGATATTGCAGTCAATGAACTAGGACATGGTGATGAAGATTGGGTAAATGCAGTCAGCCAATTTTTTTTACTCAGTGCATTAGTAATTGTTAGTGTGAATGTTATTGTTTGAGTTTAGTTAAGTTTCTGCATATTTTGTTCTATGCAGGATAATTATAAATCAATAAATGAATGGTATTTACTTGCCTTTGTGGGATTGGTCGTTTCTTGAGCAACTGACTAGGTATGGATTATGCATGGATAAAGAATTTTTCAATATCTGTTTGGTTTGAACTCATATTCTGCAAATATCTTCATGCATCTGGTATGCTAACCGTTGGGCGTCAAAACTAATTTTTCAAATATTTGTTCAAAATACCAGTTAAACCTGAAGTTAGATTTCGTGAAGTTGGAGGGGTCATTAATGGACATGCTACAATGTCAGGGCTCTCTGTGGTAATTTAATTTGTTCTTTACAATTTGTTATCCTTACAAATTCTGCTATCTTTAATATGTTAAAATAAGTGAAATCATACTGCGGACACGGTATTGGCGATATGTTCCATTGTGCTCCTAACATTCCTCACTATGCAAGTATTTTTTGTGAGCTGGTCTTTGAATGATATCAGTCTTATTTTTCTTAACCTAAGATATAGCTCCAAGTCACCTGTTTGTTTGTTTTTTTTAATTGGTTCCAAGTCACATGTTATCATGTCCTAAATATGGCTGTTTATTTTAGGTTGAATGAATAATGGTGCATTTCATCCCACTTGGCTCTATGTAGTCCGAAAGAACAAAAAAGCACAAGAACATCTAATTGAAACTAGTCCATGATGTGTACATTATTAGTGTAATCTATTTTGTAACTCAAGCGAAGTGGCTTTCTACTGTCAGTTCGTGTTAAACCTTGACAAAAGTACAGGAAATAAAGCTGTTGGAGTGATGAAAGCATGGCAAACTTTTACAATTGAACCTATGATCAATGCAGGTTATAATTTGAGACTTTTAAATTGTGAAAACATTATGTTTGAAAATGCACCTGGATTTTTGACTTTTTTATTGTAGGAGTGTGGCGTGATCGATTATGGCCTGATGGATGGACAGCTGTTACTGCAGATGACAAACTTAGTGCTCAGTTTGATCACACACATCTGGTAATTTGTTCTTTCATTATCTGCTTATATGCTATGGTTCATCGTACTGCATGTTTGTGTTCTCTGCATTGCAAGCGAGGCTAGCCAACCGGTGCATACTGATGTGTAGGCAACTCATTTTGCATGCCTGGGACATAGTTATGTGGAGATTAACTCTGTCATCATTTCTCAGTAGTATACGCTATGTCAATAAATCATATTAAAATACAGCTGACAGTGTTCTTTAGACTTGATTGCAGTACTAAAAGTATTGCGGCGTGCAATTCGGTAGTTTAATTAGTTAAGATTGATTGTTCTAACATTCACTGAATTTACTACCTTGTGAAACTCATTTGTAACATAATACATCTATTAAATTTGTATTGGGAATTTTAGCTGATTGTGTTTGATTTTCCTTTTGTATTTATTGGTATGCAAAAGTATGTGAAATAGGGGTGTCAACGGGTCCGGGTCCTCCCGGGTATCACTAGACCCGGACCCGGACCCTACTTATAAAGGTCGGATCCGGGTCCTAACGGATCCGGGTCCGGTTCCTACACTTGTGGACCAAGAACCGGACCCGTTTAAATATCCGGGTACTGGTGGGCCCGGAAATGTGTGAAAATTAAGCGAAATGAAAACGCGGGCCTACAGTAATACTGCAAGTGCACGGTCGTCAGTTGTAGCTCGTGCAAGTATGGGTCGATCCACAGAGATTGGGAGTGTTTGGAGTTTCTAGCTATTTGGGCTCTAAATTGCTATTGGGCTTCTAATTGTGCTTTGGGCTTAGTGGGTTTTTGTAACAATGAAGTGCTTTAGGCCTTGGGCCTTTGAATGATGAACTGTGAACTTGGGCTTAGGTTTTTGAGCCTGGCAGTGAACTAGGCCTTAGGTTTCTAAATTTGGGCTTGGGCTCAGTGTAGTGAACTGAGCCCTGGATCTCTAAACTTGATTCTGGACCTTTGCAAGTGCTCTGGGCTTTGAGCTCACAGTGGACTGGGCTTGTCTTTAACCTTAAGAGTTTACAGTGGGATTAAAGCAGAAGAGAAGTGACAGAGCTGAGAGCAAAGTGGGCAGTAACAAGAGATCAGTGAACAAGAATGGTAAAGAAAGAGCAAATAGTCAGTGAAGCTGTGATATTTACAAAGCAATGAAGATGGTAGTGAAATAATGAGACAATGGATGATAAAACAATAAACACAAGAAAACAGATACAAATACAAAACACAAAACAGGTGACAGTGGCAGTGGAGAGTGATAGTGAAGAAAAGCAAAGGAAATGGTGAAAATGGCAGTGAGGATGGCAATGGAAATGAAGCAAAGAGAAAGACCAAGGCAGTGAAGTAAATGTGACAGTGAAGCAAAGGTAACAGTGGCAGTTAACAGGAAACAAAGCCAAATAAACCAAGGCTGTTAGCCAAGGGCAGGGAGGAGTTTGCAGCTGTGGCTAAGCTAAGGCTTAGAATCCACCTTGTGTCCTAGCTAAACAATGCAATTCTAGATTTAAAAACTTAAGCATCCAACTAGAATGGGAAGAAAATCAGCTTGCTCACTGATTTGCCCCTAGCATTGACTGTCTTTTGAAAGCACAGTCAATCACAGGCATATCAGAGCACCAACTTCTTCCCATTACTCAAGCAAAATAGGCCTTCCTAGCAATTCATCATTCATTAGTGCACTAAGGTTTCATCTGAGCCTCAGCAGTGAACTCAGAACATAATTAACATTAAAATGGAACTAAACATGATCATGTGAAATAACATAGCATTTAAACAACTAAACAGTGAATGAAAATTGCAAATAAATAACCCTAAAAATTAACAGTGAAATCAAATTAAATTAAATTAACCCAATTAGGGGGTTTCTCGGATGACCCAAGAACAACCTTTGCATTCTCTACAGCTTCCCTTTTATAGCTTACAACAAAATACAAAACCCTAATTCGAAACCCTAATTTTTTGGGGAAAATCAAATTCTCTCACCAATTTCCTGAATTGAGCTCGACCCATGCTTTGGGTATGTCCCCTCTGCTCTTCTGAAGCTTTTCCTGCCCTCAATTTTGTATTCTCCTCGCTGTTGGTGAAACCCTAGCTCGAGATTTCTTGTCAAACCCACACCTAGGGTTCAGAGATGTGAATTTGGAAAGAAGTCTAGGCTAGGGAGAGATGTCGTGGTGTTGTCGGGTGGTTGTGGTGGTGGTGTGGTTCGAGAAGAAGGTGTAGCTGGTGGAGGTGATGGAGTTGCAGAGCTGTGGAGCAGCTCTCTGCAGACGGAGTGGAGGAGAAGAACTCGATGTTTTTGGGAGAAGGGTGTGTTTGGCGATGGGTATAGGGTGTTCGATACTTGGGTGTTAGGCGGGTTCGGCGAGGTTTGATGATCTGCGACAAGGAGCGATGGATGGGAAGATGGTAGGTGGATCCAACGGCGATACGGAGGTAAGCGTGGAGCGACCTCGGATGAAGGGATGTAGCAAAACGGACGACCCAAGATGGAGATGGGCGTTGCGATGTAAAGCGGGGGCTTCGGAGTTTGATGTGCGATGATGGGCGACCGTAGGATGCTGAAATGCTTCGATCTGACGGCTGAAATCCGAGACGGGCTTGGATAGTGGAAATGTGTTTGAGTAAGGGTTTTGGGCCTTGGGTATGCCAAGCCCATATCTTCTTTAAGAACAATTCTTCCTCTTCAAGCCCACTTCTAGTTGATCCGGCTCTTGCAAACATCATTCTTCGCTTCCTCCTATCGAGAGTCTTTGTCGTTCCTTTGCTCTTTTCGCTCCGTGAGATAACCATGCTTTATTTAGTACCTAAAAATGCAAAAATTAATTAAGAAAAGTATTTATTCTTGAAAACAACGAAAATACAGAATATGGGATAAAATGTAGAATTAATGCACAAAAGATGAGTTAAATGCCAAGAAAAATATATAGAAATATGCACTTTTTAGCACTCATCAAATACCCCCAAACCTGAATTTTAATTGTCCTCGAGTAAAACAAAACTAAGGAAATCCTACCTATACCACTGTCGCTGGTCTCTCGAATGCATTTAGCGTATGCACTAAGCCTTTTAAACCACTAAGTGTCCCTAGTGGACGAGTTAAGTCTCGTGAAGGTTTGCTTAGAACGTACCTACAAAGTTCTAGGTCAAAATATAAGCTCAGATTCCATCAAATGTGACATGTGCAAGACAGTTTAAGCTCACAGCAAAATGGAGATGTCAATCTAGCTATCAAAGGCACAATCCTAGCACTGATAACAAACAAAGACATGTGATAAGAGTGTAAAGTGTATCTACACATGTGTAAAGAAAGATCGGATGTTATGACTACTAATCACCAAGAGATAGTTTCTCAGGCTAAGAACCAAGGTCGAAATCTAGCTAGCTGTCCGGACTTTACGAGAATTGTGAATGAGTTGGAGGTATTTCACAATTACTCGCGTTGTACATCAATGGCATACACCCTTCCTTGCTTATTACAATGAAAACAAAATGACTATTTACATGACTCTTATTTACATTGACTACTCTCTTTTATTTTTGGAACAAGAGAGAATGGAATTGATAAATACTTGATTTTTTTTTTTTTTTTTTTTTTTGATAAAGAAACACTTTTGATACATATACAAAAGGAAACAAAAGATTACATGACACTTTGCAAGAGGTAGCCCTTTTTGATGCACCCAGTTAAATTCGATGGTTGTCTTTCTTAATGTAACCTCCACCTTCTATCCCAACCAACCAAAGAACAAGCTAGTCAAGTTTCGTTCAGTATTCTAAAGTGATTGGCAATCGTGACTTCCTATCAAACACCTTGAAGATCGAGGCTAACATGTATTGGTAGATCGTGCGCGTGCAAATTTCTTATCACTATGTGAATTGTGCTAGAATCAGGGTGCCTAAATATCTAGACTAAGACTCCTAATAATTACATATTTGCACAAGAGTCAACATTTAAGGTAAATGAGCTCCATTTTTTATTTTTTTTCAATTTTTAATTTTTTATTTTCATTTTTCATTTTTTTCAAAAGAAGGAGTTCTTGTTTTCAATTATGGCATATTATCAAAGTATCTACTTTTCACCCCAAACCTAAACTAAACATTGTCCTCAATGTTTCAAATATGAACAAAATTATAATACAACATATGAAGAGGATCATGTTGAGTAGAGAAAAAGGAAAGAGAATACCCGATTTCGGCGAAAGCAATATTAGAACTCGTTATTCAAGGCAAGAATCCAACATATGTCAGCCGAGATCATATTGGATTAGCAAAATATATACAAAAGGAACAAAAAGGTTTTTAAGAAATTTTATCTACTGGATTATATACAAAAATTCACCATACACTAACAATCTAAAGAGTTGAGGATCAACCCAAAAGACAAAGTGTAGAGGTTTCAACAGCTTCACACAATAATAATATGATAGGCATGCAAGTGAAGCTGTGAAACAAAATGAGCTACCCCCAAACCTGGATTTTTCAACGATAAAATTTTGAAAACAAAATCTCGCAGTTTTGGGGGTTCATCATGCACAAGGTCTAGCTCGAAATGAACTGTGCTAGGGACGGGCAAACATGCTAATTCCAACTGTGGTTCCTCAAATGTATTATACTTAGAAGCAAAATAGTCCAAGAGGACTTGGGAAGCACACAGTTCCAAACCTAGGTTGGGATCTCAGAAAAATTGGTTTGACAATATCGGTACAAACCAAATCTAGGTTGGGTGGAAGGCCATCAGATTGTGACTTATGTAGGACGATAGGCACATCATTACTAATCACATCAACATCTCCTAAGTCTTCTACAAGTGTCACAACATGCTCACAATCATCAAACAAATTGGCAAGATCACAATCAGAGTCATCAACATCATCAACAGATTCATTCTCATGCATCGGCAAATCAGGAGAAATATCACAATGTGACCTAGGTAGAGAATCAGACACATCAAATATTTTTCATGCATATTAGTGTCTACAGAAGATTCAACTATTCCTATGTCATGCTCATCTTCACAGAATAATTGTACGAATCCCATGTCAATATCAAAATCATATGAATTACAATGAGTATTAGAAAGAACAACATGCATGAAGGTCGAGGGCGAGAAGCCATATGTTTTTGAACCAACAGGTTCCACAATATTTTCATGTTCTTCTAACATATCATCATAATCATCATAATCATCATCATGGTAGCATGCATATTGGTCCTCATTGACAGTGGTGGTGTCATTAGTCGATTCATGTTCCTCTAAATTAGGTTCATATTCAACATTATTTACATGAATGGGACTAGACACTTCATTAGGGACAACATACATTTCCTCATGAATTTCCTCCTTTTGTAGGTGAAGCAAAATCTGATCTAAATATGCATGAATTCGTGATGTAGATCTATCATAGTCTTGCTTGCAGAGTCTTAAAGCTTCTGTGGTGGAGTCTAAATTCATGGGAGTACCAAATTCTTCATGTTCAAATTGTGGTGAATGGTACATGTGTGCATGGTCATTAGGGTTTACAAAATATTGATCGCAACCCTCAAAGGATTGATTATGGTCCCAATGACTACCATTCTCACAATTTATGGGCATTTCATACCTTGGATTTTCTCTAGATTGCCTAAAATTATGCAAAATATGACAATTCTCAACAGGGTGGTCTAACTACCACATGCGGGACATGCATAGATTTCAGGTTGCCTAAGAAAATTAGATGTGACAGATTCCTCATGTGATTGCATTTCTAAAGCTGTGATTCGAGCTTCTATTTGATCCATAAGTGATGATTGTGTGAGTGAGGCTCTAGCAGAATGTTCATTTTCACGTTGCGATGAATGCATGTATGAATAGTCATTAGGGTTCATGTATTGCGGCTCGGGACTTTGAAAATGTCCATAATAATTCCTATGACTATTGACATCATGGTCCGTGGAAGGTTCATAACGTGAAGTTTGTCCATATGCAAGTTCTCTAAGGGATTTGTTGTACTCCCCAACTGTAGAAAAAGATCTATTCATGATTGGCTCAAAGCTAAGTAAAGATTACAAAGCTCAAATTTGGTTTTTAAAGGGTTTGGATTTTTGGGAAAAATTTGGTTTTGGTGGGAGACATTTTTTTTGGTTTTTTAAATTTGGGAGCAAGTTTGGTTTTAATGGGTTAAAGAAGAAAAAATTTGGTTGTTAAAATGGGAGCAAGTAAAATTTGGTTTTTGAATGGGAAAAAGTAAAAATTTTGGTTTTTTTTTTTTTTTTTTTTTAAAGAAAATAAAATTTGGTTTTTGAATGGGAGCAAGCCCACTGTTGGTTTTGTGTTTGCTTTGGCTCAGCTGGTTTGAAAACGTTTGGTGAAACTGAGTCCAAAATCTCGGCCTAGAATTTGGGTACTCGGCCCACTAACGAGTTAACCTAGCGTGATCGGTTACAAGCTCAGCTGGGTTTAAAAACCCAGAATACAAAATACCAGTCCAAATTAAACAAGCTCACAAAAATTAAATACAAGCCCACAAATTAAACAAACAAGCCCACAGAAATTAATTACAAACCCAACAGAAAATAAAAAGCCCAAAAATTGGCTTTAATATTACAAGCCCACAATTAAAAATTGGAAGCCCACAATTCGGGTTCTCTGAATGGGTTTACCTTTTTAGCACAGCCCAGCTGCTCTGATATTGTTGCAAAAACCCAGTTGGGCTTTGGTTCTTTTCCTTGGTGGCGTCCCAGCAGAGGAAAAACTGGTTCAGAACAGCAGGTCCAACAACAAATGAAGTGAAGCAGATGCAGATGCAAATGCTATGCAGTGAAATGCAAAATAGCCAAGAAAACTACAAGAAAAACACAGCACCAATCCCCGGAAGCGGCGCCAAAAACTTGGTGGGCCCGGAAATGTGTGAAAATTAAGCGAAATGAAAACGCGGGCCTACAGTAATACCGCAAGTGCACGGTCGTCAGTTGTAGCTCGTGCAAGTACGGGTCGATCCACAGAGATTGGGAGTGTTTGGAGTTTCTAGCTATTTGGGCTCTAAATTGCTATTGGGCTTCTAATTGTGCTTTGGGCTTAGTGGGTTTTTGTAACAATGAAGTGCTTTAGGCCTTGGGCCTTTGAATGATGAACTGTGAACTTGGGCTTAGGTTTTTGAGCCTGGCAGTGAACTAGGCCTTAGGTTTCTAAATTTGGGCTTGGGCTCAGTGTAGTGAACTGAGCCCTGGATCTCTAAACTTGATTCTGGACCTTTGCAAGTGCTCTGGGCTTTGAGCTCACAGTGGACTGGGCTTGTCTTTAACCTTAAGAGTTTACAGTGGGATTAAAGCAGAAGAGAAGTGACAGAGCTGAGAGCAAAGTGGGCAGTAACAAGAGATCAGTGAACAAGAATGGTAAAGAAAGAGCAAATAGTCAGTGAAGCTGTGATATTTACAAAGCAATGAAGATGGTAGTGAAATAATGAGACAATGGATGATAAAACAATAAACACAAGAAAACAGATACAAATACAAAACACAAAACAGGTGACAGTGGCAGTGGAGAGTGATAGTGAAGAAAAGCAAAGGAAATGGTGAAAATGGCAGTGAGGATGGCAATGGAAATGAAGCAAAGAGAAAGACCAAGGCAGTGAAGTAAATGTGACAGTGAAGCAAAGGTAACAGTGGCAGTTAACAGGAAACAAAGCCAAATAAACCAAGGCTGTTAGCCAAGGGCAGGGAGGAGTTTGCAGTTGTGGCTAAGCTAAGGCTTAGAATCCACCTTGTGTCCTAGCTAAACAATGCAATTCTAGATTTAAAAACTTAAGCATCCAACTAGAATGGGAAGAAAATCAGCTTGCTCACTGATTTGCCCCTAGCATTGACTGTCTTTTGAAAGCACAGTCAATCACAGGCATATCAGAGCACCAACTTCTTCCCATTACTCAAGCAAAACAGGCCTTCCTAGCAATTCATCATTCAATAGAACTAAGGTTTCATCTGAGCCTCAGCAGTGACTCAGAACATAATTAACACTACAATGGAACTAAACATGACCATTTAAACTACTAAACAGTGAATGAAAATTGCAAAAGAAGAACCCTAAAAATTAACAGTGAAATTAAATTAACATTGAGAATTAAATTAACCCAATTAGGGGGTATCTCGGCTAACCAAGAACAACATTTAACATCCTACATCACTTCCCTTTTATAGCTTACAACAAATTACAAAACCCTAATTCGAAACCCTAATTTTTTGGGGAAAATCAAATTCTCTCACCAATTTCCTGAATTGAGCTCGACCCATGCTTTGGGTATGTCCCCTCTGCTCTTCTGAAGCTTTTCCTGCCCTCAATTTTGTCTTCTCCTCGCTGTTGGTGAAACCCTAGCTCGAGATTTCTTGTCAAACCCACACCTAGGGTTCAGAGATGTGAATTTGGAAAGAAGTCTAGGCTAGGGAGAGATGTCGTGGTGTTGTCGGGTGGTTGTGGTGGTGGTGTGGTTCGAGAAGAAGGTGTAGCTGGTGGAGGTGATGGAGTTGCAGAGCTGTGGAGCAGCTCTCTGCAGACGGAGTGGAGGAGAAGAACTCGATGTTTTTGGGAGAAGGGTGTGTTTGGCGATGGGTATAGGGTGTTCGATACTTGGGTGTTAGGCGGGTTCGGCGAGGTTTGATGATCTGCAACAAGGAGCGATGGATGGGAAGATGGTAGGTGGATCCAACGGCGATACGGAGGTAAGCGTGGAGCGACCGTCGGATTAAGGGATGTAGCAAAACGGACGACCCAAGATGGAGATGGGCGTTGCGATGTAAAGCGGGGGCTTCGGAGTTTGATGTGCGATGATGGAGCGACCGTAGGATGCTGAAATGCTTCGATCTGACGGCTGAAATCCGAGACGGGCTTGGATAGTGGAAATGTGTTTGAGTAAGGGTTTTGGGCCTTGGGTATGCCAAGCCCATATCTTCTTTAAGAACAATTCTTCCTCTTCAAGCCCACTTCTAGTTGATCCGGCTCTTGCAAACATCATTCTTCGCTTCCTCCTATCGAGAGTCTTTGTCGTTCCTTTGCTCTTTTCGCTCCGTGAGATAACCATGCTTTATTTAGTACCTAAAAATGCAAAAATTAATTAAGAAAAGTATTTATTCTTGAAAACAACGAAAATACAGAATATGGGATAAAATGTAGAATTAATGCACAAAAGATGAGTTAAATGCCAAGAAAAATATATAGAAATATGCACTTTTTAGCACTCATCAGGTACCCGCCGGTCCCGGGTACCCATTGGGTCTTAAGAAAACTATTAAAAAAACCTCAAAAACTTAATATTTGTCTCTTTTTGGCTTGGATTTAAATAACTTTTATAAAATTTATTATTATTTCTTATTAATGTACTAAATAAAGATTAAATGTAAGAGAAAAATTTAAAACGACTAAAATATCAAAGCTAAAACTAGCAAAAACATGAATAAAAGGGTACCCGATACCCGCGGGTACCCAACGGGTATTACCCGTTTGGACCCGTTTAGATTTGGGTTCAATCGGGTAATTACCCGTCGGGTCCTAAGTTTCTAATGGGTCCAACTTTAGGACCCGGAACCGGACCCAAGTCTACCGGATCCGGTTACGGTTCCGGATAATGGGTACCCATTGACAGCCCTAATGTGAAACTTATAGATACACATGCTAATTAGATGTGT
Organism: Papaver somniferum; assembly: GCF_003573695.1. NCBI lineage: Eukaryota > Viridiplantae > Streptophyta > Magnoliopsida > Ranunculales > Papaveraceae > Papaver > Papaver somniferum. The sequence goes on along the minus strand of NC_039361.1, from coordinate 19,201,978 downwards.
AACTTCTAGTTACACAAGCTAATTTGATGTGTAATTTCTAGTTACACAAGCTAATTAGATTGGTAATTTCTAGTTACATATGCCGATTGAATGTGTAACTTCAGGTTACATAGATTTTACTTACATATAGTATTTACACAAGCAGTTACCAAATTAGTAGGCCTTTCACAAGTAGTAGTATTGTGTATGATTAAACCTACGTAGTTACTTGTAATCTTGTATAATAACGCCATTTTGAATGATTCAGGGTTCAGTTAGTGATTGAGAATTTAGAGCAATTGTTCCTGAAACAACAGAAATGATCGGCTTGTTATCAATGATGATCGAGGTGATAAGTTAATGCTATTGCGAGCAAATCCAGATGCCCCTATATATCTCTGCCTATAGGTAAGTAATGGAAATGATTTATTTAAGTAAATGTAAGACTAACTAGTGGAACTATGTTAACCAGTTCAAGTCCATAGCAAGTCCATAGTGAAAGTAGTGTATGGACAATATAATGAAATATACATAATTGTATTCTTTTGTAGGAACTGTTAGCTTTTGAAGTTTGAACGCTTTCGTACTTTACGGGTACGCAAGCTAATTGCATATAGTAGATTATCTCCAAGACCAGATTCTGAAGTCGTGTAGCTACTAGTTACACATGCCAATTGGATGTGTAACTGCGAGTTACACATGCTAATTGAATGTGTAACTGCTAGTTACATGTGCTAATTATATGTGTAAAAGTTTGAGTAAACCCGAAATGATATGTAATTCAGTTTATTAGTTGCATATAGGCCTGAACTAGTTGCAACCTGGGTGTTGAAACTTTAGATTTGTATATCTCATATCATGCATTCATTTTTTTTTTATGTTCTGGTCTGATACTGGAATACTAGTCAGTCTTTCCATGCATAAATTGATTTATCCATCTTTTCATAGGTTACCCTCTCCGAGCAGATGAGTTAGGAGGTATGATTAAGTAAGACTTGAGATGATAAAGAAGAATATGAAGATCAATTGATGTTTTGGATTGGTGTCTCAATCTGCAGGTGTTGATTATTATTATAACAACAATACTAGTAATACTACCTCTCTGATTGTGGTGGTGTTGTTGTTGTTGACAACTCCCTCTTGTATTGAAGCACAAATTACGGCTCCTATCGAAGGTAACTACTTCTGCTTAATTGACACTAACTCATCTTCTTTACCATGATATACTTATGACCGTAAACAATCAAGTTATAGAGGACAGACCATGCATCGTTTCACAAGGAAGTAAACTATTTCATGTCTCACTTTTACTAGAAGATTGTTTGGAATGTTTAATTTTGTGCTATGAAGTTATGAGTGGTGTTACAAATGCTTGCTAGTAGGAAGTAGCATGTACCTTGAAAACATTGATATGTTGTTTTATGCATTGACCATATTCTGTCATTTTCTGCGTATATTATAACTTGTTACTCATACCTGGATGCAGAATGAGGGCTCTGACTCAAGATACATTCACTTGCTTTCAAGTTTCTTTATTGTGTTGTGAAGAAACCGATCTCATGACGGATGTGTAACTTCTGCATACACATCTATATGGATGTGTAACTGATGATTACGCATGACGGATGCATGTGTAACTCCCAGTTACACATGCTAAAATAGGTTATCATGTGTATTTTCTGTGATCTTTGTTCTATAATTTTGCCTTACAATTTGTTCTATAATATTTATTTATTTTTTTGCTTTTTGTTCATCCAACCTAATCCATGGATGTTTGTTTCGTTGCAGATATGCAAGCATTTTGGAGGGAGGAAGACAAGAAGGAAAGACAAAGATTTAAACTTCATAAAAGCACAAATCAGACGCATGTGTAACTCTCAATTACACTAGATAAATGCATATGTAACTCTCAATTACACTAGACAGATGCGTGTGTAACTTCTAGTTACACATGCTAAGAAATTATTGTAAATGAATATTAAAGTAATACATGTATTTTTTGTATGCGTTCTTTTTGATGTCTATTTTTTTGATGTGTAACTTTGCATTACACATGGCATAAGGATGTGTAAATTCTGGATACACACGCCATATGCATGTGTAACTTCTGTTTACACATTCACACTGTATTTTAATAATTTTGGGCCTAGATTTAATAATTTTGGCCCTAAATTTAAATTTTATTTAATTATGGGCTTGACAATATATAAAAGGGTATGGATGTTCTTTAATAACTCGGGGCCTAGATTTAAATTTCTTTTAACTAACGGCCTCATATTATGGGTTATCCATGGGTTGGGCCTTAGCCTAATTTTCCCTTATAAAAATATCAATAATAAGTAATTTCCCAATCTGACATTGAAATCATGACTAGCGATGCATTTCTTCAATCTCTTAAAAAAAACACCATGTCCTCACCGACCTCACCAAGGGTACAGAAAGCCAAAACACCAAAATTATAGATGAGAGTGTTACATTTACCGATTGCGGGAGACTGCGCTACAAATAGCATGGGAAAACAAAAATTAGTCCCGAGCAGTGCTTGAGATAGCAACGCTTGCAAGTTCGACCGAGCAGTGCTCTAACAATAACCACATCTGTAATTGACTTAATACTTCCTCTTATGAATAATAAACCTCACTATTGGTGCTGATCCATTCTCTGCAGTTAGTTTTCCATTCTTTGGACCAAAGTACTGAATGTTAAGATGTCTAAATAAAGAACTTGTGGTGAAGCCTCTCCCTCCAATACCATTCCGGCAACCATCATAATTCTTAAGTGGGCAATGAAAAACTGTGTCATCTTTAACATTCAAAGAATCCCGAGATGCTCTTGCTCACACCATATCTTATGCAAAAGAGTTGTAACCACTATAAACGCTTCTGTATCTACGAGATAGTGTGTACAAAGATCATCAATTGAAATAGAAAAACTAGCAGTGTCCAGGTGTTAGAGCATAGCTCGGTTGAACCCACCAAGCGTTGGTATGTCAAGTTTGGTTTTCATATTTAAGTGAATCAAAACTCATTTAAAGAGTCGCTTGATTATGTACTAGAGTCAACTTCGTATAAGTTAGATTTAAAGTATTGGGATATGAGACATTACAAGTATTGCGAAAAATTGAACAAGTGAAGAAGTAAGAAGCTACAACGACAACATCATCCTTCCACTTGAGGTTAATGATATATGACTTGAACTGTTTCATTCCCTAACGTATCTTTCAAGTCATGCATATTGAAAACAAAACTGCGAAGCATGAACACTCTAGATAGACATAGTATTAAGGAATACAATACGAGGTTTATTTCTTAACCATTAAACTTTGTAGATAAGACATCGACATAATCGTTTAAATGCTATTGTGATTATGTATGGGTATGAGGTGAGGATTTCATCCTAGGAAACAATGTTTTACATGTGTTTTAATGAAGTAAATTCATAAACTTGTTTTGTGAATCGAAAAGGAAATCGCCTGGCGTTATTGGTATTATTATTCATTGCATATCTTGTGAACAACCAATATGTGTGATTAGTATAACCGCTCATGACTTGTTTGTGTTCTTGGTAAAACTATTCACAAAGGCCCAACTTTTGTATTTGTATGACTTTTATTAGTGAAACCGATCTTAAGTAATCACCTGAGATGGTATGATCGAGTTTGTGATTTTGTAAGACCGACTCTGGGTAAAGGGGAACCGATCCTAGTAAGAGGTGCAACACATCACAAAGGGGAATCGATCCTTGTATGAGGTGCAACATGTTTTAGCATAAAGGGGAACCGATCCTATGGACATGTGCAACACATTCAAGTTAGATACCATTTATATGTGGGGAACCGATCCTAGTACCTAGTCAACCGAATTTTGGAAATCTAGTGTAACTATGCACAGTACTCATATGGAGGTAGAACCGAAACTTGTTTTGGTAGAACCGTTAAACCCATGATTAGTGATTGAGTGTTCTTGATCAATCACATAGTTCTTGAAAGTCAGATGAACCAATTCCAAACTTGTTTGGAAGTGTGGCAAATCGGTTTCAAGATTGTAAGTATGAAAGAGGCCTTACAAAGTAAGGATGTCGACATACTTTGAACATGTGCAGTAACGCTTATCTTTAATTGTTCAAAGTTACTCCTTAATAACTAAAGGAAGAGAATCCCAGGATCGAAACATAAATAAGTTAAGAATCTTTTATTTAAGCTTTTTAATTTTATTTTAGGAAAATGAGAATTAGTAATGTGCATTTACTAGTTGAAGATTTTCCAAAGATATTTTCGGTCATTATTTTTGACAGAGCATTTCCAGGAATTATGGAAACCTAATTTGGAATATATTGCATATCTTGAGAATATTTTAGGTTTTGGAAATTCCTTGGTGTACAAACTTCCTTGTCTATATATACTAGCAAACTAATCCTTCGTGACAACAAACTTCCTCGGTTGTGTTGTTACTGGTGAAGCCGCCTATTCGGAGAGGAGAGTAACCTAATTAGGCGAAATCTCTTACGACCGCTCAATTTAAAGTCTTCTTTGGGATTGAGAAGCTCTATTAGTACCTTTGGTGGGAAACTAGATAATTGCGGTTTATCTTATGTTTTCGATTGATTTGATTGACTAACGGTGGTTGAACTTTGATTGCACCTAGTTTGTTTATGCTTGAGAATCTTCTCTTCTGATATAAGATTCACTCAAACTATATCGAAGTTTCGACATGGACCTTTAGACTGTTTGTAGATCTAAATACGTCTTGTGATAATCCATTGTTAATAGACTCCGTTCTGTGCGTGATTGATCACAAGAGATTCAAGTTTTTATGTGCAGGCATTTATTGAAGATCTAAGAAGATTTGAAGACAAAGAAGATATTGAAGATTTCTGATTTGGGGTTCATAATCTTTGGTGTGCAAAATACTTGTTTTGGTATAAAGGATCCAACTATAATCGGTTTATCCTTGTGGTAGATTAGATTGATTAGTTGTGTAGATCGGTATCAATATAATTCTTTGTGATTAAAAGTATTGATTGCAAAATCTTAACAATTACTTCGGCAGTTGAGAATAAGATAGATCTAAGAACCCGACGAATGAGTTTATTGAGATAAACAGAAGAGACTTTGTCGAACTCACATCACTTAGTTGAAAAGAGTTGCTACCAAACAGATTCTTTGTTCCTTTACTGTTTGGAATACGAACCAAAGGAATTGTTCCAAGTATGTGACTTATTCATAAGTTGGAGGCGTGGGAATACAGACGGAACTAGGTGAAACATTGGTTTAGTTGCTTGGTCTCAACTATACGAAGTTGGTTTGATTTTGTATAACGGCTTAATACTGAGAGTATTCAATTCTGGACAAGGTCCCGGGGTTTTTATGCATTTGCGGTTTCCTCGTTAACAAAATATTGTTGTGTCATTTACTTTTATTTTCCGCAATTATAATTGTTGTTATTATAATTTAAAGTAAATTACACAAAGGTTAATTCCTATTTTACTTGATAGTAATCCTATTGTGTTTGGTTAAGTCTGAACCTCTTATCAAGAAAACATACTTCGTTGTTGTATTATATCGATCTCGTATCCATAGACGATCACACGAAGTGTGAACCCATTAGTTATATTGTCTCGACTCAGTCCATAGACAATCACTTTCGGATAAAGGACTTATATGTAAGAAAAGTTTTAGCTTGAGGTATATTTTGGTACCCTCGCCTTTTCAATTGGTATCAGAGAAGGCAAACACAAAAATATCTAACAATCTGTGTTTGGTGCGATCCAACCTATAAGAAATTGAATCTATGTATGATTTAATTAACGTTATGCAAAAGTATGACTACTCAAAGGTTGAAGATGTTACTACTTCGTTGACTCATGATCCAGGAGTTGCGAAAACATTTGTGTCCATCTATGATGGAAAAGAAGATGATTATAAAGAGTTGGTAAAACTCCTAAAGCCTATATAATCTATGTCTTCTAAAGTGGTGTTATTAAATACAGAGACAAATCTTCTTAAACAGGAGATCAGAGATAAAGACATCCAACCGAATATTCTAGATATAGAGAATATGGATCTTACTGTCAAATTAGAAGCTCTTGGTAAAACTCTTTCTCAAGAAAAAGAGACACATCCTATGACTCTAACTAATGATATTGTTGTAATTTCTTCTGATGTTGAGGAAACTAAAAGTCCTTGCTCGACTTTTAAAGATTGTGATAAAACCGTTTTAGTCATATCTGAAACAGATCAAGACGATGGTAGTTTGCCTAACTACATCAAGTCAGAAGAGGATAAGAAACCATCTTCTATATCTACTGATGATCAAACGAATCTTGTCCAAATGAAACTTTGAACCGATTCCGTGAAAGTGATCTTAAGGAATACAATTTTCAGTCACCTGACATGAAACTTATACTTATTCAACATAAAGTGGTAAAAATATTGAAGGAAGTTTCTTGTCTTAAAAAACTAAAAGACCATTCCTCAATAGAAAGACAGATCATACCACTACCTGATAAGATCAACTCAAAAGAATCAGAGGAAAGAGTTGATAATCGCTTCTGGAAAAAGATTCCTCCTCATCCATATCGAAACAATCCTTTTTTTAATGAAGAACGACTCCAGAAGAAAGGGAAAGAGAAAATCTCTACCAAAAGAAACAATCAGGAATCTCCGATAATTGTTTCAAATAATCACACTGATGTGGATCATAAGGAAGTCCTTAGAATGACAAAATCTTATGAAAATCTCATTGAAAGAATTAAGAGAGATTTATCTATCTTTGAAAATTCTCACGTCAGTAAAGTTTCTCAACCTGATCATATCTCTAGAGTTAGAAAAGATCATTGTCTTGGGAGAAAATATTTTGGGCAGAAATTCCCAAAGAGAAACATGAACTATGTTTCTGATATTCACTGTAAGCTAGAAAAAGCTTACTCCGATGCAACTTAGTTGCATCAAAATTGTGCACTCTCATCCTTTTTCGTGCTCTTATTTATGGATGGGAAAGGCACAATAAAACTGAAGCGCATTTGTTTGTGTAGTTGTTTATCAGAAAAGTTATGACACTTTATGGATAGCTGCGAATCCATGGTTGTCTGGAAATGTTCATGTTTATCATGATCTTCCAAAAATAGGTTTTATTTAGAATTTTCGAATTTTAATAAACATTCCAGCTTCAGAAGTTCGGACAAAGGAAAAGAAATGTATTCTTTAATATTTCGGTTTCCCCTGATATCTTTCGGTCCGAAAGTTGTTTTTATTTTAAAAACGAAACTATCTCTTGCATGTATTCTGATACCCTGATCAATCCTTTTATTTATATATAAAACCGAGCATGCCTCCAATAACTCGCAGTATCTCAAAGGCTAATAAGGAGGAAGCTCAAAAGGTTAAAGATTGTCAAGGAATCAATACAGAGAGGAAGAAGAGAAACATATCAAATGTCATGTCTGATTATGATTCTGATAGTTCAGTTGGATCACAAGATGAGTCATGTCTGTTGGCTTACAACAAACAAGATCCAACTAAAACCAAGTGGATTCGTTCTGATAGTATGACTCAATATATCCAAGGTTTTGAAGAACTGGAAACCAATCTTTTCATGACTGTTCGACATCAAGATTGGGTAAAAGAAAAGATTGAAGGAACAAGAGGAGTTCTTGCTGAACTCAAGGTTCTAGTTGAAGAACTTGAGAAACAAGAAGTGGTTGCTGACAAGTCTCTTGAGACATGCTTTAAAAGTTTGAACACTGAAGAAACCTCAGTGAACAACAAGAGCACCACTAGAGATTAAGTTATATGATGTAATACTTAATCCAGGAAAATATACATCAATTTTTGATTTCTTTCAATGATTGTATTAAGTCTATTATAAATAAAACTATTACTCCCTCCGCCCAACTTTACTTGCTAAAATTGTGTTTTTTTTAACAAATTTGTACCAAAAAATTGGTATATTTCCTATTAAAATTTTCTAATTATCAAGAAAGAAACAAAAACTAGGATATGAAAACTAGTATATTGAACAAACAATTTGAAAGATCGATGGTGCATGTGGAAGTAATTTGAATTTCTTTCAAGTTTTTGCAAAATCCAAATTAAGCAAGTAAACTTGGACGGAGGGAGTATGAATAAAATTATTTGATTTATAATTTTTCTTATGATAGTTTTTGATTTACATAGCCTGTGCTTGAATGCTTTATTATTGCTATGCATGTTTATGGGATGTTTGATTTCGGTTTTATTACCTTGATATTCGATCTCATAATATTGTGAACCCTTATGGTTTGGGTGACTTTTTGATTTAGCAGGATTAAGTTCTAGCCAATGTTGGTAGGCTTTATCAAAGGATCATGAGGGGTTCTGATAGAAAAAATATGTGAAAAAGTCACAATATGTTGAATCGGTTTTGGTTTAGCATAAAAGCATATGTGTTTCGGGGGTTTTCAACTTTTGCTTGCAATAGTTTAAAACCGGTTTTCAACCTTTTTCTGGTAAAGGTTGGTTGTTGTTATTCTTTTTGTTTTGCATAAGGATGACAACATAATGATATTTTAGATATCAATTATCCCTGGAAGAAGATGCAAACATATTGGAGAAATGGATGCGAAATTTGAGGTAACAATCTTGTTAGTTATTTGTTTTCCTGTTTAAGAAAAACCTGATTTTATTGCGTATATCTATTGCTTTTGCTTAACAAAATTTCGGTACAATTGATGTTTTATTCCATTATTTGTGTATGGATGTGTGGGTGATTCAATTGGTTCCGGTTAAGAAAAACTATTGTTATCTTGCTTTATTGTGTGGTATCAATTGTTTAGGCTTACAAAATTTAAGTGCAATTGCGGTGCTTTAATGTCTATGTTGTTTCAATTGCTTCCGGTTGAGGTGAATAATTATGCAAGTTGATTTATTTGGTTTGTATGAATTTTTTATGGCTTAACGAAAGAAAAGGTTTACGGGATGAATTGTTTAGTCCAATTTGATTCCGGATAAGAGAAACTAAGTTAATTCTGATCTTAGTTAGACTTATCAAAATGGAGGTTTCGGTTATTCAAGTCTAATCGAATTCCTTAACAAGAAATGCTAGTAAACTAACATAGTACTTGTCTTGTTTAAAACTTAAAGGTCTAAGTTATTTGGATAATTAGAACCAGAAAAATAGAGTTATCTTTATTTTGGTCTTATCGAACAAGCGATTGTATTTGTACAATCGGTTTAGCAAAGGAACTAAGGTGCTTAGTTGATTTTTTGGTTTGCTAAACTATTAGGGAAAATTGCTTCGGGAAATTGTTTCCTTCATAACATATCAAAACAAATTACTTTGTAGTTTCAGTTTTGATATTGGTTATCAAATGGTGTGTGGAACCCTAATGCTTAACTCTATAGGTTGCAAGTCTATTTTGAGATTTGTAAGATTCTTTTCGGTTTGTCCTTTATTTTTTTCGTTTCTTTCTCATTTTGTGACAAAAAAGGGGAGAAATATATGGAGTACACAAGTGATACTGGCATTGATTTTATATTGATTGGTATCACTAAGGGAAAGGACAATGTGCTTAAAGGTTTATCTAACGAAAGAGTGAAAGCATAGACTAAGGGGGAGTACCATATCATTACAAAGGAATAACAAAGACGTGCGGATTGATAAAATCTACCTATCTTACCTATAGGGGGAGTAATATTCTTTGTTATTATAATGTCAACAACGACATTTAAGGATTGAATGTATACAGGTTATTGTGCTATTGAATTCGGGAATCAAGCCTATGTGTAATGAATTCTTGTAATTTGTTTATCCATATGATGTAAGAGTTTTGTCACTAAAATTGACAAAGGGGGAGATTGTTAGAGCATAACTCGGCTGAACCCACCAAGCGTTGGTATGTCAAGTTTGGTTGTCATACTTTAGTGAATCAAAACTCATTTAAAAAGTCGCTTGATTATGTACTAGAGTCAACTTCGTATAGGTTAGCTTGAAAGTATTAGGATATGAGACACTACAAGTATTGCGAAGACTTGAAGAAGTGAAGAAGTAAGAAGCTACAACGACAACATCATCCTTCCACTTGAGGTTAGTGATATTTGACTTGAACTGTTTCATTCCCTAACGTATCTTTCAAGTCGTGCATATTGAAAACAAAACTGCGAAGAACGAACACTCTAGATAGACATAGTATTAAGGAATACAATACGAGGTTTATTGCTTAACCATTAAACTTTGTATATAAGACATCGAAATAATCGTTTAAATGCTATTGTGATTATGTATGGATATGAGGTGAGGATTTCATCCTAGGAAACAATGTTTTACATGTGTTTTAAAGAAGTAAATTCATGAACTTGTTTTGTGAATCGAAAAGGAAATAGCCAGGCGTTATTGGTATTGTTATTCATTGCATATCTTGTGAACAACCAATATGTGTGATTAGTATAACCGCTCATGACTTGTTTGTGTTCTTGGTAAAACTATTCATAAAGGCCCGACTTTTGTATTGGTATGACTTTTATTAGTGAAACCTATCTTAAGTAATCACCTGAGATGGTATGATCGAGTTTGTGATTTTGTAAGACCGACTCTGGGTAAAGGGAACCAATCCTAGTAAGAGGTGCAACACATCACAAAGGGGAATCGATCCTTGTATGAGGTGCAACATGTTTTAGCAGAAAGGGGAACCGATCGTATGTACATGTGCAACACATTCAAGTTAGATACCATATATATGTGGGGAACCGATCCTAGTACCTAGTCAACCGAATTCTGGAAAGCTAGTGTAACTATGCACAATACTCACATGGATGTAGAACCGAAACTTGTTTTGGTAGAACCGTTAAACCCATGATTGGTGATTGAGTGTTCTTGATCAATCACATAGTTCTTGAAAGTCAGATGAACCAATTCTAAATTTGTTTGGAAGTGTGGAAAATCGATTTCAAGATTGTAAGTATGAAAGAGGACTTACAAAGTAAGGATGTCGACATACTTTGAACATGTGCAGTAACGCTTATCTTTGATTGTTCAAAATATTCCTTAATAGCTAAAGGAAGAGAATCCCAGGATCGAAACATAAATAAGTTAAGAATCTTGTATTTAAGGTTTTTAATTTTATTTTAGGAAAATGAGAATTAGTAATGTGCATTTACTAGTTGAAGATTTTTCAAAGAGATTTTTGGTCATTATTTTGGACAGAGCATTTCCAGGAATTATGGAAACCGAATTTGGAATATATTGCATATCTTGAGAATATTTTAGGTTTTGGAAATTCCTTGGTGTCCAAACTTTCTTGTCTATAAATACTTGAAGTTTGCATTTCTATCAAACTAATCCTTCGTGACATCAAACTTCCTCGGTTGTGTTGTTACTGGTGAAGCCTCCTATTCGGAGAGGAGAGTAACCTAATTAGGCGAAATCTCTTACGACCGGTCAGTTTAAAGTCTTATTTGGGATTGAGAAGCTCTATTAGTACCGTTGGTGGGAAACTAGATAATTTCTGGTTTATCTTATGTTTTCGATTGATATGATTGACTAACAGTGGTTGAACTTTGATTGCACCTAGTTTGTTTATGCTTGAGAATCTTCTCTTCTGATATAAGATTCACTCAAACTAGATAGAAGTTTCGACATGGATCTTTAGACTGTTTGTAGATCTAAAGACGTCTTGTGATAATCCATTGTTAACAAACTCCATTTTGTGCGTGATTGATCACAAGAGATTCAAGTTGTTGTGTGCAGGCGTTTATTGAAGATCTAAGAAGATATTGAAGATTTCTGATTTGGGGTTCATAATCTTTGGTGTGCACAATACTTGTTTCGGTATAGAGGATCCAACTATAATCGATTTATCCTTCTGGTAGATTAGATTTATTAGTTTTGTACATCGACATCAATACAATTTTTTGTGATTAAAAGTATTGATTGCAAAATCTTAACAATTACTTTGGTAGTTGAGAATAAGATAGATCTAAGAACCTGACGAAGGAGTTTATTGAGATAAATAGAAGAGCCTTTGTCAAACTCACATCACTTGGTTGAAAAGAATTGCTACCAAACAGATTTGTTGTTCCTTTACTGTTTGGAATACGAACCAAAGGAATTGTTCCAAGTACGTGACTTTTTCATAAGTTGGAGGTGTGAGAATACAGACGAAACTAAGTGAACTATAGGTTTAGTTGCTTGGTCTCAATTATACAAAGTTGGTTTGATTTTGTATAACGGCTTAATCCCGAAAGTATTCAATTCTGGACAAGGTCCCGGAGTTTTTCTGCATTTGCGGTTTCCTTGTTAACAAAATCTTGCTGTGTCATTTACTTTTATTTTCCGCAATTATAATTGTTGTTATTATAATCTAAAATAAATTACGCAAATGTTAATTCCTATTTTACTTGATAGTAATCCTATTGTGTTTGGTTAAGTCCGAACCTCTTATCAAGTAAACATACTTCATTGTTGTATTGTCTCGATTTCGTATCCATAGACAATCACTTTCGGAGAAAGGACTTATAGGTAGGAAAAGTTTTAGCTTGAGGTATATTTGGGTACCCTCACCTTTTCACCGTGAGAGAAACTTTTGAAGGAATAGCCGGAAACGAAATTCAGTATTTCAATCGCCTAAAAATCACCAGACACACTCTCTCTCCTGTTACAATATAACAGGATTATTATTATTTTGTACAGCATATAACGTGAAATACTTGTTGCTTGAAATTCCATTTTATTTATTAGATAGGAAAAAAATTGTTTACAACAAGTACTTATACAAAAATAAATAGTTTGATCAGTGAAAATACTTATACATAAGAAAATATTTGAAGGTTAATTTTGTCATTTTAATGTAATAACAAGGTTAAATATAGAATTAATTAATTAAAATTGAGTGAGTCCATAACTTATGCTTTCACTTCTTTTAAAAGCTACTCCTGGGCAACTTTTAAAATTTGGTCTCAAACATCCTCAACTTTGTTGTAGAAAGTGACTCTATGTATATTATCGATTTATGTGACGTACTTATAGATATTCCTTGGTCTTTTGAGACTGTGGCCCAGGACATCCATTTGTTAGCTAGGTCTTTTCGTAATGTTCTTTTTCGCCATCAATATAGAGAAGCTAACAATGAGGCAACATCAATCTAGATTAAGAAAACCAACATATTGTTGTTTGGTCCATAAATAATTCTTCTCCATGTTCGAGCCTGATTATTATGTGACTCCTTTTGTTATCGTCGCTAATTACACAGTTGCTTGTATCTATACTTCTCAAGATATTACCTTAAACTTCAGGAATATTAGCAATGCATTTAGTAAAGTATGGGAGAGGCTCGTTGTCAATTCCTTATGGTACTTTGTCGGGTTGATTTACATAACTATCATTTATAACTTGGTAACGATAGTTAAAATATTAAAAAATTGCATAGCCTCCCAAGTAATTGCAAACCCTTTTAATATACTTGTTTAAGATAAGGTGACTACGCCTGGTAGCTATTTTCTTTGTGTTTCTTGATCAGCCTAAGAGGAAGCTAACACTATGGAAGTAATCTAATTGGGGCACTGTCATTAAATTATACATATGCTAATTTTGTTTGGGTTTATCTAGCTTAGTTTATTTGAATACGACTCTGGTTGAGTTAAGTTACAATTAGGAAAAAACATGTAAAATGGATGATTTGCAATGCGACTTACTAAAAACTCATGACTATGCCTCATCAAAATGTTAAGAAAAAAAAACAAATTGCTTTACTAACCATAATGTTTCTTGGCACATGTGATTCGACTCATCTTTTGATGTCAAGCCATTTGCTCATTTAGATGACATGGTCTTGACCCAAAAGTTTATCGAGCTTGGTTGAGAAACTATAACTGATTTTTCTTACCCGGTAAAACCACCTTAGACTTGCCCACACTTTTTCGCCTCACATGGCTATTTTTCTTCCCAAATTATATTTGGTTTGCGGTTTACTGGAAATGGGATAAAGTTCCTTCAGATAAAAAAATTGGATAAAGAATATACTCATACGTATTGTTATATTTTATTTTTATTTGATTGATTTGTTTTAAACCACGTCGAACATCAATTTAATCGTGTCTCATAACTTTTTTCAGAAAAATAATTCGTCTAATAGTTTCTATGATGTAGTTGCAGGAAATCCTACAATACATCCCTTATAATAATTTGTAGATCTAAACATAAAAATGATGATAAGAATACTACAATTGTAAGAGGACACAAGATTTACGTGGTTCGATCAATTTGATCTACATCCACGGGGTTAGGGTTTACTATGATTATTTGTAATTACATCTTGATTACATGGAGACTCCATTAATGAGTATTTGGAGCTCTCTCTCTGGTTTTTGGGGAAGAATAAAAAGATAATAATAATACAAATTCTAAACCTTTTTTTCTCTCTCTCTCACTTTCCCTTTATATAAGTGTTTACATAGTGGATGACAGCTCATATGTAGTGGCGTACATCTCATATTATCTCGCGCCCAAACTACATTCTCGCAAGCTTCGCTACCTTCTCGCAAACTCTCTCTATAACTTCGCAGGCTCTATCTATAGTTTCGCAAACTCTTACCGTTGTGCGATATTTGGATCCTACATCTTGCCTCTTTTTCCTTGAATATTTCTTGAAGAGCGATCTTTAAGGAAAAATCCACTTTGTAGTAGTAGTTGTTGGAGGAACGAGCGAAAGAATATTGGACTTGAAAAGTACATACTTGCCTCTATTCTTTTGTGAAGTTCCGGAGCGTTGCGAAGTAAATAAGAAGTATCATCTCTTGAAGTATGCGAAGTATGAAGTATCCTTGAAGAAGTATAAGAATTACTCAATCCTCGAAATATAGGAAGAACTCTGTGAAGTAAATAAGAAGTATCTGTCCTTGAATAATAAGTATTGCCTCTATTTTTATTATGCGAAATTATTACTTCATTTTTGGTGAGGATTCTTGTTGTTGTACGTCCACTTTGGAAATGATTCTTGCCGAGGAGATAAAGAACATAAAAAGTTTTCTTGGTAATCCATAGTTTCCTCTGTTATTTATTTATGAAGGTAGAATCCTTGAGAAAATGTTGAATGTGCGAATTGTTTCCTCATTCTTATCTTGCCTCTGTCTCATGTGTTGTGCTCATGCGATAGTATAATCTCTTCAAGTTGCTTATAATTGTGTGAAATAATTGAGCGAAATAATCATATCGTTCGGAATAATCACATTCTGCAAAATTCTGACACATTTGACGAAATTTTGAATCATTCTGCGAAATTCTGAATTATTATGCGAAATTCTGAACAATCCTGCGAAATTCTGAAAAATTCTGCGAAATTCTGAACAATTCTGCGAAATTCTGAATAACTCTGCGAAATTCTGAACAATTCTGCGAATCTAATGCTTATGTGATGATTATGTTATGAAATGTGTATGCGATGTTTATGCCATGAAATGCTTGTGCAATGATTTTATGATGCGAGTATGATGCTTGTATGATGAGAATGCTTATCTATTGCAATATATAGTTAATGTCTGCGTTACTTAGCTCATTTTGCACGCTAAAATTGATGTAGCTTTAAATTGCCTCCATTCTCCATTTCTCTGGATTTTTCTTTAGTGTCTGCATTCCTCTTCGTATAGTTATTGTTCCTCACAAGTTCTTACTTTTGTTTCATCTTTCCTTTTTCCTGCACTATTAATATCTCATAACAGTATGATCATATATCAAGTTTGCGGCATTTTCACTGCCTCAGTTTCATTTCCATGTACATATTCGCAAGCTTGTTTTGCTTACATATAATCATTCTCGCAAGCTTACTTGCTTACTCATTTTCTTATGTGGTCTTATTTTGCCTTCCTAGTTAAAGGTCTTATTTTTCCACCTCTTGTCATTGCGACAAAATCGCAGGTTGTCTTTGCACTTTCATGCAAAAACCCATTGATCTTGCCTTAACTTTCTCTTTTGTATTATTGACTCTTCAGGATTGTTGCGACAATATGACAAGCCTAAATATTCTTGCGAAAATAAAGCCCCATGACATTGCCGTCTTGCGACGAAATCGCAGGACGTCTTTGCACTTTCATGCAAAAACCCATTGATCTCGTCTTATCTTTTTCTCTAGTATTATTGCCTCTTCAGGATTGTCGCACAAATATGACAAGCCTTAATACCCTTGAGAGTAAAAAGCCTCATGACATTTGCGTCTTAAGACACTTATCAGCTCCCTAATGGAGGGTGCCGCCCTTATCTCCCCCCTGGTTGCCCCTTCAAGGAGGCTTACTTCTACCATACAAGGTTAGATCCTCCCATCCGGTCTTAACAAAAACCAGTTGTTTTCACAGCCTCTTATACCTTTTACCTATAGGGCTTATGGTTACGAGACTGCACCCTAAGTGGGGTTTTCTTCGGGCCGAGTGCAGTATAAGCCAAGACTTGTCAAGAATGGCAAGGACGCTTCAAACGCCCCTGACACTCTTGACTCAACTGTGTACCTCGGCGCCTTGATCATATTCTGCACTCCTTGGGAGAGTCCTTATTACCTTAGTCGCCCAACCTAAGTCATATGCTTAAGCTGAGAATCCAAGGTGCCTCTCCCGGATGGGCTTTATTGACCCCAAATCTCCATGACTCAGGTTCCGGGGGTGGTATAACCTTTCCCTGAGCCATGCAACAGGTACCCCCTTATATGACGTACTTTAGGTCTTACATTTGCCTCTTGCGAAATTTTATTCGCGAACTAGGGTGTACGCCATAAAGGTTCGCCCCTATCTGCGAAATTTTATTCGCGTTTCTGCGAAATTTTCGCGTCTTTTTGTTTCTGCAAAATGTTCGCAATTCTTTATTTTCTCATTCATCTTTTCATTTCTGTCATCTCTTTCATTCATTCTTTCATTTATGTCATCTCTTTAATTCATTCTTTCATTCTCATAATATCATATCATTTGAATCAAAATAAATATTCAAGAGAAATTCTAATACATGGTAACTCTGAAATCTTTGTAGTTGTGAAATCTTTGTAATTCTGCGATTCTATCGCGTTTTGTAAATCAAATCAAAAATCTTTTTATTCTCTGCAAAATAAATATTCTAGAGAAATATATAAATTGAATTTTCGCAGTTTTCTGTAATTTTGAAATCTCGCAATCTTTGTAATTTTGAAGTCTTTGTAATCTTGAAATCTTAGTAATATTTGAAATCTTGAAATCTTTGTAATCGTGCGATTGAATCGCTTTTTGTAAATCAAATCAAAAATCTTTTTATTCGTTCCTAGTATAAAGTAAAATGTTCAAGGAGGTGGTACTTATCTTTCATGTGAGTCGCTGTTGTTGTCAAATAAGTGAATAAATGCCTTGAAATGTATGAATTTCGCGCAGCAAAAAGAAGTGTGAGAAGTGAGACTTGAACCCTTGATCTGCTTCTTGGACTTTCTCGCACCATACCAACTGTGCTAAGCATCTTTTGCCAAATAATCAAAGATCTTGCGAAGTAATTAAATTCCAACTGTGTAAGAGACAATTCTGTATAAATTTCGCATAATAAAAATAAACATGCGAGAAGCAAGAATTGATCCCACGACCCGCTGCTTGCATTCATGCCTCATGACCAACTATGCTAACCCTATCTTGCGAAATAATCAAAGACTGTGCGAAGTAATAAAATATCAACTCTGCGAAATGAATATTTGCGAAGCAAAAATTATTTGGTCACAGGGAGAATCGAACCCATGTCCTCTAGTTTGCATACTCCTTCTCTGACAATCTGCGCTACTTATTGCTTGCGAAAGAAACACAGAATACTGTACTTTATTCCATTTCTTCGTCTTTAGGATTTCAAAAATGTGCGAAAAATTAAACTTGATGAGGGATTTGAACTCGAGTCTTACAACTCACTCTAGCGAAGCTTGACCAACTGTGCTACCTCTTGTTTGCGAACTAATGAAACAATATTGCGAAATTATTCATTTTTTCGCTATCTGTAAAAAAGAAGAAAACTATGCTCGCAGGGAAGTTCGAACTTGCGACCACGAACGTACGTATTGTTCTCTTGACCAACTGTTCAAGAATCTCTTTGCGAAATAAACGCACAATGTTTTTCTTTTATTCTCCCATGCAAATGAGAAGAAAATGAAAAATATGTGTCTCTGCGAAATTCGAACCCGTGACCTATCGCTTACTCGCTCCAGCTCAAACCATCTATGCGAATTTCTGTTTGTGATAGAAATTGCAGCATCTGCCTCTTATCTTTTCTTCGTCCTTCCTTAATTTCTTTCACATTTGCCTTCTTATCCTGAACATGAAAATCTTCCACTGAAACTTCCATTTTCTCCTTAAATTTCACCACAACAACTAATTTTTTCTCTCACTCTTTTCATGTCTTTGAATTGTTGATGATGTTTACTCCCTGAAAGTGTGATTTCTTCCATAAAATTTCCATTTTTGAACCTAAATTTTGTAGATCTAGAAAAATATGAACAGTAGCTAATCTTCATGAAAATTTCTTGAATCAACAAGTTACAGGAAGGATAAATCCTTTACTCGTTCCCTGTTTATAGCGCCATTATATAGTTGCAGGAAATCCTACAACACACCCCTTATAATAATTTGTAGATCTAAACATAAAAATGATGATAAGAATACTAAAATTGTAAGAGGACACAAGATTTACGTGGTTCGATCAATTTGATCTACATCCACGGGGTTAGGGTTTACTATGATTATTTGTAATTACATCTTGATTACATGGAGACTCCATTAATGAGTATTTGGAGCTCTCTCTCTCTGGTTTTTGGGGAAGAATAAGAAGATAATAATAATACAAATTCTAAACCTTTTTTTCTCTCTCTCACTTTCCCTTTATATAAGTGTTTACATAGTGAATGACAACTCATATGTAGTGGCGTACAACTCATATTATCTCGCGCCCAAACTACATTCTCGCAAGCTTCGCTACCTTCTCGCAAACTCTCTCTATAACTTCGCAGGCTCTATCTATAATTTCGCAAACTCTTACCGTTGTGTGATATTTGAATCCTACATATGAAACATGGTTTATGAGATAAAACTCAAAAGACCCATAAAATGTATTTTACTAAATTGGTGACATAAAAAGGATGTTAACGTATGATGAAAATTTGAGTATAGCTTGCTACGAATTCTGATTCTTACAAGAGCTGAACGAGCAACTATTTCATTAAAAGGAGTATTAACCCACATATTACTTTACATTTTACTTCACCAAATACAAAGTTGGTTGGTTTTTATTGGATGTACGTGGATCATTACCCAAAAGAAAGTTTCCTTATTATTCTAAAAAGGTTGAAATAGTGCAAGACCAATTGCTATTTTAGTTCACCCCAAAGTCTCAAAGTAATAACTTTAGCGGGAAGAATTATTGTTTACCAAGGAATAAAAACTGCCTAAACATAATCCTAGTTATAAACAAATGAAAGATCTATAGGCTTTCATTACCAATCACCAAAATGAAAAATTACCAATCACCAAAATGAATTAGGTTTCGCAATTTATAGGCTCAAGTAGGAACACTAAATGAATGACTAATGTGACCAACACAAACCTTATGACTGTACCACATTCAAATGTCAAAATGCCTCAAAATCCAACTCTTAAATTGAAGAGTTTATTTTTTGATCTAGTGAGTGAGTCACACCTAGTTGATACCGATTCACACAAGTAATACAACTTTAGTCTTAGACACGAGTTAGGATTTAAAGTGGCACCACAACAATCATTTCTTGAGTTAGTACAAATATAATTTGAGCATTTGCGAGCCTTTGCAAATCCTGAATCGGATTCAAATAAACTAAGCTAGATAAACCCAAACAAAAATTAGCATCCGTATAATTTAATGACAGTACCCAATTTAGATTACTTCCATAGTACTAGCTTGCTCTTATCTTAAAATAAGTATATTAAAAGGGATTGTAATAACTTGGGAGGCTATACAGCATTACAGCTCAAACACAATAAGAACATTACTAGATCTATCACTACTAGCAGCTTCAGATTTACAAATCTGGCAAAACAGTTTAAAACAATCAGATTAGTTTCAGAAAATTACTACAGTTTCTTTGACAACTCGTTCGTCAAAAAGAATTATAGAACAGTACATTTCTGTGTGCAAATAATAAAACTCATCTAACAAACAACAAAATGATTTTCTCCTCCAAAGCAAATACATGAAGTGCAGACAACAACTTATGTAAGAACTTTACAAATCCATCCATCAAACGGATGCTCGCTCTACGGCGCCATTTTCGACCTTAACCAACTGCACATAAGAATCCTCCAAATGACGGGCAACATCTGATATGTTCTCATTGTGGTGAGATTTACACTTGAAATAGATCACTGCCTGGATAACAAAATAGAAATGAAGAACCATAGCCATCAACAAATAACACCCGATTCCAACAAATACTTTACCCACTAAACTCAGTTTGTTCCCGTAAACATCAATAGCAACTTTAGTTCCTACACTCAATCTTGTTCCATAAACCATTAAAGCATATACGATTATTATACCAGCAAGTGCGAAATCAAGAACAAGATAGATAAAGAACGAAACCCACGTCTTACCCTTGATCAATTTCATACTTCTTCTAAACGCTTTTCTACCATAATCATTTTCCAAAATGGAAACTACCGTTGCCGTGTTATAAATGATAGTTATGTAAACCAATCCGACGAAGTAAATTACTGCTAGAAAAATAGCTACATATAATTTACTTAGCCCAACACCTTTCATCGTGCTCTCAATCAAAACTAACAAACCTATGGCTACACCGAAGTAAATGACCATCATGAGTATGTACCACAAGGATGTGACAATGAGCCTCCCCCATACTTTACTAAATGCATTACTGACATTCTTGAAGGTAATATCTTGAGAAGTATAGAAACAAGCAACTGTGTAAACGACGATGGAGGTTGAGTATAGAGTAAAAAATATCAAAAGCAACGCATAGATGAACTCGGTTATACCCAAAGCAACCCGTCTGGCATTTTCACTGTTTTGATTGGTTTCGATGAAGTTGATAATTTGGATTTCGTTTAAGTAAAGGGCTGCTAGAGGCAAGAGTACAACAATGGCGATGCACGAAAATATTTTCTTCCATGTATATGAAATTCTACAGGCTTCCTTGATGATGCTGAAAAATCCCATGGATGTATTTGCTCCTTCGATCTATGCTTATGATTCTGCAATTCTAGCTTTAGAGAAACTGAAGAGAGAATGGGATGCAAAGAGAGATGGATACATAGTAGAATGATACTATATAACCTTGATGAGTGCGCTGGTTTGACTTTGAAAATCTGTCTCTAAAAACACAAAAATATTGATTGTTTAATGGTTTAATCCCCACGAGTCTTATTTTTGTTCACTGACAGCCGAAAATGCCAGTGTTAGCTCAGATTCAATTGACTACCGAGTCATTATTAGGAAGCCAAGGAAATGCTTATGTTAATACCACTGGGAGGCTCACCAGGCTTGCACTTACATTTGTATAAATGCATTGGGAGCTAGCTGCCTGTTAGGAAGCTCCCATAGGGTAGTCGGTGCTTATAATAACACCTTGTGTTTTAAAGTGTACGGTGTGTACCTGAATTTTAAATTCAAATACCGGAGTTGTCCTTCGTGATTCCTACTGAGTTGACTCATCTTAAAACAGTGGGTTGACTCGGGTAAATGTTCTTGGGACGTCTTCCACTCATCTTATATTTTACTACCGTTAGCTAGGCCCATGCTGGAAGTATTTATCTTACGTTTCTAGGTAACATTATTTATTTATTTTTTTGATGGATAAAGCATTTGATGTTGATGAGTATGATAATGCGTATAAAACACCAATAACAAGAGCAAACGCGTGAAAAGAAAAATATCTTAGATGGACATAAAACGATACAGCTGCGCAAGATACGCACAGCAGAAAATTAACTAGGTATACTTAGTGGGTGAAGATGAAGGTTCAAGTTGACGTTCACGCAGATCAAACAACTGTAAATCGAAAGATTTTTTTGATGCAGATATCGTTTTTAATACCCATACTCGGTCAAGGCGGTTCAGAAAATTCCAACCAGGTCCATAGATAACAACCTTATCCTAATCCATTGATGGTGACATGGTATAACACTCGAGTCTGTAAGATTTGAGAGAGAGAGGTCAAAATCGAAGAAGAAGATTTCTAAACACAACTGGAAGAAAAAAGAGGTCATCCATATTCACAATCCTTGGCCTTGGCCTACGGTTGGAAGAACAAGCCACACATTGTAAACGTGCATATGTGCAATGTGTGCTCAGAATAAAAGTCATGATTCATAACCAACAAAACATCGTACAGAACTTGGCCAAAGCTTACGTGGCATTTCATGATCCATGTGTGGGACCCACTAGTAGTCAAAAAGCCATGCAAATCTTCCGCATTGAAATCGATTTTTCCATTAACCCTAAAAATATTCGGATCCCTTTCTACCATTCTCATTCTCTATGTACATCGATCTTGCTTCCTTCTTCGAGAACAACAAAGGTGGTTTTGATGGATAGATTCAACATTCTCCCAGTAAAAATAACACCGGACATACTCGCTCGTTTACCAAGTGAATAGTTCTAGATTGCAAGTCAGTATCTAAAACATGGAGAAATCATATTCAACATCCATCCTTTTCTCAGATACACCTAATTAGTCTTAATCATTCTGATAAGTTGAGTTTTCTTTCCTTGTCTAAAGATAAAAAAACTCCATTATTTTGTACATAATGAGAATCATAAGGAGCCTATCAATAGGATCAGAAGGTTGAAATTAACGGCTCCATTCAAGGGTTACAATACTTTACTTGCTTCGTTTAATGGTTTCATCTGTATTCGTGATGATTCTGATGTTAGTTTTTGTATTTGTAATCCAATGACCAAAGAGCATGTTATTCTTCCTGTTCTCTGACACTCCCTAGTTTTTTCTTGGATTTTGGTTTTCTTTGTTGTGTTTCCTTTCTCCCCTGCTTGGTGGCTTCTACTTTGCAGAGTTCGTAAATTACCTTTTTCTTAATATATTTCTGTTTACTGAGCAAAAAAAAACAGTATGTTATTCTTCTTGAACCTGGGACAAATCCGGGTCGTAATTGGTCGAGCGGGTTTGGTTACCTTGCTTCAACCAATGAGTACAAAGTTGTCACGCTGTATAGAGAAGACAAGGATCCTTGGACCCTAAACGTGATGTATATACTCTTGGCAGTGGATGGATGGAGAAATGTTGCAAAATTAGATATTAAAACTAACCTGGTGGTTAGCACCCGACAAGGTGTCTTCCTGAATGAAACTATTTATTGGTCACATGATGGACGGATGATTGTGATCTTCAATTTGGCGGATGAAAACTTTTCTGAACAACTTCCACCACCTGCTTTTCCACAGCCACCCGCTTATTGCCGTTGGACTGCTCATACAGTAGGGGTTTTAGGTGGGTTGTTGGTCTATAGTGCTAGCTGCGAACCTATTCTATGACATATGGCTCTATAGAAAGAGGACTAATAATTATGACATAAAAGAGCAGGGGGGAAAATACCAGCCATTGGGTTGGACTAAAGAGTTTAGACTTCACGATGACAAAGTATTAGACATTACGAAGAGCGGCGGTGTTTTAAGTTACAGTTCTCGCTATCTCCATATCTACAACCCAAATACTTCAACTTCGGAAATGCTTGTGGATTTCAAAACCCAAATACTTCAATTTTGTCAAGTATGCCCTCACAAGAACACGTTAGTTTCATTGAAAGAATTGGGAGAAAAAGATATTAAAATAATGGAGTCAGGGTAAGGAGGCAGCTGAAAGCCGTGATTAGCCTATGAAGCAGTTGTAGGATGAGATTTTCCAAGGCACGTACTTATAACTGGTAATCCTTCTTTGAGAATTTGAAATAAATTTCTTATCATCATGAACGTTCTATATATGAGGATAACAAAGAACTTTTTCGCAAACCTAATGTTATTGACATTATCTTAATTATATGGGAATGTTTTTATCAACTGCTTTGTTTAGTTCTGCATTTTCTGTAGCCTTAATGTGAGAATGTGATCCGTACTTTAGTAACTTATTTCGTTTTTAAGTCTGAGTAAGTATACGCCGCCAACATCGTGCAAATTGTGAGCCTCCCAAGTGATACGAGGGAATCTATTGGTTTTTACTTCTCAGCAATTGCCAAATAAGTATAAAGAAGTGTGTAAAATTCTAATTCTTCTGAACCTTTGAGCAAGCACATATATGCCGAGATCAATATCGTGTCATAGAAGTAGCCTTTAAGAAAAACAGGAAGCATCAACTCTTGTCACTTCTTCTGGAATGAAGGTTTGCAGAGAAAGATTGTTGTCTCCTTGGCAATGCATCTGATAGTTCATCGATGAGATGTATGAGGGACAGGGTTCTTTCTTCTTACTTCGAAAGATCTGATGCATATCTAAAATTAGGATAGACCCAAATTTTTGTGTGGGAGCCAGCCAACAATTTAGTTCTCAAAAATATTAAATTTCCGTACAGCTTTTGTTCAAGAAGTTTCTTTATTTTGTTTCGCGTCAAAATAAAGCGTTCTTTTCTTCGAGAACAGCTTAGTAATGAAGCAGTTATACCCTCTATAAATACCAGACTCCTCTATAAATCTTTCTCACGCACAATACAAATTGAATTCCTCTTCTATACCAAGAAACCTCTGACAAAAAAGAAAAACAATAATGGCACTTCCAAACCAAAAAACTGTTGATTACCCAAGTTTCAAGCTTGTGATTGTTGGTGACACTACAAAACAAGTAGTTTCTAGGGACGGCTGTTTTGAAAAAACCGTCCCTAAGAGCGTCCACAATGGACGACTAAGCCCAAATATAGTGTCCAGTTGATAGGCGTAGTGGGACGGACCATCGATCTAAATTTGATCAAAGACTAAAATTCAGACCAAATTTGGTCTGCGACCAAGACCAAACCCAAATATAGTCGGGCGTTTATATAGTCCACGCCCCATAACCAGGCGGACGTATAGTCCACGTCCCACCCCAGGCGGACGTATAATGCACGCCCGTCTTTTTTTTTTTCTTTTGTGTGGGGCGGGCTTAATACCTCCGCCCCACTCTTTACAAACTTCAAATGCATGGGGCGGGCATAATACCTCCGCCCCACTTTTTTTCTTTTTTTTTTTTAATATTTTTTTTCTACACCGAGCGAACGTATACTCCCCGCCCCACACCAGGCGTTGGTATATTCTACGCCCCACACCAGGCGTTGGTATAATGTCCGTCTGACCAAATTTAGTTTTTCCACCCTAGGGTCACACACCAGATTAAACCCAAAATTTGGTCTTTTTTTCCTCTTTGGTCTTTGGTTATACTCGCACCACTGCAGTTGCTCTAAAGAAGGATATTTGGGACGATGATGGCCTGACCGTCCCTAATAGTCATAGAATATTCAAATCAAGGCTAAAATATGTCCGTCCCAAAAAGAAAACATGGCCAAATAGTATTAGTGACGGTGGAACAGGGGACGGTACATAAACCGTTCCTAATACCTCTTGGGACGGTTTTTTGTCCTCTTGGGACGTTTTCTGGCCGTCCCAAGAGGCCTTCTGTTTTGTAGTGTGATGGCGGAACCGGGAAAACAACTTTTGTCAAAAGACATCTTACTGGAGAATTTGACAAGAAATACGAACCTACAATTGGTGTTGAAGTTCATCCTCTAGACTTCCACACAAACGTTGGACCGATTAGGTACTACTGTTGGGATACTGCTGATCAAGAGAAATTTGGTGGCCTAAGAGCAACTGCAATGGACGAGTAAACCCAAATTTTTAGTCGAGTGGGCTGGCGTAGTGGGACGGACCATCGATCAAAATTTGATCAAAGAGTAAAATCCAGACCAAATTTGGTCGGCGATCAAGACCAAATCCAAATATAGTCGGGCGTTAATATAATCTCCGCTACACATCGGGCGTTGATATAATCTCCGCCATTCATCGCGCGTTGGTATAGTTAACGTCCAACGAACAGGCGTGCATATAAACTTCGCCTGAATGGGGCGTTGGTAAAGATAACCCCGATGGGGCGTTGTTATAGTTTTGAAAGTGGTAGTAAAAGTTCGTTGCTCGGACTTGTAAAGATTTAAAAATAAAAATATATACAAAAAATATTAACAATATGGGCAAGAGTACTGGGACTAAAGATACGGCCGTTTTTTTCATTTTCAAGTGGTTCAGAAATTAATTCTAACAATTATAGTTCAAAAACAAAACAAATATTAACTCTAGTTTATTGCCAAGATAGATTTTATAAAATATTAGTTGTATTTTATGAGCATGGCGCATCAAATATCCCTAGGACCAAGCATACTCCATCAAATAAAATCACAAGTAATTAATTTAAAATCTTAATTCAATTAAAATTAGTGCAAAAAGTAAATAAAAGAATTAATTAAATTACCACATGGATGAATTAAGGCTTTCTCCGTCGTCCCAGTGCTTGGGTTTAGCTCATCATAGTGAAATACCTCTCAAAATATTTTATTAAGCTCAATTGGTGTTTACAATGAAGAGAAAATGGAGAAAAGGGTGAAAATCGGTAAACTGCAACGCTTATAAGCGTTACAGAACACCGTTACAAAGAACGATAAAAGAGTGCTGTTGTTATCTGCGTAGCTGACTACGACCCACAGACACCGGTCGTTGTCACTGTTGGGGAACGACTGTCTTTGGCCGTCTGTTCTCCGTGTTCTTCCTCTTCATCAATGGCAGCAGCAGCGGAGAGAAAAATGGTGATTCTCCCTCTGCAGCCTTCTCTCCTCTCCTCCCAACTCTCGACACCCTTTCTCCTTGACCTCAGTGAGCTATTTATACCCAACAGCATCGATATCTTCCATCATAACTTCATATAATCTTCTCTTCAATTCTTTGCAGACGCGAGAATAATATTTTTGATTTTTTTCTTGTTTAATCGAAATCGTGTTTACCAAATATTCTCTTGGCTTCTGACGCTCTCTCAATCTTTCCTAGCTTAGATATATTCGAATCCCATGAGATAACACACGTATATCCTCCAACAGAATCCAATATTTTCCCAAATATTCTCCCGTGAAAACAGCTCCCCTGTTTGGACTTTGATCTTCTCTCCCGGTCATTTCAGCCCAACTTGATCGCTAAAATCACTTGCATTCGGCCTGTTTAGCCTTAACAGGCTTAGCCCAATAATTTCCAGCGATCGAATCTTCCAAAAACACGTCCAAGAATCGAGTAGAAATTTCATGCAGGCGTGATTGATTTCTCCCGCCATTTTCAAATTCAAATCGTGAAAAGGTGTCCCCTTAGCAAACAGTGGTGTCCCCTTAGGAATTTGGGCTGAAATAGTAATTCTTGGGTTGAAATAGTAATTTTTCTGGTTTCCTCCGGGACATTTCTGGGACGTTTCCGGTACATTTTTCTGGGACGTTTCCGGTACATTTCTGGGGTGCCTTTAGTACTTTTCTCCGGGGTGTAAATCATCACTTTTTGAGCAACTCTTTCCATACAAGGGTATTTTCTCCAAAAACACCTAAACAAACATAAAAACACAATATCAGTACAAAAATAGAGTTCCAACAATACAGGCATTGAGGGCAAATTAGACACAAAAATGTGTCTATCAGGCGTTCATAAACTTAACGCGCGAAATGGGGCGTTCATATACTTAACGCCCCACTCCATTTTCAAAGTTTAAAATTTTTGAAACTTGCATGGGGCGGGCTTTATACCTCCGCCCCATTTTTTTTTTTTTTTGAAGCGTATACTATACCAACGCCCCACTCGGGCGTTATCTTTACCAACGCTCCACGTCGGGCGTTATCTTTACCAACGCCTGATCCCAGGCGTAATCTTTATCAACGCGCGACCAAATATACTCTTTTCTCACTACGCCACATGACGGACTAAACCCAAATTTGGTCTTTTTTTTTAATCTTTGGTCTTTGGTTATATTCACACCACTGTGGACGCTCTAAGAGATGGATACTATATCCATGGGCAATGTGCAATAATCATGTTTGATGTTACTGCTCGTATGACATACAAGAATGTCCCAACATGGCACAGAGATCTCTGCAGGGTGTGTGAGAATATCCCAATTGTTCTTGGTGGAAACAAGGTTGATGTCAAGAACAGGCAGGTGAAAGCAAAGCAGGTCACATTCCACAGGAAGAAGAATATGCAATATTATGAGATTTGTGCAAAGAGCAACTACAACTTTGAGAAGCCTTTCTTGTACCTTGCCAGAAAGCTTGCAGGTGACGCTACCATCCACTTTGTAGAGTCACCAGCTCTTGCCCCTCCTGAAGTTACCATTGACTTGGATCAGCAACGTCAGATTGAAAGAGACTTAGAAGATGCGAAGTTAAAACCACTTCCTGATGATGATGGATTGAGTACAGTTTTTCCTAGTTTTTGTTTACTTTGAGTGTTACACTAGCTTTGATATCACTGCAACTCATACTTTAATGTGGTTGGTTTATTAACAGTAAAGTTTACCATTTTTCGTACTTCTCAATAAAAAAAACACAAAATTGGTTTAAAAAATCAAAATCAACAATTTCTGAGTGAAAAGGACATTTAGATTTTGATACTGTTTAAATGAAAAAAAATGTAAAAATAGCCTGGATGTAAACAGTTTCATCCTATCCATTTTCAAATACTTTTTCTTATTTTTAATTTACATCAGGATGCATCCAGATTCATCCTTACTATTTTTTAAGTTTAAATCAGGATGAATTCAGTTTCATTCTTGCTATTTTTTTGGTGTCCATTTCACCCATAATAATTTTTACTCGTCCATTTGAACCATGTTTTAAAAATATTTGAACAAATGACCCATTTTCCGATAAAAAAAGTACTCGACTTCATTAGCATCACTCACACGCAAAATCTGTCTCTAAAAACACAAAAGTGTTGATCGTGTCTACAAAAATACAAAAGTATTGATTGTTTAGCGATTAAATCCCCACGAGTCTTATATTTTGTTCATTGACAGCCAAAAATGTCAATGTTAGCTCAGATTAAATTGACTAGGAGTGATTCTGAGTCATAATCACGAGGCTTAGTTTATACCACTGGGAGGCTCACCAAGCTTGCACTTACATGTGTATAAATGCATTGGGAGCTAGCTGTTAGGAAGCTACCATAGCATTAGTCGGTTGTTATAATAACACCTTGCGTTCTAAAAATTTTAAAGTGTATCTGAATTTTAAATTCAAGATACTTTGTTATTCCCACTCTCAGGTCAGTGGGTTGACTCGGTTTTATGTTTTTGGAAATGATTAGCCAGATTTAGACCCGGGGCTAGGTTGTCTTCTACTGATCTTACATTTTAGTTTACCGTTAGCTAGGCCAATGCTGGCAGGATTTATGTTACATTTCTGTGTCGCATTATTTAAGTATGATTGTATGCAGTTACGAGAACACCGACAACAAGAACAAACGCGCGCGTGAAAAGAAAAATATCTTGGATGGAGATAGTCAGAACAAGGTATTTGACGGAATATCTTCCACAAGTTGCTGTGGAGATAGAAGAGTTTATTTATACTTAGAAAGTCTGCAATGCAGTTACAAGAGTTGTTACAGATTCAAAAACAAACTCAAAAAACTTGTTTCAACAGATCGTGTGCGCAGCCTTAGGATTCTTCCTAGTTACTAGGTCTATTGACTAACTGAATATGACTCTGTTGAACAGACTTGACTCTTATCGTTAACATCCCCCCTCAAGTTGTACCGGAGTTGGCGAATGTGCAACTTGGATCTAAAAAATTGAAACCTTGGCGCAGCTAACCCCTTCGTAAAAATATCTGCCAGCTGATCCCTTGAACTTATGAACCTCACACTTAGCTGCTTGTTAGCAACACGTTTTCGGAAAAAATGGTAGTCAATTTCGATGTGTTTCTTCCGAGCATGAAACACTGGATTGGCTGTGAGATAAGTAGCCCCTAGATTGTCACACTACAAAATTGGGATAGTAGACGTAACGCCAAGCTCCGTTAACAAGGACTGAATCCATATCAGTTCAGATGTAGCAATAGCTACTCCTCGATATTCCGCCTCCGTACTGGATTTCGATACCGTCTTCTGTTTTCTTGCACTATAGGATATCAAGTTTCTACCAAAATAAATACAGTATCCACTAGTGGATCTACGATCATCTAAGCAGCCTGCCCAATCTGCATCAGAGTATGCATGGAGAGAGAAATCTTTTCTTGAATTCAGATGCAGTCCATAATCCACAGTACTCTTAAGGTATCGGAGTATTCGTTTCACAAGCTCCCAATGTTCAATGATTGGATCATGCATATATTGACACACCTTATTTACTGCCACAGAAATATCTGGTCTGGTCAAATGCAGATACTGCAGTGCACCCACCACACTACGATATAAAGTTGCATCTTTGAATCTTTCAGTGCCTCTTTTTTGAATTTTCGCATTTGAACCAAGTGGTGTACAAACCGGCTTCACTCCATCCATCTTGAAACGCTTGAGCAGATCCAATACGTACTTCCTCTGAGTGAGAACCAACTCATTAGCTTGACGTAGAACTTCTATACCCAAGAAGAAAGATAAATCACCCATATCCTTAAGTGCAAACTCACAGCCAAGAGCTGCAATTAGCTGATTGATTTGTGTTTGAATCTGACCCCGTGACAATTATGTCATCGACATACAAAATAACATAAGTTATCGATGTTGGTGATTGACAGACAAAGAGAGAACTGTCTGCAACTGATCCTTTGAAACCAATCTTTACCAAGTAGTTACTTAGTTTTGAAAACCAAGCACGCGGCGCCTGTTTTAGTCCATACAAGAACTTGTGCAATTTACAGACGTGATTTGGATAATGAGGGTCTACATACCCAGATGGCTGCTCCATGTATACGTCCTCTTCAAGTTGACCATGCAAAAAGGCATTTTCAACGCCTAGTTGCTTTAGTTGCCAATGGTTCATTACTTCAATAGATAATACCAATCGAATGGTACAAGGTTTGATCACCGGGCTGAATGTCTCACCGTAATCCACTCCTTCTTACTGGTTGAAGCCCTTCGCAACAAGTCGAGCTTTGTGACGCTCTATTGTTCCATCTGGATTTCGCTTCACCTTGAATACCCATTTCGATCCAACAACGTTCATCCCATCTTCATATTTCACCAATGAATACGTGTCGTTTCAAATCAATGCATTTATTTGAGTATCCATTGCTGGTCTCCATTTCGGATTTTTGCTTGCTTCTGTGTAACATGTAGGTTCCATGAAATCAGACTCAGGTAGTGGGTGATTTGTGGCAGTTAAGCACAACTTCTGAATTGGTTTACTTATCCCTGACTTTTCCCTTGTAACCATAGGATGGGAAACAACATCACTCCGAGATGATTGCACTTCAGACTGATCAGATGATGCAATATTTAAATTTGTCGATGCTGCAGAATTATCTTGTGATGCTGGCTGCTGGGGAATGGAGTGATCAGGTAGAGCACCAGAATTGGCAGGTGAGGCAACAACAGCAGACTGTGTAGCAGAGGCAGGAAGAACTGGATTGAGGTGCATCACAGTCCTGTGGAAAATGTAAACCTCTTGTTCGAAATGGAAGTGTTAAAAATATACTTGTATCTGAAGGCACATTACCTGGACATGACTCTGGAACGTGCTGCTGCTTTGGCTTGAATGGGAATGTATTTTCTTCGAATCTTACATGACGAGTGATGTAAATTCTACCAGACTTTGTATGTAAACATTGATAACCCTTATGTGCATTGTTGTAGCCTATAAACACACATGAAATAAACCTGGGTTCTAGTTTGTGGGTGCTATATGATCTGAGACACGGGTACGCTAGACAACCAAAAATTCTTAAGAAGGAGTAATCCGGCTTTTCTGGAAGAGAAGTTCAAGTGGAGTTGTTTGCTCATTTGTGGATTTTGGAAGCCTATTTATTAAAAAACAAGTTGTAGTAAATGCATCATACCAAAATGACATTGGCATGTGTGCTTGAAACAGAAGTCCTAAACAAGATTCTGTTACATGGCAGATTCGTCTTTCTGCAATTCCATTTTGAGGGGAGGTATGAGGACATGAGAATCTGTGTTGTATGCCAGAATCATTTAGATAAGCAGTGAATTTCTTGTATTCTAATACATTATCAGATTGAAAGACCTTTATCCTATGATCTGTGAGGTTTTCTATTTGCTTGCGAAATTGAATGAAAGTATTTAATGCATCAGATCGTTGAATCAAAGGAAACACCCAAGTAAAATGAGAATAAACATCCATGACAAGCATGTAATACCGAAACCAGTTCTGGATAGTTTTGGTGATATCCATATATCAGAAACAATCAAACTTAATGGTTTATCTATTATTGTAGTGCTAAGAGAAAATGGCAATTTCTTGCTTTTGCTAACATGACAAGAATGACAATAATCAAAGTTTTTATTGGAAACTGGTAAGGAAAACCTATGGCAAATACTTGAGACTGTGCGCATCATTGGGTGACCCAGACGTTGATGCCAAATTGGGTAGGAAGAAGCAACATGAGCTTGAGGCTTGACCGGATCATCTGATTTGTCAATGCCTTCAAAAATGTACAAACTATTCCTATTAATCCCTCGCAGCAGCGTTGTTCCCGTTTGCTTGTCCTTCACAAAGAAATGAGTAGTGTGAAACTCAAAATAAACTGCATCATCTTTACAAAATTGTGAAACAAATAGCAGATTAGTTTTGATTTGAGGAACATGAAAAATATGGTTCAGATTGAACTGTCTTGAATTATAGGTAAAAGAAGCTTTACCAACATTAGCAATGTTCAAAGCATTGCCATTACCAACTTGCACTTGTTCGGTGCCATCATACTCATGAAGAATGGCCAAGTTCCTCATATCAGCGGTCAAGTGATGGGTAGATCCAGTATCAGTTACCCATTGATTGGCATGTTCACCTCCAGGGAGAGCAATATAAGCTGCTGGCGCCTTATGCTGATTGTTGTTTGGTTTGTCATACCTAAACCAACATCTGGTTGCTTGATGGTTATCTTTCTTGCATATTTGGCATGGCTGTTCAAATTTCGTTGGATCAGGCTGATTGTGACGCTGGTTGTTGTTCATCTGAGGTGGTCCTCGGTACTGTTGATTGTAATTCCTTGGTCCACTTCTGCTGCTAGATGCTGAGCTGGTGGCAGTAATATTAGCAATAGGTTGCTGGAGTAAATCAAGTTGTTGTTCAAGCCGCATATCAGAAGACAAAAGATGAGAATAAAAAGTATCCATCTCCATATCTTCAATGGTTCCCAGTGCAGTTACGATGGGATCATAGGTCTGATTTAGACCATTGCAAATTGATTGTTTCTTCTCATCATCAATGGCATTATACCAATATGCTGCAAGTTGATCAAACAGATTCTTAGCATCAATGAAGAATTTTTTTAAGGATTTGTTACCTTTGCTCAGTGAGTGGAGTTGTTTCTTAAGGTTCATCAGACGAACCTTAGTTTTTGGTGCAAAATATCCTTCAAGTTTGTCCCAAACTTGTTTGGTAGTATGCGGTCCTCTTACATGGCAGAGAACCTCTGGACTCAAAGTGGAATTCAACCATCCGACTAGCAGAGAGTCTTGTGCTTCATAATATTTAATCGGTGGGTTTATTACTTCTGAATTAGGAAGAGTTCTAGGTGGTATTTCTTCGGTTCCATCAATGAAACCTTGTAGTCCATATCCTTTGAGGATAGGCTTGAACTGAGTTTTCCATAAGGAGAAATTTGTTTATGTGAGTTTGAGAGTGACAAGGTGATGTATTTAGATATTTCTGAGGTTATTGGTAGTGTTGTTTGCTGCCATTTTTTTTGTTGGGTTTTAGGGTTTTGTTGTTGAAGAAGCGTGAGGGATCGCACCCTCCTGATACCAAGTTAGAACAAGGTATTTGGCAGAATATCTTCCACAAGTTGCTGTGGAGATAGAAGAGTTTATTTATACTTAGAAAGTCTGCAATGCAGTTACAAGAGTTGTTACAGATTCAAAAACAAACTCAAAAAACTTGTTTCAACAGACCGTATACGCAGCCTTTGGATTCTTCCTAGTTACTAGGTCTATTGACTAACTGAATATGACTCTGTTGATCAGACTTGACTCTCATAGTTAACAGAGATAAAACGATACAGTTACGCAAGATACAACAAAAAACTATGTACATACTTAGTGGGTGAGGATGAAGGTTCAAGTTGACATTCATGCAGAAACAACTGCAAGTCGAAAGATTTTTTGTGATGCAGATATCGTTTAATAGAGCCATACTTGGTCAAGGCACTTCAAAAAAAATCCAAAAAGAAGAATAACTTGACAACCAGGTCCATAGATAACAATCCTATCCAAATCCATTGATAGTGAGATGGTATAACTCTTAAGTCTGTAAGATTTTCCAGAGAGAGGTCAAAATTGAAGAAGAAGATTTCCAACCTGGCGTTTTTAGGGGCCACTCAAAAGGATTTAGGGGCCAACAATAAAACAAAAAAGGTCACCCAAAGGGAAAATGTAGCCAGCCCTTATCTCGCGTAATTCGTAATGGCGAAATTACCCTTATATATTCGGAGGATATGATAACATTGTTACCCTCCGAATGCAATCGGAAGCCAAAATCGTTCCCATACTTCCGATTATACGAGGTGCAGTATTTCTTGGTTCGTGTTTTGGATTCAGCGTTAATCGGGAGTTAAATATATTACAAAACCTACCGATTATGGTCAATTAGGAGTATGGATTTAGGTGCTTTTGACGAAATTGTATGGTCACTGGAAGTTATGATCTGTTTTAATACTTTTATGGTCAATTAGGAGTATGGATTTAGGTGCTTTTGACGAAATTGTCAGGTTAAGGCCGTTTGAACTTTATGTAATGGATGTAATCGGAGTATTATTAATATAAAAACTAGCCGATTATACGAAATCGGTAGATTATTTTGTTAAACAACCTACCGATTGTAATATTCGGTTATTTTATGAGTCAACTTTCTTTCCGATTATGGTGTTTGTTTGGTTCCAGGAAACAGTTTTTTTTTGAACTTGTGATATTCGGAGGATAATGTTTTTGTAAAGTTCTGAATGTACGATGGCCCAAAAATCAGAATTTGGAAAAACTTATACTTTCCAAATTTTGTCTTTGAAATAATCGGACGTTAAATTAGTTACCAAAACTTCCGAATATGGGATGTCTAACCTTCAATATGGGCCCTTGGAACCACCTGGAGCCATGGCGTGGTTTGTTTTGAACTTGTGATATTCGGAGGATAGGTTTTTTATAAAGTTCTGAATGTACGATGGCCCAAAAATCAGAATTTGGAAAAACTTATACTTTTCAAATTTTGTCTTTGAAATAATCGGACGTTAAATTAGTTACCAAAACTTCCGAATATGGGATGTCTAACCTTCAATATGGGCCCTTGGAACCACCTGGAGCCATGGCGTGGTTTGTTTTGAACTTGTGATATTCGGAGGATAGCTTTTTTATAAAGTTCCGAATGTACGATGGCCCAAAAATCAGAATTTGGAAAAACTTATACTTTTCAAATTTTGTCTTTGAAATAATCGGAAGTTAAATTAGTTACCAAAACTTCCGAATATGGGATGTCTAACCTTCAATATGGGCCCTTGGAACCACCTGGAGCCGTGGCATGGTTTGTTTTGAACTTGTGATATTCGGAGGATAGGTTTTTTATAAAGTTCTGAATGTACGATGGCCCAAAAATCAGAATTTGGAAAAACTTATATTTTTCAAATTTTGTCTTTGAAATAATCGGAAGTTAAATTAGTTACCAAAACTTCCGAATATGGGATGTCTAACCTTCAATATGGGCCCTTGGAACCACCTGGAGCCATGGCGTGGTTTGTTTTGATCTTGTGATATTTGGAGGATAGGTTTTTTATAAAGTTCCGAATGTACGATGGCCCAAAAATCAGAATTTGGAAAAACTTATACTTTTCAAATTTTGTCTTTGAAATAATCGGACTTTAAATTAGTTACCTAAACTTCCGAATATGGGATGTCTAACCTTCAATATGGGCCCTTGGAACCACCTGGAGCCATGGCGTGGTTTTTTACGATGGCCCAAAAATCAGAATTTGGAAAAACTTATACTTTTCAAATTTTGTCTTTGAAATAATCGGACGTTAAATTAGTTACCAAAACTTCCGAATATACCACACAAATAATTGTCATTTGAACTTGTCTAACTTAGTTACCCAAACAAATTTCCGAATGTACAACAAAAATCATTGTCATTTATCTGCTCTTCTTTACTTTACGACCGTGACTACCTCCCAGTCCTGCACGACCACGGGTTTGAGCACCTTCAGTTTGAGCACCTTCAGTTTGAGTACCTTCAATTGGAGCAGCTTCAGTTGGAGCAGCTTCAGCGCTCGATGAAGCTCGAGTTCTTTTACCCGTCTTTGATACTGCCACCTTGGGCTGATGCCTCTTCGTGACTTTCTCCCCAAACTGGTTCAACACTTGGTCCTGCACTTTGTTGAGCGGCTTGTTCAACACTTGGTCGCACCCCTTGTTCACTGCCTTGTTGTTCAACAGTTGGTTGCACTCCTTGTTGACTGCTTTGTTCTTGTTCGCTTTGTTGAGCACCTGAATTATCTTTGGCACTCCTTTGCCTCCTAGCACTAGCTGTCACTTTCTTCCTCCCTTCTCGACTTTGTCTAAACAACAAAGAAAGGAACAATATTTACAAACTATACAATCGGAAGACAAAGTATGGAAATATAACCCGAATGTACACATTCAGACGTAAGAAGACACATATTGTTCCCGAATACAAAAAAATCGGAAGCTAACTAAACATATTTGCAACCGAATATACATCAATTGGAGTTCAGAAGCTGTAAATTTTTCATCCTACACAATCGGAAGAAAAAGTGCACCTCTATAACCCGAATAAACAAATTCGGAAGTAAGAAGACACATATTTTTTCCGAATGAAAAACAATCGGAATATAACTAAACACGTTTGCAACCGAATATTCATCAACTGGAGTTCAGAAACTCTAAAATTTTATCCTACACAATCGGAGGTATAAAACATTATATTGTCTTCCGAATAAATACTGGCCCCAAAATGGGATTTTTCCTATATCATAAATTTTGAGATTTTTTCAATATATACATTCTGTAGTGAGTGTTCTTCCGAATACTTTGTGTCTACTGAAATATATTCGGTAGCCAAAAAATTCATTAAACTACCGATTATTAGCAGTTTGTATCCAGGAAGATATGGCCACCAATATTCGCCAGATAATCATCAAATCTTTCTCCCGAATACTGTCGATGTTCTTGAAAAATGAAGAACACGACTACATTCGGAAGTAAATGAGCATGCATATCGTCCGAATCTGGATAAATAACCGAAAACCCTAGAAATTTTTTTTCTCGATTCGACGAATTAAAGCGAAATAAACCCCAAAAATGATAGATTCTTACCTAATTGGGGCCATTTGAAGTTGACGAAGTGTTTGAGTCTCGGAATCGCCACCACCGACTACATTGCGGGTACTTGTTCTTCGCGTTCTTCGCGTTCTTCTTCATTTGCAGCAAGAATTTCTTTATTTCTTGCTAAAATTCCAATGTTTGGATCGATACCCCGAGCAACATTTTTGGTTCTAGGTCTGTGGGTTTCATTTCTCTTATCCATTGTTTTATAATCGAATCGACGATGTTTTGATTTTACGATTCGCGGCGATGTTTCGGTTGAACGAGGAAATTTTTTTTTTCTTCCACAATCGGAAGATAATATGAAACTGGAAGAAGAAGAGTTGAAATGAGTAGAATTGTTTTTGATTTGGTTTTTATACGGTTTTACCATAAGGGCATTTATGTAACTTCAATATCATATAGGGTACCCCTTAACTAGAGTCTTTGGCTGGGTATAAATTGATGGCCCCTAAATCCTTTGGGATGGCCCCTAAAAACGCCAGGATTTCCAAACACAACGGGAAGAAAAAAGAGGTCATCCATATTCACAAATCCTTGCTTGGCCTACGGTTGGAAGAACAGGAGAACAAGCCAGACATTCAACAAGTAATGTAAAACGTGCATATGTGCAATGTGTACTCATGTAGGGAAGCCAAATAATAAAAGGCATGATTCGCAAGCAATTTCTACTCGGACATCATAACCAGCATAACATCGTACAGAATTTGGCCCAAGCTTTTGTGATCCATGCATGTGTAGGACCTACCGCTAGTCAAAAAGCCATGCAAATCTTCCATTGATTGGAAATCCGTTTTTCCATCAACCCTAAAAGTATTCGGATCTCTTTATCTCGTTCTCTATGTGCATCGATCCTGTTTTCTTCGGCAAGAACAACCACAAAGGGGATTTTCATGGATAAATTCAACATCCTTCCCATAGATATAACATTAGACATATTCACTCGTTTACCAAGTGAATCGGTTCTGGATTGCAAGTTAGTGTCCAAAACATGGAGACATCAAATTCAACATCCATCATTCTCTCATGTGCACTTAACTCGTCTTAATCGTTCCACAACTACTGATAATTCTGGTAAGTTGAGTTTTCTTGCCTTGTCTAAAAATAAAAAACTCTACTATTTTGAATATAATGAGAATCATGGGAAGCCTATCAACAGGATCACAAGGATGATATTAGCTTCTCCGTTTAAGGATAATAATTCTTTAGTTGGTTCGCCAAATGGTTTTAAGTATGATAATACTTTACTTGGTTCGTTTAATGGTTTGATTTGTATTCGTGATGAACCGGATGTTAGTCTTTGTATCTGTAATCCAATGACCAAAGAGTATGTTATTCTTCCTGAACCTGGGAAAAATCCGGGTCGTAATTGGTCGAGCGGGTTTGGTTACCTTGCTTCAACCAATGAGTACAAAGTTGTCACGCTGTATAGAGAAGACAAGGATCCTTGGACCCTAAACGTGATGGTATATACTCTTGGCAGTGGCAATGGATGGAGAAATGTTGCAAAATTAGATATTAAAACTAACCTGGTGGTTAGCACTCGACAAGGTGTCTTCCTGAATGGAGCTCTTTATTGGGTTAAAGTTAGATTAGGGGTGATTGTGGTCTTCGATTTGGTTAATGAAAAATTTCTTAAACAACTTCCACCACCTGCTTTCCCACAGCCACCCGATTACTGCAATTGGACTGCTCATGCAGTAGGGGTTTTAGGTGGGTTGTTGGTCTATAGTGCTACCTGCTCCAAACCGAGATATCACAGTCAAAACGCCGGGAACAGATTCTATGACATATGGCTCTCTAGAAAGGGGATCAATAATTATGACATAAAAGACCAGGAGAAAAAATACCAGCCATTGGGTTGGACTAAAGAGTTTAGACTTAACGATGACAATGTATTAGAATTTACGAAGAGTGGGGGTGTTTTAAGTTACAGTTCTCACTATCTCAATATCTACAACCCAAATACTTCAACTTCGAAAATGCTGGTGGATTTCAGTACTGAACAGTTTTGTCAAGTATTCCCTCACAAGAACACGTTACTTTCATTGAAAGAAATGGGAGAAAAAGATACTAAAATAATGGAGTCAGGGTATATATCTTGGAGGCAGCTGAAAGCCGCGATTGGCCGATGAAGCAGTTGTAGGATGAGATTCCAAGACATATACGTACTTACAACTGGTAATATTCTTTGAGATTTTGAAATAATTTTCTTATCATTATGAATGTTCTATATATGAGCTGCATTTTTAGATAGGATAACAAGGAACCTTTTCGCAATATGCGTGTAATAGAACTAGTAGCTCTTTTAAGAAAATATAAAACCTTGTCTAAGTACTCGATTCTAGAAGTTTCTTTATTTTGTTTCGCGTCAAATTCTTTATTTTATTTCGCGTCAAAATAAGGCTTTCTTTTTTTTTCGAGAACAGCTTAGTAATGAAGCAGTCATACCCGCTATAAATACGAGACTCCTCTATAAATCTTTCTCACGTACAATACAAATTGAATTCCTCTTCTATACCAAGAAACCTCTGACAAAGAAATTAAATTTTGTTTTTGTTTTTTTTTTGCAAAAAATTTGTGACGGACATTTTTGATATTTTTTCATCATATAGGGACTCCTCGCTTTGATCGTCGTCCAAATATCAAATTCAATAATCCTACTATCAATAACCAGAAAGGTATTTCAGTCAAGTGTAATTTTTCAGAAAGTGACAAAAAAAACCTCATGTCTACTATTATCCCAGTAAGTCTATAACATTGGCAGAGGAAAATAGAAGAAGATTTCCAAACACGACAGAAAAAAAAAGGTCATCCATATTCACAATCCTTCCTTGACCTACACTTCGAGAATAAGCCACATATTCAACAAGTAATGTCATCGTGCAATGTGCGCTCATGTGATAATAATATTTCAAT
Source organism: Papaver somniferum (assembly GCF_003573695.1). Lineage (NCBI taxonomy): Eukaryota > Viridiplantae > Streptophyta > Magnoliopsida > Ranunculales > Papaveraceae > Papaver > Papaver somniferum. The sequence goes on along the minus strand of NC_039361.1, from coordinate 19,161,585 downwards.
ATTGAGCAGGCAAACATACAATAGTTTAAAGTTTTGCTAGCCTAAATCAAAGGGAGCTTCAAGATGGTAACTATGTATTGACGCCAACCGAACTGCAGAGTCTACAGTTCGAGAAAAGGATCAACAAATATGAGTAAATAGAGTTTATCTCTTAATATCAATATACACCAGGCAACACCACTACACAATTCTCAGAACATAGATCTTCCACATACTCTCCCATATGCGAATATAAATGCTAAATACGAATTACATATGAGATTTATCCTTGATCCCTTTCTCCTATGTATGGGACAAAATAGAGAAACTAATGAACCTTTACTAGCAGCATAAAAGGTTACAGACATCAACTTAAGTCTACATTAAGCTGGCGGCCGCTTTGGCTTGACATTTCTTCATCATGATTTTTCACTGTCCTGAAAATCACACTAGCGTGACCCAATCAAATATTAGGTTCCATTGGAGCATATTATGCTTTTGTAACAAGATGCACTATCAAAAGCACTGACTGATGGTTATATCGACGAATAGACCATTGAAGGTAGATACATAGATAAATTTAGAGGGTGGGAACTGGCAAACTGTGTGAATATGGTATGTCAAGTACTCTAGTTCATTAACCCAGTATATCTATTCTGAATCTGGCAAGTCCAATTCACTAACCCACTTTCTGGAGGCTTCAAATCCAGAAATATATGTTGTTCTCAACTGCGGAGTTAATATAAAAAAAGCAAATTCATATGATTTAAAGAGTATTCACTAAAAAAATATCATTAGATAGCAATTTAGTTCTGAACAATTCACCTCGATTGTTTTTGAAATATGTTACAGTTTGTGTTTATTAACTTCTAAATTAACAATCACCCATTTAATGTCATAATGGTATCAAATATTCAAAAAATATGATCACATTGATAAGTTATATCGAAGCAACTTACAAGCATAAATATGTTACACACCTGATAGAAATTCAAGCACAGCATCTCTGGCAGCTTAGTCTTCTAGCCACGCCACATTGTCTCTCAAAATTCCTCAAACTTTTCTGCTAAACACTACAACTCTGACCGATTTGGATAAGTAGCATTAAACGAATTATTCGATTCATCTATCGCGAAATTCCCCACCTGTATTTGGGAGCTCCTGGGCACACAGTAAGGATCATGCAGGAAAGTGCCCAACAGGAAAACATCACTCTTCAAATTTATCTATTCCCAAGAAGCCTTTTTCTTTCCTCAGTTGGACATCTCAGACACAATAAAATTATACAATCCGGGCCAAGGTGTATGCTTTCCGAAACATTCGACACCTATATAGATAGGTGTCTCATTCACTCGCTCTTAGCATGAGCATCATCTGAATCAGTGGATCCTACAAAATCACTGTCATTATCAACATCTTCCGAATCACTAGTTGATCTCGAACAGGCACTATCCTCTTCTTGATCACCATCTGTATTGCCCTCTTCTTCATCGCCATCTCTCCCCCAATCAAAACTATTGCTCAAGCTCAATTCCTCTTCTTCTTCCTCCCCATATTTTACCACATTGTCTTCAGACGTGAGACCTCCACCATTCGTTTCAACAAACTCTGTTCTAATCCCCCTGGTTTCATCATCTCCCCTAGCCCTCCTAAAGGTGCCCAATTCCCGGCTCATATTTGCCTTTCTAGCGCCCAACATTATCAACTCCGCCAACTTTCTCCTAGCCAAGTATAAATCATTAGGCTCTACAAGCTCCCCTTTTCTATAAGCTTCTCTTAGAAAAATAGTATGAAGCTTCCCCTGATTCCCCCTTGTTGAGATATAAAATATACCCTGATGCTGAAGTAAAAACTCCTTAAGCTTGTTAGGTAAATCCATTGGCGTTCTAAAATGCGCAATTCTCTCCAAACTAAGCTTCTTCTCTACTGTTAACGACAACAATTCATGAATCATAGCAACAGCCCGTTTCTCCATTCGCTTCTTCGCCTCCAATGATCGAAGATCATAACCTGATATATCCTCATACGGAGACCAATAAGGTAATCTTTGCCATTTCCATACAGCAATCTTATAATATTTCCCTATCTTAAACCCCGGCGGAAAATTCACAATAAATGAAAACCTTATATTCTCAGCATCAATACCTCTTTCTCTATATTCCCTCTCCCTTAACCTCTCAATCGCAGAAATCCCCAAATAAGGCTCTTTCTTAACAATCTCAATATACTTATGCCTACTATCTTCAGCATCAAAAAGTCTAAAATACTGTGGATATTTCAACACTACCGAAATCTCAAAGTCCTCAGGTAACCCTAAATCAAGCCTAGCAATCCTAATATGCTCAAGCCGAATTCTCCCAGTATTAGACAACATCAAAATTTTCCTAAGACGAGTGACAGCATCATCAATTTGCTCATTCACAGCTTGTTTTTCTTGTTCAATTTGTACAAACGCTTTTCTAGTAAGACGACAGTATAGTATACGTTGTACTGGGTGTTCATAAACTTGGAAAATATGAGGAAATTTAAGAACAAATGTACCTGCTTCAAATTGTTTGAATCCAATACGCCGAGAAAGGGCGTCGAGACGAGCAATGTTGATTGTTTGATTAGGTTGTGATAGAATTATGGTTTGGAATTTGAGTATTTTGATGATCTTTTTGTGAGTTTCCATGTAATCATCAAATCCATGGTCTCTTACTCTTTCTTGTTTTTTAGGGATTGAAGTTTTTTGTGAGAAGTGTTTGATTGATAATGAGGTTGAAATGGGATTTGAGAGACTTTGTTTGGAACTAGGGTTTATGAATAGAGTTTGTGTTGATGAAATGAAGAATTTCTTCAAGGGTTTAAGAGATCTCATGGTTTTAGAATGAGAGAAGGGTTAAGGGAAAGAAAGGGTTTATCATTTTTGTTTGCACAGAGAAATTCTAGTGGCACTCTAAACCATTTTAGCGGACTCGCAAATTTGTTGGAGCCAACCTAAATGGATGATCCTGCTATTCCCCCATGGACCCAGGTCCGTTGGCAATAACAAGGCCGAGTGCTATGGTCGTTCAAGATTCAAGCGGGTGCCACGTCACTCTGAACCACCTCCCAGCTCCTACGGTTGTTCAACATTCCCTCTAAAAGCGACCAATCATCCGGCGCCCGACGTTTAACCATTGGGCGTTCCTGATAGAGCGTCAAAATATTTGGCGCTTGACCCAATCAATTCGGGCAAAACGCTAAATGATTAGGCACTCTTGGATTACCTCTAAAACTAACATAACTCGTTATTTTTTCATTTCTATTCTCGTTGTTTTACCTCCTAAAACCCTATATTTGCATGTATGATTTAGCCTAATCTTGAGTTCGTTGAAGACGAATTAGAAGGGGTAGTTGTTTGTGCTGGTTGTGGTTCTTTTGAACCTATTTTTCTCAATTTTCATCCACGGACAAGAAGAAAGTATGTACAATAACTTTGAGTTTGATTTTTTTTTTGATGTTTTTGTGATTTTTGATTCAGAAATACAACCAAAGATGTGTTGGTCCAGTATTATTATAGTTGCTTCCGGTTTCAATTGATAGTGTTGGTTGAATTTTAGGCATAATTTAGATTTTAGGGTTTCATTTGAAAAAGAATTTGAATTTGCAATTCGATGTAGAATTTGATATGTAAAATATTTGTGTTCATGATATTGGTTGAATTTTATCAGTCACAATGATTTTTGGGTTTTGTTTTGAAACCAATTGATTTGCAATTTGATGTAATGATATGTAAATGAATTGATTTGTTTTTTGTTCATGATGTTTGTGTTGAAATTGTTAATTACGCGTAATGTAACTTGTGGAGGTTAGTTTTATGTTCGGAAAACCCCAGTGCTAATTACATTTCAGGTGAACTATGGAGGTAGTGTTTGCAAGATATATGCGACAATGAAGACAGGGGTTATCCCTTCCAGGTGCAATCTTTATATCCAGTCGTAATACAAGAGGCTCATGATTTACACAACCCCGAGCCAATTGTGGTAAAGAATAGAAAAGTAATTCACAGATGTCGTGTATACGCAGATGCTAAGATGATTCAGGACTACTTCAACCGTGATTGTAGATATGGGCCAGCAGGGCCGTACCAAACTATTTAGGGGCCCTAGACAAAAACCAAAAAGGGGGGCCCTTAAGAAAACCACTAAGACCACTACTACAATCATTGAGAAAAACATCCTCTTTCTCCATTTCATTAACCAAATTTTCATATTCTTCATCGCTATGATTCATCATTTCTCCTATTGCAGGACCATCACTCTCACTTATTCTTTCTGGAAGTCCAACAATATCACTTGTTTGAGCCAAATATTTGTTTATCGATCCTCTTAAAGAACTTTCAAGCTGCTCTATTCTTTTTCTTTTCTTAGCTTTGAAAGAACCATTCTGACATTTTGTTTTCCTATGGGTCATAGCACTTCTTGTATTTTGTTACTTCAAAACCTACACAAGAAAAAGCAAGATATCACATGAGAAAGCTTATTTAAGTTTCATAGCATATCAACACATAAGCAACATCAAAATTCAAAAATCCTGGGTTAAAAAATCCATAATTGATCTTTGGCAGTAATTTGTAAACCCAAAATCACCATTCACATCATAATTTGCAGTTTGCAGTATTACACCATAACACCGTAATTCAAAGAAGAATTAAAATCGTAAATAAACAACTAAAATCAATACAGTTAACAAAATAATACCATTTATATTGTATAATTCCTTCTCCTCCTTTAACTAGCTATCATGAAAATTAGCAATTGAATAAAATTACTAATGTTTATTGATAATCTTAAAAAATCAATACCCCTCAGCGGCAGAGACGAAAAGTTTGTGTAAAATAATGACCTAAGTGGGATTTAATTTATTATGACTTTTTACTTATTGAAACTTGGATACTAAATGTGGCCAAATATAAGGGCTTTTCTTTGTTGGCCTTCTATACAAAACTGTAGCCTGTTCGTAATACTATTCGTTTTACTTTTTTATTTTCATTCTGACCGGCAGTACACCGTAGCATATATATATTGGAAAAAAAATATATTTTTAATCCGGGGACCTAGGCGGCTGCCTATGCCACCTAAGCATTAGGTACGGGCCTGTGGGCCAGATACGTTCAAGAGCGCAACGAAGAGATGCAATTAACATCCTGGGTCACTCTCCATACATGAAAATGCTAGCCGTGATGAGGCACCCAACCAAATGTATTGCGTCTAATACCCTAGTACACGCAAATGGGTGCAATCACTATCTATCATTATGCTAAGAAGTTTATGGACGCAGTTATTTGGGTGTTTAACGACAGATATATGCGTCGTCCTACAGCTGAAAACACGAAAAGTCTATTAGAAGAGAATGCAGCTCTTAAGTTTCCTGGAATAATTGGTAGTGTGTATTGTTTTCACCGAGAGTGGAGGTTTTATCCAGCTGATGCACCAGGACAACACGTGGGGCATCATAGTAAACCAACTAATATCCTACAGGCGGTTGCTTCCTATGATAGATGGTTATGACATTATTATTTTGGTTAGGGCGGCTCAACCAATGATATTAATATTTTGGAACAGTCGGGATTATTCGATAGCGAGATGAATGGTGTAGCACCTTCTTGTGTTTATCGCATCAATGGTCTACGTGCACGGGTACCACTTGGCGGATGACATCTATCCAAAATGGTCAACGTTTGTCGCTGAATTCAAGAGGCTAAAGGAGAATCTACCCCCACGAGAAAAATTATTTAATCAATACCATTCATCCAAGAGGAAGGACATTCAACGTGCATTTGGTACCTTAAAAACAAATAGGGTGTGATTAGAAACCCATGTCGTTACTGGAGGAAAGCAGGTGTAAAGACAATAATAAGAGAATGATGCATAATGCACAATAGGTGTGTGGAGTATGAGTATCGTGATGAAGACTAGGCCAATTACGAATAAAATGAACCAACACCAACAATGCGTGGCCAAACCAGACTCACCGCAACTGCTCTTCACGGCCCTCAGCGGTGGATGCTTCTCCGATAAGATCTAGTCAACCACATGTGGGAACTTCACATTCAAGGAATTAGAGATGGGAAACATCAACCACTTGTGATCGATTATGCATTACCCGTTGTTAATGAAGGGACTACTAATGTGGATTCAGATCTGGGCGTCTACGGTAAGGATGGTGAAGGTTCCTTTTATGAAAATTGACAATAGAGTTGGGTTTTTTTAGTAAGTTGAGGTTTGTGTCATTCCAGTGGATTTTTTTTAAATTGATAAAACTAATTTGTAATTTAGCTTAATTTAGACGTGAAAAAGCGGGGTCTGACAACCTCACCCAAAATTTCGATTAGCAATCTGTATGGACTAACTCCAATATACTTTCTAGAGAATCAACTAGACAGTCAGACTCACTCTAGATAAAAGTATATCAAAGAGTTAATATCTCAATCTCTCGATTTGATCTTTACTCAAGCAAATGGAAATTTGCGAGTCTTTATCAAATACTAGAGAGATAAACTTGGATGGTACCAAAGACCAATATCCAAGTGTCAATCAATTTAAATCAACAACCAAAGGTTGGATATTCTAATTGATTGATATTAACGCACAACCTGTGATATTTCAATTATATAATAAAATATAATGCGGAATAGAAATAACACAGACACCAGAAATTTTGTTAATGAGGAAACAGCAAATGCAAACCCCGGGACCTAGTCCAGATTGAACACCACACTGTATTAAGCCGCTACAGACACTATCCTACTATAAACTAAATTCGGTCTGGACTGTAGTTGAACCCTAATAAATATCACACTGATTCAAGGTACATTTGCGCTCCTTACGTCTCTGATCCCAGCATGATACTACGCACTTGATTCCCTTAGCTGATCTCACCCACAACCAAGAGTTGCTACGACCCAAAGTCGAAGACTTTAATAAACAAATCTGTATCACACAGAAAAGTCTACACGGATAGATAGATATGTCTCCCACAAATAAACCTACAAGTTTTGTTCCGTCTTTTGATAGAAATCAAGGTGAACAGGAACCAATTGATAAACCAGACTTATATTCCCGAAGAACATCCAAGTATTATCAATCACCTCACAATAATCTAAATTGTATGGTGGCGAAACTAGATATTGCAGAATCACAAATGATGAGACGAAGATGTTTGTGATTTCTTTTTATCTTTCCCTATCGGAGATACAATCTCAAGTCAATTATTCAATTGAACTCGTACGATAGAAAATGCCAAGATCAGATCGCTCAACTACAAGAGAAGTAGTTTCATTTGGCTTCACAATCCCAATGAAGTCTTTAAGTCGTTAATCGACAGGGTCTCGAGAAGAAACCTACTATTAAAGGATAATCGACTCTAGAAAACCAACTAGTATCACACAGGAGGTGTGGGGATTAGTTTTGCCCAGTTGCTAGACGTCTCCTTATATAGTTTTCAAATCAGGGTTTGCAATCTAAGTTACCTTGGTAATAAAGCATTCAATAATCAACGTTAGATAAAAACCTGATTTATCCAAGCTAATATCTTTCAACCGTTAGATCGAAACTTAGCTTGTCACACACAAATGAAATGTATTTCATTTAGGTTTGAGTAACCGTACCTAAACGTGTACATTGGTTGGTTCACAAATAGTTAACCAATGGTTAGCATATGAGCACTTTCATATTAACCATATTCATCTTTCTCATAACTAGTTCAAATGACTCATAACAACTAGTTCAAGAGTTGTTCAATTGCTTAGGTCTTTATGCATAGACACAATTGAAACAAAATCGGTTTGATTCATTTGAATAAATTCATGAACAATATAGCCACGGTTTGGAAAGATTACATTCCTTATAATTTATTGTTTTAAGTCCATGAACTACCGATTTGAGAAATAACCAGCTTGGGTACGCGTACGGGTATGCGTACCTTATCTACCAGATTTTGAGTTAGTTTTAGTTTCCAAACTCAGCATAATTTTTCCGGAAGAAAAGTTCCGCCAGTACGCGTACGGGTACGCGTACCTAAGGTGACTGGTTTGAGTTCGTAAACTCCAAACTCAGCAGAAATTCACGGACATGAACTTCCGCCAGTACGCGTACGGGTACGCGTACCCAACCTGTCTCCTTCACCAATACCGCATGTACACATATGCACGCACTTGGTTTCCGGCACATGGATTTATACACTAATGTGCCAACACACTATATGCTTATATCCATAGTTGGTTACATATTCTCAACTCTATATTTCAATCGTTGAAACATTCTTCTATAATGTTATAATAGTCGTTAGACATAAAGAATCGACTATTGTCATCAAAGCTATTTTCAAGATTGAAACGTCATCATGACTTTCGTCACGGTTAAAGATGAAAATGGTTAAAGCAAAATCTTACCAACACATATTTCGAGAAAAAGATAGGCGAGTAAACTCGGCTCGAAATAGCAAATGTGTATGTATGAAAACTATCATACGTATACGACTTTTGTCTCAAGAGTAGGAGATAGAGTAGATAGACTTTTGAGTGACAAGATGAGTTCAAGTCTCCACATACCTTTTAGTCGGATGAAGTTCCACTGGTTCCTTGAGTAGTTCTTCGTCTTCGTAAGATAATCGCCATGGAGTCTGGAGCTCAACTATTCCTAACTATCCTAGACCGAGACTTAGTCATAAGTAAACTAGAAATCAATACATATAGGTTTGATCACTAACATTGACAAACATGCTTGAGATAGCAATGCATGCGAGTTCGACCGGGTAATGCTCTAACAATCTCCCCGTTTTTCAATTTTAGTGACAAAACTATCAATACATATGGATTACAAAATAAATAAAACTTTGTAGCTTCTCTTCCACATGCTTGATCTCCTTGGTGCTTCAAAATTACTTGAAAACTTCGTCTTTTCCAAGTACTCCCATGATTCCATAGATGTTCAATTCAGCATCATAGTTGTTGAAGTTTCGTAGCCGTAACAATGAGGAAACAAAAGCTCTCGATCATTGTTATACAGAGTCATAGTATTATTACACATCATCAAAGTTCTTATATCACAACTTCGACAACAATACTACGGTGATATGTATCACTCCCCCTTAATCAATACTTTCGTCTCAACATGAAAACCACTCCCCCTTACATAATGACCCCGTAAAGCACGTAAATCATATGTATTTGTAGTGTGAACTACATATTAATTCTCCCCCTTTTTGTGAATAAAATTGGCAAAGGTACGAAAACGGGATCCTAATGAAATTTCCACGAGGGCGCTTCAAGACCAAAGAAAAGTACATATCAACTTGTTTAGATGCAATCATAAAGCCGAAGCTAAATGCATTCATCAAGGAGTTTATAAAGATACAAGATAACCCCCAAATAATTACACAGCCGCACTCCCCACAAAGATATGGAAATTAAGCGCAAGTTCAAAAGAACTCTCCCCCATTTGATGTCATTCCCGAGAGAACAACAAGAGCGACCTTACTTTTACAAGAAAAGAAGGATTTTATTGGACACCAAAAACCATAATGAAATGATCTTCTATATCAAAAATTCTCAATTAAACTAACCACAAGAGAATCCATGATTAATTTAATCGAAAAACACAATCAAATTAAACACAAAAGTGATCAATTTAATTGAACATGCTCGACATAAGCGAACTTACGGAGCTACGACTATGTTAACCATAAAAGGATGATTAACTCAATCGTTTTATGCTCAACACATGAAAACCTTATGGAGCATTGCAGTATACACATAAAATATGGATCAGGGAAAGATCAATACTGCGGCATATACAAAGATTCATTCTATCTTCATCACTATTTTCATAACGACTTATAATAGACATAATCTTTGTTAACAAAAGATTTTAACCTATCTTCCATCAAAAATTGACATAATAGGCTTAACTTTTGTTTGTCAAAAGTTCATCGATCTTGTATCAATACTTGCATATTGACATGTAAACGAGATAACTTTTGACATCGTATGGGACAATAATAGTTCATGGACGCAAACACACATATCCCATAACATATTGCAATATATAAAACCATAAAGATTAATACTGCAAAAATCAATCTTTGTCCTTAGAAGGTAGAATCAATCTTTTTCGCACCAAGAGTGGTTACCAAAAGCGTATAAAAAGATTTTCTTAACAAAGAAGAACATGCAAAGTCATTAAAGACCATGCATCATAGTTCACATAAGATGATTGTGAACATTCAAGAATCTCATAGTAATGTGTACTACTGCCCATTCTTGAATTTCCTTATTTTTGATTCACCAACATCATTCTTTTAAAAGCTACAAATGATCTTAGAAGAGAATTACTCCAAGAATCCAAGTGCTCAAGTCCAAAAGGACAAGTGCGACGAAACGGAGCAAAACACTCAAAAACAAGATACAGGACAAAGACCAACCTCAACTCATTCACAGTTAGGATTTCTCATCACCATTTTGAAGATAATTCAAAGAGAAAGATAATGCAAAAAGAATGAGATCATTCCGAGTTCGGACGAAGAAGTTACAGCTAAAACATATTTACCGAATATCGACGTCAAGTATGCATACGGGTTTGCAAACGAATTTCCGTATCCCGTAGCAGTATGCAAACGGGTATGCGTACCTAAACCCCTGGATTTTGATTTTAAATGATGTTATACATAGCTGGTATGTGTACCATGTAGTCCAAACATCCCGAACTATTATTTTCAAACCTAGACATTTAAGAACCTTAAACACAGATCAAGTTAGGTAGAAAAGAACGATAAGAAAGTTGCGTGAATCATTATAAGTTCTCTTAATCAAATAAAATCACAAATCTTGCTCAAGTTTATATATATACCTTCTTAGATGAATCCAATTGAATTCTATAGCCTTACCAAACATAATCTGTGCACCCCAATTTTCGTGCTTCCCTCACCGTATATATAACAGGGCATTCCTTGGTGAGGATGCACTTAAAATAAACTCAAGTTGTGTTGAGGTGAACAATGTCTTGCTCGCCACAAGTGACTTTTGGATTATCATGAAAGAAATCACTTTTAGAACCTTTCACATCCAAATCCATCTTTCCAAAGAACTCTTTAAGTTCCAACATCATGGATTGCCTTCTCCATAGTCATGGAATTTTTTGGGAGATCATTCCTTTTGACACTCAAAGTGTCATTGAATTTCTTTGGAACCCACTTATGAGTGCGTTTAGAAACAACCGGAACCTTCTTCCCGTTACTCTCTTTAAGATTTCTCGAAAGAGGATTGGATTTATTATTCTTTTGCAAGTTATTCTTTGTCCAACTGGGAACATCGGATCTTGTCTTCGTCTTTATAAAGTTATACTTTTGATAACCATTACGATTATGAAAAGGATTTGTATGACATTTATAGGCAAAAATAGGTTTATCACAACACTGATTCCTTTGCCTAAAGGTTGGACAGTTACAACCTGTAGCATTAAGGGGATTAGCCTTAACATATGATCTTGGTTTCACAACTTCTTGTGATGCCCAAACAAGAACATCATGAAGTTTCTCATTCCTTATACGGAAACGACATCTCCTTTCTAGGTGACCTTTATTTCCGCAATAGTGGAAAACATAAGGAATGTTCTTACCTCGATCCATATGTGCTGACTTTGGAGGTTGATATACTTTGCTCTTTCGAACCTTAATTTCCGGTGAAGGTATTTCACTTTTGCCATCAGTGGAAACCTTTTGTTGAGAAGAATCACTAGCCTTGACAAATTTTACCTCTTTGTTAATACTTGGAGCATCTATTCCCTTATAGCCCAATCCTCGTGTATCACGATGATTTTTACTTGCTCCTAGCATGGTGATTAATTTGCTTGAACTAGTATTGAACTTTTTCAAGTAATCTTCCAACATCTTGATTTTATCAAGAGCAGCAGCTAAATCAGCCTCAAGCGTTTTTCTCGAGCGAGACAAGCACTTTCTCTGTCATCAAAACTAATTTGTTGAGAGTTAAACCTTGCTTCAGATTCTGCAAGTTTCTCTTCCAACAAAAAGTACCTTTGATAAATATTATCATATACAAGTGTGTTGATGGTGATTTTTAGTTCAGGGATAAATTTGTAAAAGTCTATCTACCTGACCCGGCATCAGATGTAGTAGACATTGATATGTCTATATTCTGCAGGGAATTTGGAGAATATATCAAAGTCTGATGAGCACCCATGTATCTCTTCATATATTATTATTGAAACTCAAGCTCCTAGATGAATTGTTCACTAGTATAGAGCCTAATGAGTGTATAAGCTCCTAGCTGCATTACTCACAAATGCCGGAGCCTGCTGAGTACTTTTCTTGTACTTATGTTCCCTGAAGAACCCTTAATGTTGGTATGGCATGACGGATTTGTGTTCACTCACAGCAGAGTAGCACGGACCTCCAAGTACCAAGGTTAAGGACCTTGCACAAAATACTCAGTCAGAAAGCAAATAATAAACAGAGCCGCGGAGTAGGAGCAACAACGAGGGAAGCGTGGACATGCCATAGGCTAGCCGGCGCCACTTGTCCACGCCCCATGCTACCCTACCGACCCTTATTCCTTTGTCCACCAATCAGGTCACTTTAAACCCGCCACACGTCCATGAGTTGTTGCTGGGCCCATACTTGCCGGCCCTATTCCCCATCGACCAATCAGGTCGCATTAAACCTTCCACGCGCACTAAAAGGGTGGCCACGCCCATGCTTGGTCGGCCCCCTACTTTTGTTGACCAATCAGGTTGCTCTAAACCTGCCACATCTTCAAAAGAGATGGAAATTGTGTCGAGAGATCGCCATACTAAGTTGCCTTCCCAAAACCACGCCAACATGCTAACGGCATGCCAAACATGCCAAAATAAGCATGCCAGGCGCACATGCCAAACGACATGCCAAACTCACATGCCAAACGCGCCACTTACCGCGACAGCACGCCAAAACTTTCCAACCCACTCTCCGTGCGTGACCAGCTTCACAACGGTCTTCAATTTGGATAGCCTAAACCCTAGGCGCGGCCATGCTCTAGTGGCGATGGAAGAAACCCTAATTTCTAATCGTGGAACAAAACTATGCCGCCTAGGGACTGCAACATGCCACAAGACGTACGGACTTAGGAAACCCTAAAAAAAGGCGCCACACCATAGCCACCCGTGGAAATTTTTGATCATGTGGCCGTTTCAACATGGTGGCCTGCCTATGGCTCATCCGACATGACTCTGGAATCGTTTGTATAAAATACCATGCCATGGCCTCCTACCGCATGCTACATGCCATATATGCTAATTAGGGTTTCGACATGCCAAACCCTAATTTAGGCAAAGTTGTCGCGCCAACCGAGCCAAACAATGTTCCACATGACATGGGGATCAATGTGGCCATTGAAACTGATGTTGCCACACCACGTTTGAGTCTAACACCAACGTGCCAAAAATTCAGTGGCCATGGCTACGCCAGGCGCCACTTGCACCATCGTGCCGCTGGCATGCACAAACTATCCCAGCCATTCCACCGTGCCACTAGCATGCACGAACTATGCCAGCCATGCCGCAATACCGCTGGCATGCACTAAAGGCGCTATTGTGCCACTATCACGCGCCAACAGAAGGTAGCCATAATCAACGACTACCCTTCCTCATGAGATGCAATCTCAGCCATCCAAGTTCGTCACCAAGATGGCAGGCTTGTGGCAAGTTTTGGGCGACCAGCCGCCCAAATCTAGTGGCCATGGCTACGCCAGGCGCCAGTTGCACCACCGTGCCACTGGCATGCACGAGCCATGCCAGCCATGCCGCACTGCCACTGGCATACACCAAAAATCCACTGTGCCATTATCAGGCGCCAACACAAGGTAGCCATAATCAACGGTTACCCTTCCTCATGAGATGTGATATCATCCATCGAAGTTTGTCACCGAACTGACAGACTTATGGCAAGTTTTAGGCGACCAGCCAAGACGAGCCTAATAGCATCACATGTTATTTTCCTACGGCAAGCCTCTCGATTTTAACTTGCCACACGTAGCAAAGTGCTACATGTTTTCCACGAAAAGACTCGAGACATCAAACATGTCATAAACTGGGGGATACTCATCAGGGTATTGGTCTGGCGGTTTACAGCGTGCGGCGTGCAATACGCCCGTTACAAGAAAGTGTCATAAAGTGGGGCGGTTAGTGATGGCAAGAAGTAATGGTGTAAACGGCTCCTTCATTAGGGAAGCATAAATTCTGACGTTACACGTTACTCTACTCTCTCACCACTCAATCGTTTTCACTCCCTACGAGACTAGGGTACGTTTTATTACGACTTGTATAAATAGGTTTCACCTATTTCCACCAGACAACAAGTTTCGGTCGGAGAACAACATAGTATCCAGAAATCACCTGGTAGCTTTCCATTCTGCTAGCCAGTTCTACTTTCTGATACAAGTCATAAACAACCACACCTTCAGGATCAACGATTCTGGTCTTAACAGTTTCTTCGCTTCCCTCCCTAATACCAACCCTTCTTCTTCACTTTGTGACCGAAGCAAGCCTGGAACGACCATTTCTTGGTTTAGGCCAGGATTGTACAGATTGATCTCTCGAATCAAAAGTACTCCCGTGCAGTACATTGTTTAGGGTTTAGACTCGTTTCTCATCCACACACACGAATTTACCAAAACCAGCAGAAACAGTTTTCACCCTCAAACAATAGGCGACCATAGTGGGAGATTAAATCTCTCGGTTGCAAATTCAATCCTCGATTTCTTTCCATCCCAATTGGTCTTAGGCCGAATTCAAACCCATTTTCAATTTCCTAAATTTCTCAAGATGGTTGATCTTAGGAATGGTTCAGAAACCCTCAATCCCAATCTTAATTCTTCTAGCACCGAAAATACTCCACATGTTATCCCTGAATCAGTTCTTTCATTCAAAACCATTGTCGAGGCTATGAAGTCTCGATATTTAACAACTATTCATGATTTGACGAAAATCCTGAATGATATTGTCGGGAATCAAGCTATTATTGTCAAGACGCATGACAGAGTATTTACACTTCTGAAAGCACTCATGGATCAACTGTCAAAGGAACCAACACGTATTCATTCTGGAGGAAACGCCATCAACCATTCATTTTGGATCAATGCTGATGGTGGTAGTCCTTTTTCCAAGATTCATATTCCTACTCCTAGTGAGGAGATGAAGCCTATGGTCACGCTGAATGGAAAGGTATCCACCAAGCTAACTTGTCTGCTCATGAAGATCAAAAGATTTTTCCTCAAGATCAGAAAGAAAACTCGTGGGATTTATCACGTTCTCATCAGAGTCCTCGTAATGAAAAGGTGATTTTATTATGTGCGTCCTTCCTGGAAAATATCAATTCCCATATTACATCAGAAGCTTCTAAGAGATCCGCTGCTGCTTTACTCAGTCAATCTGAACCGTTCCACAATGAAGAAACTCGTCAAGACATTCAGGAAAGCAGGCGTCTTTCTAATAAAATATCCAACCTCTAGTCAATCGCTAATGAAGGAAGAAAGAGAAAAACTCCAGCAGCGGAACAACAACCCAAACGCGTGGCACCAGCGCATCAAACGGCTTCACCCCGGAAGGTCGCAACTAAGATCCCTGTGCAACAACAATAAACTGCAGATGTTGTTCTAAACTTCTCGTTCCCGATCGAGAAAGTAATTGAACTCCTGTAAGTATGGATTCAAGACGATGCCATCAAACTACCTCATGTTAGGCGCCTACCAACTGAAGAACAAATGGCAAATCCCAAGTATTTCCATTAACAAAGGTTCGTCAATCATCCTACCAGTGAATGCAATGCTCTGAAGCGCATCGTCCAAGAAAATATAGATTAAGGGGAATTTCTCCTGGGGACTGGAGATCCTCCGTCTTTTCATGGATCGGCATAAAGATGTTACACAGACAATAAAGAATGACTGGGGACTTCTCGTGGTCATTGAATCATAATGATAGCGCGCTTGTATCTCTCTAAATTCACCATCTTTGATATGGGCAGTGCTAAGCAGTCCCCAGTCATACTCCTTTGCCATTATCATATTTGGATCGTGTCTTTGAGGAGTAGGGAAGTTCCTTCATGCGAATGACTTAACTAATAGGTTCTGCAAATATGATGAAGATCTTGACATGGAGATCTATATGTACCTCTTAGGTCCCAGGTGAAATCTCCTTTGGTAACGCAACTACTTCTTCCACGGGAGACAAATTTTGAAAGCATCTCTCATTGATGTAGTTACCGTCGATCCAGATATGAAATATCTTGGACGTTATTTCATCATTGTGGCAGTCGTGCATGTGGTACTAGAGTTGAAGTTGGAAATTTTGGATGCGCAGGATGTTGTATCTCAGTGGCTTTCCTCTTGCTGGTTCTTTCTAGCAGGGCAGATGTTGTTGTAGATGAGCGTTCAACAGCTTCACGAAGTCCAGAGGATGACCAAAAGCGCATATTCTCCAACATAGCATGATAGACATGCACCATCGTCTGATAGAGTGATTCTCCCGGATCTTTCTCGACATGACGCGCGGACATCGTTATCTTCTTGAGGCTGCTCCCTTGAGGTATCGTCTCCAGTGGAAGATTTCCGTCATAGAGGGTGATACGTTGCACCGGCATTCTTTAAACCAAATGGCATTACAGTATAATAAAAAATTCCGAGAGGAGTTCGAAAAGATGTCTTACTTGCGTCATGCTCGTATATCCTTATCTGATTGTACCCGTT
Organism: Papaver somniferum; assembly: GCF_003573695.1. Taxonomy (NCBI): domain Eukaryota; kingdom Viridiplantae; phylum Streptophyta; class Magnoliopsida; order Ranunculales; family Papaveraceae; genus Papaver; species Papaver somniferum. The sequence continues at coordinate 19,144,850 of NC_039361.1, read as the reverse complement.
ATATCCATCCATGAAGAAGAACATGTCGTGTCCGCTGATGGAGTGTACTAACATGTCAATGTTAGGTAGAGGAAAATCGTATTCGGGGCAGCATTTATTCAAGTCTCTGAAATCCACGCAGCACCTGATTTGTCCGTTTTTCTTTTCACCGGGACCACATTAGCCAACCAGGTCAGATGATGGATGAGGTTAATGAAGCCAGCAACAAGCAACTTCTGAATCTCAGTCTTGATTTGCTCTTATGCTTCGTGCCTGAATTGCCTCGGAGAGTGCTTGATCATCTTGGCTCCAGGTATGACATGTAGATGGTGGGTGACCAATTTTTCATCTGGACCGGGCATTTATTCATACGTCCAAGCGAATATGTCCTGGTATTCTTTGAGAAGTTGTACAATCTTCGTGCGTTCATCCGTACATAAAGTTGAGCTGGTGGAGATAGGCCTAGGAGATTCCTCATTCCCGATGTTAACGATTTCGAGCTCATCAGTTGTGGAGTTGGTGCCGTCTTGTAGCTGTCGTGGAGCATCCAACACCTCTTCCTGTGGATCGTTGTTGTAGCATTCCGTTGGGCGGGGAGACTGGGTAACAGTCTCTCCTGCTCATTGATAACAGCGGCTTCAGTATACGATTTTCCTTTTCTGGTCACGGCTTTTAACAAAAGTTCGTTACCTCTTAGCATGAGTGTGGGTTGCGGCTTCACCGGATGAAGAAGAACGCCTTGTCAGCAAAGATGCATCGTGGGGCTTAGCCCTTAATGATGCGAGTCGGTACTTCTCCTGAATCGACGCCCATGTGGGGAGTGGGATGCAATGAACTTTGTCTGATCCTTCCTGCGGAGCTTCTCTTGGTTCAAACAATTCCACTCCACATATCGGTGCATAGGGAGACAGCGATGCAGGCATACGAACGACTTCTTTATTCAGCATAGTCTTCAGGCACTGGTGATATGTCGAAGGGACAATCCTACTGTCATGAAGATACGGTCTCCCCAATATCATGTGGCAGTCTGTCTATTTTTCTATGACTTCGAATTTCACCTTTGACTGGACGGGCCCTACAGATAAATTCAGGTTGACATACCCGTACGCGTTGGTTTGGTTTCCCTCGAAGTCTGTCATCGTAGTAGGCTTCTGTACGATCTTTCCTGGGTGAACCTTGACTATCCTGAGACTCTTGAGAATAATTACATTTGAATACGCTCATGTGTCGATGAGGGTCCTCTTGAACTCTGAATCCTTGATGCGTGCGGTAACATGCAGGGCACGGTTGTGACCTTCCTCTGGTTGATTGCAGCAAACGTCTCCGCCCGCTGATTCTTCGAGAGGTGTAAAAGTTCGCATAAACTTTCCACAAGAGAAGTCGCTTCCTGATCCATCGGCCTCTGGTTCATAGTGAAACTATTGACTTGAGGAGGATCGTTGTGAGGATCAGTACCCAGTGTAGGAATCTCCATGACAGGACCGCTCATATCTGATGTCATCTTGATGAGGAGATCGAGTATGTCGTTTATCGCTTCTTTAATCAGGTCCATGTAGGCCCGCTCCGCTGAAGTATCTTCTCCGGGTGCGTTGAATGCGTTCCTTGCTGGCTCCAGAGGCTGTCGCGGCTCTTGTGGAAATCGATCAGTTAATGTCTTAAGGAAAGTGAGTACCTCTTCCTGAGTTGTAGCCATGTCTGTTTGTGCCTTAGAAAGGATTTCTTGTCTCTCCATCAAATCCACTATGGTAGGTGATTAAAGATTTTTGGTGGTTGTAGTAATGATGATAAGGGGTATCGTTCAAACTCGAACTTGTGAAGGTAATGGATTTTTAGATTTAAAAATATATATACAAATATTGACAAATTGGTAGAGAGGTAATGGGACTAATGATTCAGCCAATCTTCATAACATAAGGCTTAATGATTTATTCTCAACAATAATAGCTCAAAACATATATGGACTCTTATTTTGCCAAAGTCGATTCTCAAAACATTGGTTGTAAATGTTAAGCATGGAACATCAAATCACCTAAGCTAAGCATGACCCATCTAATCAAATAACACCCAATTTAATCAAATCGTATTTCACTTAATTTTTAATGCAAAAGTCTTAAAAAGAATTAATAAAATTACCCATTTATGAAGCTCGGCCTCCTCCGTCGCCCAAGTGTTGGGGTTTAACTCATCATAGTAAAAATGCTCTCAAAATATTTCATTGATGCTCAAAAGTGTTTTACAATGAAGAGAAATACAAGAAATTGATGTAAAACAGAACTCTGCGACCCACAGAAGGCGTCCAGAATCAACGACAGAGCTGAGGTGCTGTTGTCGTTGAAGAACTACGACCCACAGACGACAGTCGATTTCACTGTTGAGGAACGACTGCTGCTGCGTGTCCGTTCTTCGTGTTCTTCAGGCGTGTTAATGACAGCAGCAGCAGCAGGTAACTTCTCTGCAACTCCTCCTGCGCCTCTCTGCTCGCCTCCAAACCTCCCCAAACTCACGACAACCATTATAGTAGACCCAAAGATCATATTTATACTCAAAGACACGCTGAAATCCCTCGCCATAACTCCAAATAATTCGTCTTTACTCGGCAGTGAATAACATTATTTTTGAATATTTTCTTACCAGATTTAGAATTTCACACGTAAACTTGGATCCTGCACGCTCTAGTAAGGCTTATACATGCCTCATAAGTCATCCAACTCCTTCAAAACACTTCCATGCACAACCAAAACCACACACACCGTGTAAAGGTCGTGTTCACTCCGTGTAGCTCTGTTTTGAGCTCGAGAATCAAATCGATATTTCCAGCCAATTCCGATCAAATTCGACACCCAAAATATCTTCCTTAGGCTAAATCACATCTTTCTACCAAAATTAAGCCATTGAATCGACCTACCACTACTTCATTTCTTGATCGAAAATTCTCCCGTGTGTGAACATTTTTCCCCCAATTTTGAGAATTTGAATTGTTGAAGAAGGTGCCCCTTATCCTGGACTGGGGTGCGAATAGCAGATGCCTTGGGGGACCTGGGGGTGCCCCTTAGTAATTAGGTTACCCCTTATCCAAACTTGGGAGTCCGAATAACACGTGCCCTCCGGGTGCCAAAATCAACTTTTCGAGCCGAATTTTCTTAAAATATTTATTTCCAAAAAATACCTACAAATACATAAAATAACAAAATTATACAAAATCGAGTGCCAACAATATATAGTATTGAGAACAAATTGGACACAAAAATGTGTCTATCAAATACCCCCAAACTTATTATTTGCTAGTCCTCGAGCAAAATTTATTCTTGAAAAGTGACCGAGTAATCTCGGGGGGTTTATCAGAGGTGTACCCACAAAAACCAATACTCCAGACCCTAGCTATCTACGCAGAACCTTGGAAAGCACTAAAGAACCTCCTTGGTTGGCATACAATTATTGACTCTAAGAGGAAGAACCCTGATGCGAAATTCCAATTGCTGTACACGAGTTTGCACTCAAGCATACTAAAATTCATATAAGTGACAGATCTCTACTAAGATAGTTTCACGATGGACATCATACTCGGAGTCAGACTAATCACATGAAAAGATTAAGAAGATGGAAAAAGAAAAATGTAGATGGTTGAAAAGAACGGTGTTTCCCATATCTCTGAAGGCCTCTGCCAAGATGAACCTAACCTAAATGACTGAGATACCGGTCTGACTAATATTAACACACTGGCATATACAAGGGAACCATGGTCAATAACTTAAATCTAGATCAACAAACTGGCAAATACAAGGGAACCAGCAGTTGACTACACATAACAATAATCATTTTTTTTTTAACTTAACGGCATGAATAGATCTTTTGGATCCAAGCGCATGCTTCTTGTCAGCAGATTACACGATAGTTCCCACGGGTCCTGCATTCCACGCTTGCTTAGGCGACGGAAACAGGGAGAACACACGCATATTGCTATCCAAGTGTTAATACTTATTCCGATTGGTCTAACTGGTCCGGTCTATTTTTTTTTTTTTTTTTTTTTTTTTTGAAAAGGTAACTCAGTCACTCTATTTCACCCTAGCAAAGGTAACAACTTGAATCGTGTGCCCCACCAAATCACTTGAAAAAAGAAAACTAAAAATAGAAAGTGAAAAGGACTCGACAAGATATGGCGAAACTATCATGTTATTTCTAACACCTGAGCTCTGTGCTTTTATGAATAGACTCTATAGATGTTTCCATCTAGTCAGATTGGTTCCTCAACTCCTAAAACAAAAATGTTTCCATCCACTTAGATTGGTTAGTGCTATCCTAATACGCATAAATTTCTAGGCTCTGGATTTTTTATTGCAACTAAAAAGTTTCTCCCATACCCCCAAACTTAAATCTAACATTGTCCTCAATGTTCTAAAGATGAAACTAAAAGCATGAACAAGGAGAAATTGTTACCACTTGAAGCAAAAGATAAGGAAGGATATTACCATGTCGCAAGAATATTGGGTTACCTCCCAAGAAGTGCTAAGTTTAAAGTCTTCAGCCAGACGTAGGAAAGGTTTAGTCAACTCGAACCGTATAAAAGTAGCCGGAATAACTGTGGGTCTTTAAAACCAAAAAGAGCTGACAAAAGGAAACTGCAGTGAACCAACGAAATGAACACACTAGCATGCCCTTACCTAGTTTCCTGATAACTATCGCTAATTGTGGTTCAGGTTCAGGCTCTATGAAAGGGTCTAAATAGAATATTTTCATTGGCTGCGTTTCTTCATAGGTTGGATCCAAATTATTAGGTCCTAGAGTCTGGAAAAACTCAAATAAGAACTTGGAATCACAAAGTAATAACCTAAATAATTGCGGATCCTCTAAGTCAATCAGATATGACTTACAAAATTGACCACAGTGAGAATAGTGGTCATTCTTAAGCAAATGTATCGATTCTAATTTCCTAAGGCATTCAGGTTTAGTCTCACAACTTAATATTCGACACATTTGGAATATAAACGTTCCCACAGTTGGAAGAAAACTATTTGGTGGGAAAACAAAATCAATCTTGGTATTATTGCCTGGGTTAACCACATCAACCAGAGGATGGGTTTCTAACATTTGAGACTCTTGTTGGATATCATTAGGTTCTGGAAAACGATTATGAATATGAAGATCTTGTAAGATGGGAGGGCATTGATGTCAAGTCCCAAGTGAGGGACCTTACTAAGAGTTAAAGCACATGGAGAATGATACTCACCCCCAAACTTAGAGTTTTCGGCGTCTCTAGATAGACTGGTCATAACCTCCCTAATTTCTAGGTCGGCAATTGATTTTTCTAAGTCAGGTTCATCCTCGCTAATCTCTACGAGTTCATCTAAGACTATTGTTTCTAAATCGTTTGACTCGATCTCAAGATAAACTGGTTCCTCTAAACCATCATCGGTTTCGTAAACAGGACATACTACATCGTCTGAAATGGGGGTATCTCTAGTCAAATCCTCGTCCTTTTGAATAGGTGAATAATTTTTAAAATTATTAGGATCTGAATCAGAAATAATATAATCATTATAAGGCTCAACTGGGGTAACAAATTCCTGATCACTATTCCCACATATTTCAGATTCTTCATCATCACTATCCTCATCATCATGATACAATTTTTGAAATTCAAGAATTCTCAATCTTTGTTCCAAACTACATGGTCTATGTTTATAATATTTCTCATAGATCGTTAGAGGTGATTCCTCAATAAAAGTTGGAGTATCCATATATCGCTGCCCACGCATATATTCACCAAGAGTCATTTCCGAAGACGTCTCTTGATAACGAGAATTTCTAGACATATATTCTCGCAACGTCATCGCAGGTGGCGTCTCCTCAAAAGGATTCATCACCGAAGAAATATAAACTACAGAGGGATTCTATACAATCACAAACAAGGCCGACTCGACTCCACCAAAGCAAACCTAAAGATTTCTAGCAAACAAAAAGCATGATGGCTCCACTTAGATTGTTTCTAGACCAGCTTCTATCTTTCGAAAGGGAATTCGTTGCAATTTGAGCAAACCCCTATGGAATCAATCCGAGTCAAAGTAAGTTGAATTGAGGCGAGGGAAGCTCAGTGGATCTTTGATACCCAAGGCCTCACCGCTATCACAAGGCGGCGCAGTCACGCATTCAACTCACAGAAACCATCATGAACTTTGGAGTGTGCTTAAAGAGCAACCAATATTTTTCGAACGAGTTTCCTATTAAGCTCGTTACCCTATCGGTCTCGTTCTATTCCAAATTTTAAGCTTGGGTTCGCGTTAGGTTTCGTTTTCCTAAGGCGGGCAAGAAGGGAACGATGATGAAATCCGAACCCTTATCTTGTTTAGGCCAGGCCTTTCCCTTTACTAGGAAAATAAAGACAGTCCGGTTCATCCTCAAACAATTATCACCTTAAGGCAGACAGTAACCCGCTTGCAGGAGATTCGCGGGTGTTTCGATTGGACTTACCTCCCGTAACAGACGGGCGATGAACCGTTGTCGTCGACTCGGGCCACGACTCCTATGCCGTGTGCGAACCCGAGGGGCCGAGACGATATAGTAATCGTCGTCCTTCCCTGCACACAGTTTATATAATAAATTTTTTTTTTTTTATAATAATACCCTTCCGTAGGGTTAAAAAAAAGAATAAAGTCCAATTGTCCAGAATAAAGTCCAAAGTCCAAAATAAATAAATTTTTTTTACAGTTTTCCTCACACACTCTAAAAAAAAAAACAAATTTAAAAATTAAATCCTAAAATTGTCCTTTTTTCTTCTCTTTTCGCTTTTCGCTTTAAGCTTTTTCCTCTCCAAGTCCTTAGTGCTCCACTTCGAACCTGTAAATCAAAGACAAAAAGACAAAGTAAAAAGGAACAAAAAATAAAGAAAAAAAAAATAAACATAAAAATTCTACCTAACCACAAATCCGCGTCGGCGGCGTCATTTTAATTAAAGATTTTTGGTGGTTGTAGTAATGATGATAAGGGGTATCGTTCAAACTCGAACTTGTGAAGGTAATGGATTTTTAGATTTAAAAATATATATACAAATATTGACAAATTGGTAGAGAGGTACTGGGACTAATGATTCAGCCAATCTTCATAACATAAGGCTTAATGATTTATTCTCAACAATAATAGCTCAAAACATATATGGACTCTTATTTTGCCAAAGTCGATTCTCAAAACATTGGTTGTAAATGTTAAGCATGGAACATCAAATCACCTAAGCTAAGCATGACCCATCTAATCAAATAACACCCAATTTAATCAAATCGTATTTCACTTAATTTTTAATGCAAAAGTCTTAAAAAGAATTAATAAAATTACCCATTTATGAAGCTCGGCCTCCTCCGTCGCCCAAGTGTTGGGGTTTAACTCATCATAGTAAAAATGCTCTCAAAATATTTCATTGATGCTCAAAAGTGTTTTACAATGAAGAGAAATACAAGAAATTGATGTAAAACAGAACTTTGCGACCCACAGAAGGCGTCCAGAATCAACGACAGAGCTGAGGTGCTGTTGTCGTTGAAGAACTACGACCCACAGACGACAGTCGATTTCACTGTTGAGGAACGACTGCTGCTGCGTGTCCGTTCTTCGTGTTCTTCAGGCGTGTTAATGACAGCAGCAGCAGCAGGTAACTTCTCTGCAACTCCTCCTGCGCCTCTCTGCTCGCCTCCAAACCTCCCCAAACTCACGACAACCATTATAGTAGACCCAAAGATCATATTTATACTCAAAGACACGCTGAAATCCCTCGCCATAACTCCAAATAATTCGTCTTTACTCGGCAGTGAATAACATTATTTTTGAATATTTTCTTACCAGATTTAGAATTTCACACGTAAACTTGGATCCTGCACGCTCTAGTAAGGCTTATACATGCCTCATAAGTCATCCAACTCCTTCAAAACACTTCCATGCACAACCAGAACACACACAACACCGTGTAAAGGTCGTGTTCACTCCGTGTAGCTCTGTTTTGAGCTCGAGAATCAAATCGATATTTCCAGCCAATTCCGATCAAATTCGACACCCAAAATATCTTCCTTAGGCTAAATCACATCTTTCTACCAAAATTAAGCCATTGAATCGACCTACCACTACTTCATTTCTTTGATCGAAAATTCTCCTGTGTGTGAACATTTTTCCCGCCAATTTTGAGAATTTGAATTGTTGAAGAAGGTGCCCCTTATCCTAGACTGGGGTGCGAATAGCAGATGCCTTGGGGGTGACCTGGGGGTGCCCCTTAGTAATTAGGTTACCCCTTATCCAAACTTGGGAGTCCGAATAACACGTGCCCTCCGGGTGCCAAAATCAACTTTTCGAGCCGAATTTTCTTAAAATATTTATTTCCAAAAAATACCTACAAATACATAAAATAACAAAATTAGTACAAAATCGAGTGCCAACAATATATAGTATTGAGAATAAATTGGACACAAAAATGTGTCTATCAGTAGGGGGTTTTCCTCCTCTGGCTCCTTCAGCTCCTCGTCCCGATGGAGGAGTGGCAGTTGCTCTGGTGACGGCTGGAGGCGTTACACTTGAAGAGATGTCAGGGTTTGCGGCTGCTCTGGCTCTGGTGATAGGAGGTGTCGCTCCCAATGGAATATCTCCTCTTGCTCCGCTGGTGCTGGTAGTAGAGGAAGTAATTCCACGAGATACATTGATGGTATTGACTTGCTGCACGGTGACACCTGGGATATCAACACCGAGAGTTTTGTCAGCGCTAGTCCCGTCAGGATTGGTTGATGATCCAGACCTAAGATCCACCATTTTCGAAATCAGTAAAATTGAATTGGTATTGAAGAAATTGACTTCACAACCGAGAGATTAATTTCCCACTGCGGTCGCCAATTGTTTATGGGTGAAAACTGTTTCTGCGGTTTTTGGTAAATTTGGGTGTGTGTGGATGAGATAAGAATCTAAACCCTAAACAAATGCACTGCACGGGAGTGCTTTCTGATTCGAGAGATCAATCTGTACAATTCTAGCCTAAACCAAGAAATGGTCGTTCCAGACTTGTTTCGGTCACAAAGTGAAGGAGATGGGGTTGATCTTAGGGAGGGAAGCGAAGAAGGTGTTGAGAGTGTGAAGGTGTTGGCTGATTATGACTTGTATCAATATATCGAACTGGCTTGCAATAATGTAAGCAATCAGCTCCGGGTGTTTGAATACGTTGTATCAACACTTGATTTATGTCTCTTCTGGAAATAGGGAGGAGAACCTATTTATACAAGTCATTGAGCCTAACCCTCGTCTCTCGTGGGAAGTGGAGGAAGTAGAGTGATGGAGCAGTGGAGTCGTGTTAGTGTCTCACGATCAGTATTGGCCCACTTCTCCCATCATCACTAACCGTCCATGTCTTCCTGACACGTTCTTGTGTTGGCGTGTTGCACGCTGTAAACCGCCAGACCAGTACCCCAGTAAGTATCCCCCAGTTTGTGACATGCTTGATGTCACAAATGTGTGGATCGTGGGACCCACAGGAAGTAGCATGTGATGCTAGGTTAAATAACTAAGTTATTTAAGAAGTATATATTTATAAAATATCATGTATATTCTATGCATGTAATGCATCGCAAATAGCATGCATGAAGCATTGTCGTTTCGAAGCGTGTCCGGATAAGTCGCGGACTAAGCGTCTTAGAATAGGATCATGTCCAACCATATTCGAGTGATCGTTTTGAGGCTGTGCAGGCAAGCCCTCCCTTGGCCGATCACTCCATGTGGTAGGGTGACGGATGGTGATCACCACGACTCCTTATTGGCCACTTAACTCCTAGCTTGGGCTGTCCGACCAAGCTGGTAGAGTTGGACGGACGAGATGATCTATGACGCCCATCTGCGACCGTTGATAGTGTTTTAGGGTTTTGAAGAGGTGCGCAAGCATCACTCTTCAGCTTCGTCGAAACCAAGCATGGGAGGCGTTTTTGGGAGGACCGACCGGGCATGCGTGTAGACAACTTTCCCGTATACACGTTCGTACCTCACTGTCTCATGAAGGTGTGATCTAAGCCACTCAATTTGACTGGCAAAGTTGAGTGGTTGAGATCGGTTTGCGGCAGAAATCCATTGCCGCAAAGGAATTGAAAACCACGCAACATGCCTAGTTTGGGCGCACGAATCGAGGCATTCGACCATGATTGGCCTTGGACGATCGGTCATGCATGTAGATGGGCCCACGGTGATCATGTTGACATGCTCGGGACCTTTTAAGTCTATATCTACACCTTCCATCCAAGCTTGCGAAGATGGACGCTCGTGATCGATTAGCGACACATGTAACATGCCGCAAACCCTAATTAGGGTTTTGGATCGGTCGTGCGCATGCATCTTCAACCAAACGATTTGTCAAGCCATGCTCCTACCTTGTGGAGACTGATCGTGTGGGTAGAGAATGGGCCCGCCAGAGTGTATATCAACACTTGACCGATCAGCCACCAGACGATCTATGTCGTCCAACTAGGCCGGCGAAGTTGGACGACCGCGATCTGTTTGAGACCGACATTGGCAATCTTGCGCGTACAGGCTTTTCCAAGATGCTCCACACCAACCCAACCATCCTACTTCAGTCTGACGTTCGGTGGTTGTTTTGGGGGCTTAGCATGCATTCGACCGATCAGGGGATAAACGGGCCCGCTGGTGGTCATTAAGGTGGTAGCCTGCTCCTGCTGGGGATCGTCTAGGCTGGTTAAATCATGCGGCCAAATTGCGTGGTTGTGATTGTTTCTGAGACTGACATGGACAGTCCAGATTTCCCTTAGGAAATATGCTCAATCGGGCTAGTATAACACACCGAGAGATGCTCAACCGGGCTAGTATAGCATACCAAGAGATGTAGTTTGTACGGGTATTTCGTGCATGCCTAACTATTGACACTTGGATATTCGAGTTACTCTGCTAAGAGCAACACTCAGTCGTCATGCCGCACCAATAATGAGAGTTCTGGGGGAACAGCACAGGAAATACAAGGCTAACCATGCATTAATTAATAATGCTATAAATCCACAGAATATCGGGATTGTTGCTACATGCTCCGTTCTGGGTGTATTTAATTCACAGAACACTGGGATTGTTTCCACATGCTCCATTCTAGGATAGCTTTATCACTCGGATGCTTTATCCTCTGCAGGATGTCAGCGTATTAAGTTCGGCTTTTACAATTTTAGCCTTGAAAAAAAATCTACCATCAACAACGGGTTACCATCACGAGTCAACGGTTTGCAAACCCTAAAGGTCTTCTTCCCTAAGAAACTATATAAGTACCAAACCTATGAGTCACGTTTGCATACTCTAGGTTATTTTGGTTTATCAAGAATATCGTCCTCTTCACAAACGTGTGGTTTTGCTAAACGCTTTCTTGATAAAGGTATTGGTTTTGAATCCGAAGGGAGGAAGAAAAGAACCCTTGTAGATGTAGATCATCCTAATGCCTCGTGTTACTATGCATATACTCATGAGAATGTTGAGAAGGATGATATGATTTCTGCTGAAGTGGTCCATGACTTTCTTAAGTATTTTGAGGAAGCAAAACTGTAGCTCGTTGATACTCTGAAAAGTCTTGATGTGTTGAAAACTGAGTTGAAAAAGGTTTCATCTGACCTTGGTCTCATAAAATCTCACATCAATGATCTTCACAAAGAGAATCTCTTCTCTGAAGATGCAATGGATGCTGCTAATCACAAGCTCAAAGAAACCAAGACTCGTGAGGTTCCTGAACCGTCTATTTGACCTTAGTTCGTGTTCGGCCATGGCATTGGAGTCTGCTTTTGTTCCATAGATTGTTGATTTCTCTTATTGTCTAGTAAATCTTCTATTTTCTTGTGTTCATTATAAGAATAACTAGAGTTTGGAATAGCCATTATTGTGATTACACATAGCTATGTCCAACGTTTTCATCTTCATGTTTTTAGATTTATTGGTTTAAATTCTAAATTTGTTTGGAAGATGATTTTTGCAGTATTAATCTTTATGGTTTTATATATTGCAATATTGTTATGGGATATGTGTGTTTGCGTCTGTGAACTTGATTGTCCCATATCTTGTCAAACGTAAAGTCGTTCATGAATTAATATGCATGTATTGATGAAAGAATGAATAGAAATTTGACAAATACAAAAGTTAAGCCTATATTGTCAATCTTTGACGAAAGATAGGTTAAAATCTTTTCTTTGCAAGGATTATGTCTATTGAATGTCATTGTGCAAATAGTGATGGAAAATAGAATGAAACCTTGAGTATTCCGCAGTAATTGGTCTTCCCTGATCCATATTTTATGTATTACTGTGAGGCTTCGTAAAAGTATCTTATGTTGAGCATTAAAAAACCAAGTTCATTATTTTTGATTAGCTATGTTGTTGTTCCGTAAGGTACTTTATGTCGAGCATTTTGAACTAAATTAATCTTCTTGTTTGGTTATTTAGTTATGACTCCATAAGTCTTCTTATGTTTGAGCATTCATGACTGGGTTGATTGTTTTCATGATTGACTTAGTCATTGATCCATAGACTCTCTTATGTGAGTATGACCAATTAAATTGATTACTTTGTGATTAGTTTGATTGTGTATTTCGATTAGATTAATTATGGGTTTACTTATGATTAATCTAATTGAGCGCTCTTAAGTCTCCATAAGTTTACTTGTGTTGAGCATTTTTGGTTAAATTAATCATGAACTTCTTGTGGTTAATTTAATATTTTGGATTCAAATTCATACTTGTATGTGATTTGTTATGTCCAAAGTAATCCTTCTTTTCTTTCGAAATTAAGGTCACTCTTGTTGTTCCCTTGGGAATGACATTTTAATGGGGGAGAGTTATTTTTGAACTTGCGCTTAATTTCCAAATCTTTATGGGGAGTGCGGCTGTGGAATATTATAGGGGTTATCTTGTATCTTTATAAACTCCTTGATGAATGCATTTAGCTTCGGATTTATGATTGCATCTAAAGAACAAGTTGATATTTTTGCTTTCTTTTGGTCAAGAAATGTCTCTTTCGGAAATTTCATTAGGATCTCGTTCTTGTACCTTTGCCAATTTTATTGACAAAAAGGGGGAGAATTAATATGTAGTTCACACTACAAATACATATGGTTTTCAGATCATTATGTAAGGGGGAGTGGTTTCCATGTGAGATGGAGTATTGACTAAGGGGGAGTGATACATATCACCATAGTATTGTTGTTGAAGTTGTGATACAATTGGACTTTGACGCTGTGTGATGATATTATGACACTGTATAACAATGATTGAGAACTATTGTTTTCTTGTTGTTATAGCTACGGATTTTCAACAACGATGATGCTAAACTTACAACCTTTGGGATCATTGGAGTACTTGGAAGTGACGAAGATTTCGAGTAATGTTGAAGATTAGTGGTAGTCCCCGGCAACGGCGCCAAAAACTTGGTAGGCTTTTAAAAGAGTCTAAAAATTATCCCCGGCCAAAAACTTGGTGGGCCCGGAGATATGTATAAAATTAAGCGCAATAAAAACGGGGGCCTACAGTAATACCGCAAGTGCACGGTCGTCAGTTGTAGCTCGTGCAAGTACGGGTCGATCCACAGAGATCGGGTGTGTTTGGAGTGTTTCTACCTATTTTGGGTTCTAGTTGCTATTGGGCTATGAAGCCTTTTGGCTTAAATTGGGCTTTGAGTACTAATGGGTTTGATAACAATAAAATGAACTGAGCTTGGGCTCAGTTGGTCTTTGAAGTGTAAATGGGCTTTGATTGAAGTTGGCTTTGGCTTTAGCCTATCAGTACACTAGGCTTTGGCTTTAAACTTAGGCTTGGGCTGAACTGGGCCTTAGTCTTTTTGGAATGAGCTGAGCTTTGGGCTCAGTTGGATTGGCCTTTGCTTGGCTGCAGGAAGCAGAAGCAACACAAATGCTGCACAGCAGAAGGGCAGCAGCAGAGGAAGCAGTTGCAGCAGCAGTCCAGCAAGGAGTGACAGGTCAGTGGAGAAGCTGGCAGCAAGCAAGGCAGCTGGAGAAGGAAAGCAGCAACAGCAGGGTTGCAGGGCAGATGGGTTGCAGCAGCAGCTGCACAAGCAGTGCACAGCAGCACAAGGCCAAGATGGAAGCAGCAGCAGCAACAGGGTTGCAGCAGTGCAAGGCAGGGAAGAAAAAGCAGCAAGCAAAGACAACACAGGGCAAAAACAAGGAACAAAGCAAATGAAAACTAAACAGCAACAAATCAGTGAACAAAAGCAAAACAAAACAAGATGAACCAAGGCCTAAGGCCAAGGGCAGGGTTGTGGTGAAGAAACTGAAATGAAGCAATACTAAGGCAGCATACAGGCAAACAAATAGAATGGGAAGAAAACTAGCTTGCTATGAGCACTAGTTTCTCCCAATGCTCAATCAAAGTGCAACCTAAGCATACACAGGGAATGGCAAGAAAATCAGCTTGCTTTAAGCACTGATTTCTTCCATTACACAATTAGCACAAAGCTTCAAATGTATCTAGCCTAGCATTCCATTATATGTGACAGCAAATTACATAAAACAGTGAACATTACATGGCAGTGAGCAACAACACACATGAACATAACTAACTGACTAACAATGATCAAAACTGAAATACTAACAGGAATTAATTTAACCTAACATGATACTTAACACATTAACATTAACAGTGAATAACATAAGCAAGAAATTAACAGTGACAAAGTAAGAAATTAACAGTGAATGACATGAGCACATAAGCACATTTAACAGTGAAACATGAAATTGAAAATTAACAGGACATGAAAGTCCTGGATGTTGGCTACTCCAAGCATACATAACAATTAACACAAACATTAACAATAAACACAAACATAACAATTAACAGGACATGAAAGTCCTGGATGCTGGCTATTCCAAGCATGGTTTCTAACACAACCCATAGTCCCAATTTATACCCAATTACATCATTAGGGTTTTCCAATAAAAATCCCCAAACTGACAGTAGCTAGGGTTGGTGAATTCTTACCTAATTTGATGTAGCAACATCAAATTGAACGTGACCCATTACTCTACTTGTCCTTCTCTACCTCTCCATGCCTTCAATTTCACTCTAGCTCGACCTAATTTACCAATTTTGCACGCCTAGGGTTTCTGAAAGAGAACGTGCAAAAATTGAGAAATTAGATGGACTAGGGAGATGGGAGTAGATGGTATTGGTTGTTGGGTGATAGGGTGATGATGGTGGAGGTGTGGTGGTGGCAGTGAGTTGGTGGCAGAGGTGGAGAAGGTGGTGGACATGGCTGCAGGGAGATGGTTCTGCAGAGGGGTAAGGTGGAGAAGAAAGTGGCTCGACTGGTTGGGAGAGAAGGGGGGTGTTTGGTTAGGTGGATGGGTTCGGGTGATAGGGTGTGAGGCGGCTTCATCGAGTCTTGATGTTCTGTGACTCTGAGCTGCGAGATGCGAAGATGGTAGGTAGATCGGACGGTGATGCGGAGGCAAGCGATGATCGACCGTTGGATTATATGATACAACAAAATGAACGGTACTTGATGGGGTTAGGTACTGTAGTGTAAGGCGCAGATATCAAACGTTGATGAACAGCAAGGGAGCGACCGTTGGATTCAACTACCATCTAATCTGAAGGCTTGGAATTTCAGCGCTGTGGTGCTCGGCATAGACTTCAGATTTTGATGCTCTATGAAGGAGCGACCGTCGGATGCTTCTGAGAAATGATCTGATGGCTGAGAACGGAGGCGCTTTTGTGTGTAGAAAATGAGGTTGTGCGCACCATTCTTCGCGGCTTCCTTGCGTAATTTCTCCCGGCTTTTCACTACTTTTCTGCTCTTTTCGCTCCGCGACTCATCCGAACTTTATTTATTACCTAAAAATGCAAAATTAAGTAAGAAAAATATTTATTCTTGAAAACAATGAAAATACAGAATATGGGATAAAATGTAGAATTAATGCATAAAAGATGAGTTAAATTGCCAACAAAAAGGGATAAATATATACAATATTTGGCACTCATCAATTAGGCATGTGGAATAGGAGCTACAAAAGTTAATTTATTTATTTTTTGTATTCCATATGTATTAATAGTTTTTCCACTAAAATTGACAAAGGGGGAGATTGTTAGAGCATTGCTCGGTCGAACTCGCATGCGTTGCTATCTCAAGCATGTTTGTCAATGTTAGTGATCAAAACAATAAGTCTTGATTTCTAGCCTACATAGCTAAAGGTCTCGGGCTAGGATAGAAAGTGTAGTTGAGCTCAAGAACTCCATGGCAATCATCATACAAGACGAAGGACTACTCAAGGAACTCGTGGATCTTCATCGACTAAAAGGTATGTGGAGATTTGAACTTATTTGTCACTCAAAAGTCTATCTATTCTATCTCCTACTCTTGAGACAAAAGTCGTTTTAATATATAGACTTTCATTATACACATTTGCTATTTCGAGTCGAGTTTATCTCGCATATCTATTTCTCGAAATATGTGTTGGTAAGCTTTCGCTTTAGCCGAATTCATCTTTACCTAGTGACGAAAGTCATGTTATGTTTCAATCACTTTGAAAATTGCTCTGACGAAAAATGGTCTGTGAATAGCGGCTATATCCGTCCTCTGAGAATGTTTCAATGATTAAAATGAGAGTTTAGATTACATAACCATTGATAGGATATAAGCATTGTTGTGGAAACACATATATGTATAAGTCCTTATTCCTTGAACCAAAGTTTGCGAACTTTGTTGATCAAGATAAATGGAAGTGGCGTGAGCCAAGTCCGCGAACTGGCGGAAGTTCTCGACCCCAGAATTTCTGCTGGAGTTTGTGAACTCCTTCCATGAGCTTAAGTCCGCGAACCCAGTCCGTGAACTTGAGCAGGTTATATCTAAAGTCGGTTTTTCTTGAACTAATGTTTATCCAAACTAAGGAATGCTTTTGCAAACCGTGGATATAAAGTTCATGAACCGATTCGAGTGAATCAAATCGATTTTGCTTCATTGTGTCTTGTCTAGTTACATAAGATCTAATCAATTGAACAACTCTCTAACTAGTTCATTTGAGTCATTTGAACTAGTTATGGTGAAGAAGAATATGGTTGATATGAGAGTAATCATATGGCTAACCATTTGGTGACTTGTTGAACTAACAAATGTTAATGTTTGGGTACGGTTCATAAACCCAAAATTGGACATTTCATTTGTGTGTGACAAGCTAAGTTTTCGATCCAACGGTTGAGAAATATTAGCTTGAATCTAATCAGGTTTTCATCTTACAGTGAATATTGAATTCTTTGTTGCCAAGCTAATATTGATTGCAAACCCTGATTTGAAAGTGTATATAAGGGAGAACTCTAGCAACTGGGAAACCTAATCCCCACACATTCTGTGTGATACTAGTTGTGCTAAGCTAGAGTCGATTCTCCTTTACCTTTGGTTTCTTCTTCTAAACCAGGTTAACGACTTAAAGACTTCATTGGGATTGTGAAGCCATACCGATACTACTTTTCTTGTAGTTGTGTGATCTGATCTTGCATCTTCTATCGTTACGAGTACGATTGTAATAATTGGCTCGAGATTTTATATCTCCGATAGGCAAGATAGAAAAGAAGTCACAGACATCTTCGTCTCATCGTTCTTGTTCACCTTGATTTATCAAAAGACGGAACAAAACTCATAGGTATATTCATGGGAGACGGATTTATCTATTACCGTACACTTTTCTGTGTGATACAGATTTGTTTATTAAAGTCTTCGACTTTGGGTCATTAAAAAAGCGGGGGTCTAACAACACCACCCGATATTTCGTTTGGCAATCTGAATATACAAACTCCAATATACTTTCTAGAGAATCAACTAGACAGTCAGACTCAATCTAGAGTAAAGTATATCAAAGAGTTTAGTATCTCTATTTCAACATAATCAAAGTTAAACAGAAACAAGTCCGTAAACCTGATTTTAGTGTGAAGCTCTTGAAACAAAGTCTTTTGTTTTAATCACAACCTATTCAATATCCACCGTGTATAAACCTCTTTAAGCAACAATCACTAAAGGAATATTTCAACACAGTGTCCATTTGAAATAGGGTTAGTCCAGACTGGTCTAATAATGTGAAAATAACAAAATCAATTGTTCAAGATCAATCAAGTCTTATCCAAGAAACAAGGTCGGATTTAACATCTATGATTGATTAACGTACAACCTGTATTATTTCGATTATATAAATAAAAGATAATGCGTAAAAGAAATAACACAAATACCAGATTTTGTTAACGAGGAAACTGCAAATGCAGAAAAACCCCGGGACCTAGTCCAGAATAAACATACACTGATAATAAGCTGTTACACCAATTTCCTACTACCTATTCGGACTAGATGTAATACCTTCTTCAGCACTTGTAGAACTCCTAGCAGAATACCGATTCTCTTTAGGAACTCTTCACACAAATCTTCTAGCAGAACCCAAAGTTCTCTTTAGAAGACACACCACCACGATTGATACGATTCGATATCTTGTATGCACAAAACACCGCTTTGATTTCCCTTTAGATGTAAATCAAGGTTTTGGAAATCTTGTGTTTATTTTGATAAAAACAATTACTAGATAAAAGTAATATCAAAACAAACTTGTAGATTAGGGTTTTAACTTACAATCAGTATGCGTACACACAAGGAGTCCGTGAACCTGATTTCTGTAAGTAAACTTGGGTGATTCCAAAGATCAATTTCCAAGTTAAGAAAACCCTAATAAATCTACAACAATAACAACTAGAATAAATCTAGAGATATCTTGTTTAAAACTTCTCAAGGATTTTTACGAGATGCCTCAAAAGAAGTTTTTCTTTCTAGTCTTTGATTTCGACTAACAAGTGTTGGTATATGATCGTAAACTGAAATCTATCAAAACCTAGGGTTTATGAACAATTCTTGAATGGTTTTATATCAGAAGAGTAAACCTTAGAATAGACAAGAGGTGAAAAACCTAGATTACAAGTTGTATGATCAATCACGAAGATTAAATCCAACTTGGCTTTGTGATCCCTAATACAAAGACTTTTATCTCACTCTCGTTCACGAAGAACGGAAGACATGGAAAACAACCTGCAGAGCTTACGCCAATTTTCCAAAGGGATGAAAACGTGTAAACTCGCGAACTCATTATTTATAATGAACAATAGCTTGGAAGCTAAGCAAAGCTATTTTCCTTTTACAAGACTCTCCTAAAAATGGGAGTCTTTCCTAAGTTAAAACTCTTGCCAAAATAATTAAATAAATAACTTATTTAGCAAAAATTATATTTATGTGAATAAATCACATTTTAACTTAGGCAGGAATCATAAACACTTTAATATGGAAATCAAAAGTGTTTGGACCAATAACTATCTTGCCTAGATAAGGAAACATCACCAACTTGACCAAAAATCCCTTTTAGTCACGTATTAGGCCCAAGTTCGCGGACCACTCCAAAGCCCATGGAATGTTTCCTACTAATGAACTTAAATCACTCATAACTTTGTCGTTATAACTCGGAATTGAGTGATTCTTGGCTCATTGGATTCGCAAGCTCATTCACTATTACATGAGATCCTTTATAGGGATAAAGGTTATTGTCTTCAAGGTCATAAACCAAATAACCTCAAGTATATATACAAAAATGTACATTTACCGTCATCGGAATTGTTCCATATAGTGAGCATTTATCTTTGATAGATTAGAAAGGTAGAATACAACAAGAATCCAAATGAAATCAATCATATACCTTTGACGAAGTACTTGTTGATGTCTTATTGTAATCTTCAATCTTCATCCTTAAAGGATAGCTTCGATTCAACTTCTTAGACCTAATCTAGTCCGAAACTATCTTTAGTATGCCAAATCAAGAATGCATTTTGGCAACTAAAATCGACAACTAACTTGACATACCAACGCTAGTGGGTTCAACCGAGCAGTGCTCTAACAATCTCACCATTTGTCAATTTTAGTGACAAAACCATTTTACATATGGCTTGTACTTGTTAAAAGTAAAAATGACAATCTTGATTTCCTTGGTTCTTGAACTCTTCATGTGGTCATCCTGTACTTGTGATACTTTGACAATAATACTACGGTGATATGTATCACTCCCCCTTAGTCAATACTCCATCTCGATCATGGAAACCACTCCCCATTACACAATGATCCGAAAACCATATGTATTTGTAGTGTAAACTACATTATTTATCCCCCTTTTTGTCAATAAAATTGGCAAAGGTACAAGAACGGGATCATAATGAAATTTCCATAAGAGACATTTCATAGACTAAAAGAAAAATACATACCCACTTAATTTGGATGCAATCATAAAGCCGAAGATAAATGCATTCATCAAGGAGTTTTAAGATACAAGATAACCCCTATAAAATTCCACAGTCGCACACCCCACAAGATATTACCATTAAGCACAAGTTCAAAAGAACTCTCCCCCATTTGATGTCATTCCCGAAAGAACAACAAGAGCGACCTTACTCCAGAGAGAAGGATTTATAATGGATCTTAGAAATCCTACAAGGAGATATGATTTCAGAACCAATCATTGAAAGTCTCTCATGAGATCATGTTACTAAAAAGTTTAGAACTATCTCATGGTAACAATACACAATATGTGATCATCTTTTCTAAGATACAAACTTGTATCAACAAGACTTGATATGCTTAGAAGGAAGAATAAACTTTTCCACAAGTATTTACACCAAGAATGGTTACCATAAGAGTATGAAAAAGAGTCTTTGATAGGTGTCTAAAACACCTTGATTTATTATCTAGTATTTATGCTTTCTTTGTTGTTATCCTTGTGAATTGCATCTCTTATGTTTAGTTTTGAGTTATTAGGTGCGATGGAGTCTTTTGGAGAAAAAGAAGGAGAAATCATACATTTGGAGCGTAAAAGGGCAAAAAGATTAATTCACAGGCGAGTTATGTTTAGAGCAGACTAGGTTGCGTAAGGAAGAGGTGGAGAATGAACTGTCATGTGTGAGATGGTTACCCCTTAACCACTAAACTGGTGTGCCAATAGCAGTTTTGGTTCCTACACTTAACCTAAAAATCAGAGAGCACACATTTCTTCTTATCATTAGATATATATGTTCACTTCTCACCTTCTGTCTGAAACCGAGAAGTGATGGCAGCTTCGTTCAATGAAAGGGAGAAATTCAGAGAGAACAAGTGAAATCAAGAGAAGACTTCAAAGAGATGATGAGGATAAAATCATAAGAAAGAATTGGGGTTTGATGTAAGTCAAATTGACAGGGAAATTATTTCTGCTGTTGTTTGAGATCGATTCGATTTCAAGGGCTTGATATGTTGCTGCCATGGATTAATGGGTTTTGGTGAAGTCATTAGACATGGGTTCTGAGCAAGAAATCAACTGCATCCATTAGAAGAAATCAGATTGAAAGGAAGTTAGGGTTTGGATGTTCCTGAGGTGTGCTCGATTGATTCAGAGTTAGGGTTTCAAATCAGAGAAGAAGATATGGGTTAAATGTGGCAGCTGTTGCAGAAATTACAGGGGAGATTCAGATGATGAATTGCTGTTGTGTACTGGCCATGAGAGTGAAGATCAAAGTCGAGATTCAAATGGGTTTTTATTAGTCTTCTGATGGGAAAGTTTAGAGAGGTGGTACCTCAAATTAGGTCTTGAATCTGTATGAAATTGATGCTGCAAATGAAGATATGGGTTTGTTGGATTATTGAAGAACAATGGTGCCATGAGACTGATTGAAAAGCAAATATAGGGTTTGTGAATCTGAGATGGGTATTTCAATTTTGATGGAAGAGTCTGGTGATGAAAATGAATCATTGAGAGTTCAAAAAAGCTATGAAGATGGAAACAAAGAAGGTTGTTGTGTAAACATAAGATGCAGATCTGAAATGGGTTTTGTTGGTTGAATTACAAGGATTCAGAAGCTGATTTGGAGTTTAAATGGAGGACTGGTGCTGAACTGAGATTACAACACACTTGAGAAGATGGGTTTGATTGAGCAGCTGTTGGTGATGACTCTGCAGATGGGTTTGTGAGTTTTGCAAGGAATTAAACAGCAAGGGATTGAAATTGGTGGTGCGGTGTTAAAAGTGCAGAGGTTAAGAAACTGGTGAGATTGTAGTCCCAGATGGAAGCAAGCAGTGGAAATGAGTTTGAGCTGCTGGTCTTGTACAAGAATGCAAGTTGTTGCTGATGCAGTGAACTAAACTGCAGATGCAATACAAGAAGGTGTTGGTTTGTTGTTCATCAGAAGGGCTGTGATGCTATGCTGTGCATTGCAGTGAAGGCTAGATGTATGTTTAGGATAGGTTGCAACTGCAATGAATGGAGCATAGATTATGGAGTTTTTGAGTTACAGGGAGGAAGAGACGAAATTCAGAAGAAGGCAGTGATGCTATTTAGAGGGGTTAGAGCTCATTCTTT
Organism: Papaver somniferum; assembly: GCF_003573695.1. Taxonomy (NCBI): domain Eukaryota; kingdom Viridiplantae; phylum Streptophyta; class Magnoliopsida; order Ranunculales; family Papaveraceae; genus Papaver; species Papaver somniferum. The sequence goes on along the minus strand of NC_039361.1, from coordinate 19,122,479 downwards.
AGTTGAGGCATTGCAGGTTGTATTGGATTGGAGAAAGTGCAGGTGGAGTTCAGTTTGTTACTGTCTTAGTGGGGTGGCTGAACTGGAGTTGCCGCCGGCCGTGGATTGTGGTGCTATGCAGTGGTAGTTGTTATTGTAGTTGGTGATGAATTGCAGGTGATGCTTGTCATGGCTATATGCTACTGGTGGTACTGATGTTGAGTGACGAATATGAAACAATTGCAGCTGCAGTTCAAGTTGTAATGGATAGAAGATTGAGTCGATACTGAATTGCAGGCATGAACTGAAATGGGTATTTGTTGGCTGGCTAAGTAGATGGATCTGGTGTTGTTACCAAGAACAGAAAGTTGTCTGGTGTTTGTGGTTGAGAATTGCAGAACTGGATAGAGTTGATGCAGTTTTGCAGGTGAAAGAAATGTGTAAGCTGCTGAGATACTATAATGGGATTCGTTTGAATTTGTTATAAAGCTAGGATGGAAATAGAAGTGACCCGATTTGAGAACTGGGATTGAACTGGTGGATATGATGAGCACCAGTTGGTTGTTGCTGTTGCAGTTAATGAGATTGAAACTTTGCAGAATGGGTAAATGGATTGCAGGCATGAACTGGAAGCTACAGACAGGGTTGTTGTAGTCGTGGCGTTGGCACTGCAGTGGAAGGAACTGAGATTGTGGAAGTGATGGCTGGTAGTCTGGAAATTTGGCAGTGAAGCACAATGATGGTGCACCACAAGATGGCTGGACATGCAGTGGTGATGCACAATGATTGTGCATCATATCTCAAGCCTTTGCAACAGAAGACATGGCCTTGGCCAGAATCAATTCAGACTAGCTAGAACTGACTCACCCTGACTCAGGTCTGACTCAATGATCTGACCAGGTTTGACTGAGTTGATCCGAGTTGACTCGTTGACCTTACCGTTTTGACTCGTTGACCGGTAACTGGGCGGACTTTGCCGGTTACCTGAGATGTTTTCCGGCCGGTTCCCGACTAATTTCCGGTGATATTTTTTTGGACACATTTTCTACATGGGATTGGTGGACTTCTTGGTGATGGGCTTTTGAGAGTTGACCTAGTTTTGGAAGGGAGAAAAGCTACAAAAAGAAAAGTTCTCTACTTTCTTTTATTTTCACGTATTATTTTCTACTTAGAACTTGGGAGAGCGGCTACAACTAGGGTTTGCTTTCGCTTATTTTTCATCTTCTTCAATTACTTTATGATTATGATTATGATGAACTCCATTATTATGAGTTACTAAACTCAATTGTTGGTTATGGGATAAAAGTTGATTTCCAACATGTTATTTGATTCAATGAATTAGTTTTGTCTCAATACTTTATTGTTTATGATTCATTATTAATATTGTTTTATGATTTGAATGCTAGTTTGGTTGAGTCCGGAATCAGTTAGATTAATCTTCATCTCTATTGGTAGATTAGGGTTTTCAATACGAAATAGTTGTTTATCCATGATTCTAAGTAGCATAGTGCCATTATTACTTGTAGTGATACATCTTTATAATTGCATATGAATCATAATCTTTGTTAAAACGAATTACTGCTTTTACACGTTTGTTTGCATTGATTAGTCTTATTTCATAGAACTTATTGCTCTTAGGGAGTTAAACTTAATTGTGCTTTTACACTTTAGGTTGCTTTCTAGGTAGATTTCACAATAGCATCTTTTAATGTTGTTTGTGATAAAATCGGGAAATAAACGGGATACTTTTGCGATCAAGATATCTTAGGACTTCTAATATATGAGAGATTAAAATTCCAATTCTAGTCATTGATGAAAATATATGTTTGTGAATGATACTATCCCGTGACCAATATATTCTCCTTATTGATTATTCCAATTATTTACTTTGCTTTCAATTACTTTTATTGATTAGATAAAAACAAAAATCCCCCCTGGTTACTAAGAAACTGAAATTTTATAACAACAAAAGTCTCTCTGTGGGAACGAACTCTTTCTTATCACGTACTATATTTATATCTAGTTAAGTGAGAAAGTGAATTATATTTGCACGGCTGACAACCGGTCAAATTTTGGCGCCGCTGCCGGGGAGGCATACGACTTGTTATTAAGTTTTTAGTTTCTTATCATCATTTCTGCTTTCATATGTGCTTTTTGTTTTCTTGTTTTGTTTCTCACTTGTTTGCGAGAATTGTTTTCAGCTACCTAATCCCTGGCTTCTAAAGATTGGAACTATCCAAGGTGCGGGATAACTACTCGAAAAGGCACAATACTCCAACCAAGTCAAGACACGACGGAAGAATAAGAGTTAGAAGTGGAAGAAGAATTACAACTAGAAGAAGAACAAGAGGTTCCATTTGTAGAAGAACCACTAGTTGAAGAAGAACAAGCAATGGGTGATGCAAATCGTACACTCAAGGACTTGGCTTTTCATAGGCTTGATGCACAACGGTGGTGTATTTAGACAAACTCAACCTTCGAGATCAAGCCGGGGTTGATTAGAGAGTTACCGAAGTTTCATGGCATGGCGAATAAAGATCCAAACAAGCATCTCATGGATTTCCACAACGTTATCATGGATATGCTTCCACCGAAGACTAATGCGGATGGAGCAATGTTGAAAGCTTTTCCATTCTATTTGGCGTACAATGCTAAGGAATGGTTGTATTATTTACCATCCTGAAGTGCCACTACATGGAACGGGTTGAAGAAACTCTTTCTAGAGAGGTATTTTCCTGCGTCAAAGGCTACTCAAATTCAAAAAGACATTTGTGGGATAAAGCAACACGTAGGAGAATCTTTGTATGAATGTGATGAGTGCCAAATATTGTATATGTTTATCCCTTTTTGTTGGCATTTAACTCATCTTTTGTGCATTAATTCTACATTTTATCCCATATTCTGTATTTTCATTGTTTTCAAGAATAAATATTTTTATTAATTAATTTTGCATTTTTAGGTAATAAATAAAGTCTGGATGACTTGCGGAGCAAAAAGAGCAGAAAAGTAGTGAAAAGCCGGGAGAAATCACGCAAGGAAGCCGCGAAGAATGGTGCGCACAACCTCATTTTCTACACACAAAAACGCCTCCGTTCTCAGCCATCAGATCAGTTCTCAGAAGCATCCGATGGTCGCTCCTTCATAGATCATCAAAATCTGAAGTCTCTGCCAAACACCACAGCGCTGAAATTCCAAGCCTTCAGATTAGATGGTAGTTGAATCCAACGGTTGCTCCCTTGCTGTTCATCAAAGTTTGATATCCCCGCCTTACACTACAGCACCTAACCTAATCTAGCACCGTTCGTTTCGTTGTATCCTTTCATCCGACGGTCGCTCCTCGCTTGCCTCCGCATCACCGTCCGATTCACCTACCAGCTTCGCATCCAGTGACTCAGATTCGCCAACATCGAAATTTGATATCCCGCCTCACACACTAGCAACCTATACCTATACCCTAAACTCGACCCATTCTTCTCCTCTTTCTTTCTTCTTCCCCCCCACTCCTCTGCAGAAACCACCGTACACCACCACCTTCTCCACCTCTGTCACCACCATCTCTACCACCTAACCTCCACCAAATCACCTTACAAACGCAACCCACCTTCACCACCAACTATCATGATGATTTTCAATCCCTTCATCAACATCACACGACCTCAGTGACGTGTGGGATTGGTGAGAGTGATTGCATGTCATCAATCGAGGACAACAAGGTTATGGAGAGGTAGAGAAAGAGAATTGGCATCATGGGTTGCGACTATCACGATAGATTAGGTAATTGAGACAACCTAATTTCTATTTTTGTAATTTGGGGAAGAACAAACCCTAATTTTGGGGGAATTAGGTATTTAGGGAAATTGTGTCTGTGGACTATAAATTGAGGGTTGTGGGTGTGTTGTAAAAGTATGCTGGACTAGCCAGTGTCCAGGACTTTCAAGTTCTGTTAATTTTCAATTTCAGCTCAAATTCATTTCTGTTCATGTGTGTTAGTTTTAATTTCATTTATTTTCATATCCTGTTTAAGTTCCTGTTAATGTGCTTGGTTTCATATCCTGTTAATTTGTTATGTTCCTGTTGATGTTTGTGTAATGTTAATGTTTAGTTCACTGCTGTTAGTTTGATGGAATGCTAGGCTAGTTACCTTTGAAGCATTGAACTGATTGAGTAATGGAAGAAATCAGTGCTCATAGCAAGCTGATTATCTTGCCATTCCATTTTTGTATGCTTAGGTGCATTGTGTTGATTGAGTAGTGGGGAGAAACTAGTGCTCACTAGTGACAATGAGCAAGCTAGTTCTCTTCCCACTCTAGATGAATGCCTTAGCTTTGCTTTGTTACTTCTTCTCCACATCCCTGCCCTTGGCCTTAGGCCTTGGTTTGTTTTGTTATCTTTCTTTGCTGTCTAGTATTTGCTTTGTTTAGTTCTTGCATTGTTCTCTGCTTGCTTTCTTTATTGTCATCACTGTTTTGTTCACTGCCATCCTTTCTTTTCACTTGCCTTGCACTGCTGCATTGTTTCTTCCTTGCTTGTGCTACTTGTTATTCTTGCTACTCCCTTTGCACTGCTGTGCAGCACTTGTGCTGCTGCTGCATTGCCTTCCTTTCTGCTACACTGCCCCTGCAGCTGCTGTGCAGCACTTGTGCTGCTGCTGCATTGCCTTCTTTACTCTTGCTGCTGTTGGTGCCCTCTCTGTGTTGCCTCTGCCAAGCTGCTGCTGCTGTGCAGCACTTGTGCTGCTGCTGCTGTTGTTGCTGCCAAGCCTGCTGCCAAGCAAAAGCCCATCAGTCCAGTTCAAGGCCTAGTTCTCAGTTCTAAGCCCACTGTCTATTGTTTGTACAACTGAGCCCAAGCCTAAGTTTAAGACCAAAGCCCAAGTTCATTAAGGCCCAACCACAGTTTAGGTTAAGGCTAAAAGCCAATTCAGTCAACTGTTGGGCTTAACCCAAAAGCCTAACTCAAAAGACTAAGCCCAGTTCATTCTTAGGAATAAGGCCCAACCAACTTCAATCACAAGCCCATTTACACTTCAAAGACCAACTGAGCCCAAGCTCAGTTCAACCCATTTCAAAGGGTATTCAAAGCCCAACAGCAATTTAGGAACCCAAATAGTTAGAAACACTCCAAACACTCCCGATCTCTGTGGATCGACCCGTACTTGCACGAGCTACAACTGACGACCGTGCACTTGCGGTATTACTGTAGGCCCGTTTTTATTGCGCTTAATTTTATACATATCTCCGGGCCCACCAAGTTTTTGGCCGGGGATAATTTTTTACACCTCTTTGAGGCCTGCCAAGTTTTTGGCGCCGCTGCCGGGGATTGGTGCTGTGTTTTTCTTGTTGTTTTATTAGCTATTTTTTGCATTTCTGCATAGCATTGCATCTGCATCTGCTTCACTTCAATTGCTGTTGGACCTGCTGTTCTGAACCTGTTTTTCCTCTGCTGGGACGCCACCAAGGAAAAGAACCAAAGCCCAACTGGGTTTTTGCAACAATATCAGAGCAGCTGGGCTGTGCTTAAAAGGTAACCCATTTAAGAGAACCCGAATTGTGGGCTTCCAATTTTTTAATTGTGGGCATGTAATATTAAAGCCAATTTTTGGGCTTCTCTTATTTTCTGCTGGGTTTGTGATAATTTATTTGTGGGCTTGTTTGTTTAATTTATGGGCTTGTGTATTTAATTTTTGTGAGCTTGTTTAATTTGGGCTTGTATTTTGTATTCTGGGTTTTTAAACCCAGCTGAGTTTGTAACCGATCACGCTAGTTGAACTCGTTAGTGGGCCGAGTACCCAAATTCTAGGCCGAGATTTTGGACTCAGTTCCACAAAAAGTTTTCAACCAAGCGGAGCCAAAGCAGACACAAAACAAACAGTGGGCTTGCTCCCATTCAAAAACCAAATTTTATTTTCTTTTTCTAAAATAAAATAAAAAAAAAAAAAAAAAATTCTTTTGCTCCCATTCAAAAACCAAATTTTATTTTCTTTGTTAAAAAAAAAAAAAAAAAAAAGTTTTATTTTTCTCCCATTTAAGTCCAATTTTAGTGTTTTGAAACTTTCCATGTCTCTACACTTTTTCTTTTGGGTTGATCCTCAACTCTTTAGACTTTTGGTGTATGGTGATTTTTTTTGTATATAATCCAGTAGATAAAATTTCTTAAAAACCTTTTTGTTCCTTTTGTATATATTTTGCTAATCCAATATGATCTCGGCTGAAATATGTTGGATTTTTGCCTTGAATAACGGAGTTTTAATTCTGCTTTCGCCGAAATCGGGTATTCTCTCTCCTTTTACTCTACTCAGCATGTCCCTTTCCATATGTTGCATTTTTAATTCTTTCCATATTTTGAAACATTGAGGACAATGTTTAGTTTAGGTTTGGGGGTATAGAGTAGATACCACGATAATATGCTATAATTGAAAACGAACTCCTTCTTCTTTTTGAAAAATTGAAAATTCCAAAAAAAAAAAAAAAATTGAAAAATCAAAATTCAAAAAAAAATTAAAAAAATGAAAAATCATAAAAATGGAGCTCATTTACCTTGAAATGTTGACTCTTGTGCAAATATGTAATTATTAGGAGTCTTAGTCTAGATTTAGGCACCCTGATTCTAGCACAATTCACTTAGTGATAAGAAATTTGCACGCGCACGATCTACCAATACATGTATGGCCTCGATCTTCAAGGTGTTTGATAGGAAGTTACGATTGCCAATCACTTTAGAATACTGAACGAAACTTGACTAGCTTGTTCTTTGGTTGGTTGGGATAGAAGGTGGAGGTTACATTAAGAAAGACAACCATCGAATTTAACTGGGTGCATCAAAAAGGGCTACCTCTTGCAAAGTGTCATGTAATTTTTTGTTTCCTTTTGTATATGTATCAAAAGTGTATCAGTGCTTAAAAAAAAAAAAAAAAAAAAAAAAAAAAAAAAAAAAAAAAAAAAAAAAAAAAAAAAAAAAAAAAAAAAAAAAAAAAAAAAAAAAAAAAAAAAAAAAAAAAAAAAAAAAAAAAAAAAAAAAAAAAAAAATCAAGTATTTATCAATTCCATCATCTCTTGTTCCAAAAATAAAAAGAGAATAGTCAATGTAAATAAGAGTCATGTAAATAGTCATTTTGTTGTTTCATTGTAATAAGCAAGGAAGGGTGTATGCCATTGATGTACAACACGAGTAATTGTGAAATACCTCCAACTCATTCACAATTCTCGTAAAGTCCGGACAGCTAGCTAGATTTCGACCTCAGTTCTTAGCCTGAGAAACTATCTCTTGGTGATTAGTAGTCATAACTTCAGATCTTTCTTTACACATGTGTAGATACACTTTACACTCTTATCACATGTCTTTTTTTGTTATCAGTGCTAGGATTGTGCCTTTGATAGCTAGATTGACATCTCCATTTTGCTGTGAGCTTAAACTGTTTTGCACATGTCACATTTGATGGAATCTGAGCTTATATTTTGACCTAGAACTTTGTAGGTACGTTCTAAGCAAACCTTCACGAGACTTCAACTCGTCCACTAGGGACACTTAGTGGTTTAAAAGGCTTAGTGCATACGCTAAATGCATTCGAGAGACCAGCGACAGTGGTATAGTTAGTATTTCCTTAGTTTTGTTTTACTTGAGGACAAGTAAAATTCAGGTTTGGGGGTATTTGATGAGTGCCAAATATTGTATATATTTATCCCTTTTTGTTGGCATTTTAACTCATCTTTTATGCATTAATTCTACATTTTATCCCATATTCTGTATTTTCATTGTTTTCAAGAATAAATATTTTTATTAATTAATTTTGCATTTTTAGGTAATAAATAAAGTCTGGATGACTTGCGGAGCAAAAAGAGCAGAAAAGTAGTGAAAAGCCGGGAAAAATCACGCAAGGAAGCCGCGAAGAATGGTGCGCACAACCTCATTTTCTACACACAAAAACGCCTCCGTTCTCAGCCATCAGATCAGTTCTCAGAAGCATCCGACGGTCGCTCCTTCATAGAGCATCAAAATCTGAAGTCTCTGCCAAGCACCACAGCGCTGAAATTCCAAGCCTTCAGATTAGATGGTAGTTGAATCCAACGGTTGCTCCCTTGCTGTTCATCAAAGTTTGATATCTCCGCCTTACACTACAGCACCTAACCTAATCTAGCACCGTTCGTTTCGTTGTATCCCTTCATCCGACGGTCGCTCCTCGCTTGCCTCCGCATCACCGTCCGATTCACCTACCAGCTTCGCATCCAGTGACTCAGATTCGCCAACATCGAAATTTGATATCCCGCCTCACACACTAGCAACCTATACCTATACCCTAAACTCGACCCATTCTTCTCCTCTTTCTTTCTTCTTCTCCCCCACTCCTCTGCAGAAACCACCGTACACCACCACCTTCTCCACCTCTGTCACCACCATCTCTACCACCTAACCTCCACCAAATCACCTTACAAACGCAACCCACCTTCACCACCAACTATCATGATGATTTTCAATCCCTTCATCAACATCACACGACCTCAGTGACGTGTGGGATTGGTGAGAGTGATTGCATGTCATCAATCGAGGACAACAAGGCTATGGAGAGGTAGAGAAAGAGAATTGGCATCATGGGTTGCGACTATCACGATGGATTAGGTAATTGAGACAACCTAATTTCTATTTTTGTAATTTGGGGAAGAACAAACCCTAATTTTGGGGGAATTAGGTATTTAGGGAAATTGTGTCTGTGGACTATAAATTGAGGGTTGTGGGTGTGTTGTAAAAGTATGCTGGACTAGCCAGTGTCCAGGACTTTCAAGTTCTGTTAATTTTCAATTTCAGCTCAAATTCATTTCTGTTCATGTGTGTTAGTTTTAATTTCATTTATTTTCATATCCTGTTTAAGTTCCTGTTAATGTGCTTGGTTTCATATCCTGTTAATTTGTTATGTTCCTGTTGATGTTTGTGTAATGTTAATGTTTAGTTCACTGCTGTTAGTTTGATGGAATGCTAGGCTAGTTACCTTTGAAGCATTGAACTGATTGAGTAATGGAAGAAATCAGTGCTCATAGCAAGCTGATTATCTTGCCATTCCATTTGTGTATGCTTAGGTTGCACTGTTGATTGAGCATTGGGAGAAATTAGTGCTCATAGCAAGCTAATTCTCTTCCCATTCTTTTTGTTTGCCTGTATTCTTGCCTTAGCTTTGCTCTGTTAGCTTCTCCACATCCCTGCCCTTGGCCTTAGGCCTTGGTTTGTTTTGTTATCTTTCTTTGCTGTCTAGTATTTGCTTTGTTTAGTTCTTGCATTGTTCTCTGCTTGCTTTCTTTATTGTCATCACTGTTTTGTTCACTGCCATCCTTTCTTTCTCACTTGCCTTGCACTGCTGCATTGCTTTTCTTCCTTGCTTGTGCTACTTGTTATTCTTGCTACCTCCCTTTGCACTGCTGTGCAGCACTTGTGCTGCTGCTGCATTGCCTTCCTTTCTGCTACACTGCCCCTGCAGCTGCTGTGCAGCACTTGTGCTGCTGCTGCATTGCCTTCTTTACTCTTGCTGCTGCTGGTGCCCTCTCTGTGTTGCCTCTGCCAAGCTGCTGCTGCTGCTGTGCAGCACTTGTGCTGCTGCTGCTGTTGTTGCTGCCAAGCCTGCTGCCAAGCAAAAGCCCATCAGTCCAGTTCAAGGCCTAGTTCTCAGTTCTAAGCCCACTGTCTATTGTTTGTACAACTGAGCCCAAGCCTAAGTTTAAGACCAAAGCCCAAGTTCATTAAGGCCCAACCACAGTTTAGGTTAAGGCTAAAAGCCCAATTCAGTCAACTGTGGGCTTAACCCAAAAGCCTAACTCAAAAGACTAAGCCCAGTTCATTCTTAGGAATAAGGCCAAAGCCAACTTCAATCACAAGCCCATTTACACTTCAAAGACCAACTGAGCCCAAGCTCAGTTCAACCCATTTCAAAGGGTATTCAAAGCCCAACAGCAATTTAGGAACCCAAATAGCTAGAAACACTCCAAACACTCCCAGTCTCTGTGGATCGACCCGTACTTGCACGAGCTACAACTGACGACCGTGCACTTGCGGTATTACTGTAGGCCCCCGTTTTCATTGCGCATAATTTCTATACCCTTTCGAGGCCTGCCAAGTTTTTGGCGCCGCTGCCGGGGATTGGTGCTGTGTTTTCTTGTTGTTTTATTAGCTATTTTTGCATTTCACTGCATAGCATTTGCATCTGCATCTGCTTCACTTCATTTGCTGTTGGACCTGCTGTTCTGAACCTGTTTTCCTCTGCTGGGACGCCACCAAGGAAAAGAACCAAAGCCCAACTGGGTTTTTGCAACAATATCAGAGCAGCTGGGCTTAAAAGGTAACCCATTTAAGAGAACCCGAATTGTGGGCTTCCAATTTTTTAATTGTGGGCATGTAATATTAAAGCCAATTTTTGGGCTTCTCTTATTTTCTGTTGGGTTTGTAATAATTTATTTGTGGGCTTGTTTGTTTAATTTGTGGGCTTGTGTATTTAATTTTTGTGAGCTTGTTTAATTTGGACTGGTAATTTGTATTCTGGGTTTTTAAACCCAACTGAGCTTGTAACCGATCACGCTAGTTGAACTCGTTAGTGGGCCGAGTACCCAAATTCTAGGCCGAGATTTTGGACTCAGTTCCACAAAAAGTTTTCAACCAAGCGGAGCCAAAGCAGACACAAAACAAACAGTGGGCTTGCTCCCATTCAAAAACCAAATTTTATTTTCTTTTTCTAAAATAAAATAAAAAAAAAAAAAAAAAAATTCTTTTGCTCCCATTCAAAAACCAAATTTTATTTTCTTTGTTAAAAAAAAAAAAAAAAAAAAAGTTTTATTTTTCTCCCATTTAAGTCCAATTTTAGTGTTTTGAAACTTTCCATGTCTCTACACTTTTTCTTTTGGGTTGATCATCAACTCTTTAGACTTTTGGTGTATGGTGATTTTTTTTGTATATAATCCAGTAGATAAAATTTCTTAAAAACCTTTTTGTTCCTTTTGTATATATTTTGCTAATCCAATATGATCTCGGCTGAAATATGTTGGATTTTTGCCTTGAATAACGGAGTTTTAATTCTGCTTTCGCCGAAATCGGGTATTCTCTCTCCTTTTACTCTACTCAGCATGTCCCTTTCCATATGTTGCATTTTTAATTCTTTCCATATTTTGAAACATTGAGGACAATGTTTAGTTTAGGTTTGGGGGTATAGAGTAGATACCACGATAATATGCTATAATTGAAAACGAACTCCTTCTTCTTTTTGAAAAAATTGAAAAATTCCAAAAAAAAAAAAAAAATTGAAAAATCAAAATTCAAAAAAAAATTAAAAAAATGAAAAATCATAAAAATGGAGCTCATTTACCTTGAAATGTTGACTCTTGTGCAAATATGTAATTATTAGAGTCTTAGTCTAGATATTTAGGCACCCTGATTCTAGCACAATTCACTTAGTGATAAGAAATTTGCACGCGCACGATCTACCAATACATGTATGGCCTCGATCTTCAAGGTGTTTGATAGGAAGTTACGATTGCCAATCACTTTAGAATACTGAACGAAACTTGACTAGCTTGTTCTTTGGTTGGTTGGGATAGAAGGTGGAGGTTACATTAAGAAAGACAACCATCGAATTTAACTGGGTGCATCAAAAAGGGCTACCTCTTGCAAAGTGTCATGTAATCTTTTGTTTCTTTTTGTTATGTATCAAAAGTGTTTCCTTGTGAAAAAAAAAAAAAAAAAAAAAAAAATCGATGTATATATTCAGAAAAAAAAAAAAAGAGAAAAAAAATATATCTAAAAAAAAAAAAAAAAAATACCAAAAAATCAAGTATTTATCAATTCCATCATCTCTTGTTCCAAAAATAAAAAGAGAATAGTCAATGTAAATAAGAGTCATGTAAAGAGTCATTTGTTGTTTTTTTGTAATAAGCAAGGAGGGTGTATGCCATTGATGTACAACGCGAGTAATTGTGAAATACCTCCAACTCATTCACAATTCTCGTAAAGTCCGGACAGCTAGCTAGATTTCGACCTCAGTTCTTAGCCTGAGAAACTATCTCTTGGTGATTAGTAGTCATAACTTCAGATCTTTCTTTACACATGTGTAGATACACTTTACACTCTTATCACATGTCTTTTTTTGTTATCAGTGCTAGGATTGTGCCTTCGATAGCTAGATTGACATCTCCATTTTGCTGTGAGCTTAAACTGTTTTGCACATGTCACATTTGATGGAATCTGAGCTTATATTTTGACCTAGAACTTTGTAGGTACGTTCTAAGCAAACCTTCACGAGACTTCAACTCGTCCACTAGGGACACTTAGTGGTTTAAAAGGCTTAGTGCATACGCTAAATGCATTCGAGAGACCAGCGACAGTGGTATAGTTAGGATTTCCTTAGTTTTGTTTTACTTGAGGACAAGTAAAATTCAGGTTTGGGGGTATTTGATGAGTGCCAAATATTGTATATATTTATCCCTTTTTGTTGGCATTTAACTCATCTTTTGTGCATTAATTCTACATTTTATCCCATATTCTGTATTTTCATTGTTTTCAAGAATAAATATTTTTATTAATTAATTTTGCATTTTTAGGTAATAAATAAAGTCTGGATGACTTGCGGAGCAAAAAGCAGAAAAGTAGTGAAAAGCCGGGAGAAATCACGCAAGGAAGCCGCGAAGAATGGTGCGCACAACCTCATTTTCTACACACAAAAACGCCTCCGTTCTCAGCCATCAGATCAGTTCTCAGAAGCATCCGATGGTCGCTCCTTCATAGATCATCAAAATCTGAAGTCTCTGCCAAACACCACAGCGCTGAAATTCCAAGCCTTCAGATTAGATGGTAGTTGAATCCAACGGTTGCTCCCTTGCTGTTCATCAAAGTTTGATATCCCCGCCTTACACTACAGCACCTAACCTAATCTAGCACCGTTCGTTTCGTTGTATCCTTTCATCCGACGGTCGCTCCTCGCTTGCCTCCGCATCACCGTCCGATTCACCTACCATAGCTTCGCATCCAGTGACTCAGATTCGCCAACATCGAAATTTGATATCCCGCCTCACACACTAGCAACCTATACCTATACCCTAAACTCGACCCATTCTTCTCCTCTTTCTTTCTTCTTCCTTCTCTCTTCTTCCCCCCACTCCTCTGCAAACCACCGTACACCACCACCTTCTCCACCTCTGTCACCACCATCTCTACCACCTAACCTCCACCAAATCACCTTACAAACGCAACCCACCTTCACCACCAACTATCATGATGATTTTCAATCCCTTCATCAACATCACACGACCTCAGTGACGTGTGGGATTGGTGAGAGTGATTGCATGTCATCAATCGAGGACAACAAGGTTATGGAGAGGTGAGAAAGAGAATTGGCATCATGGGTTGCGACTATCACGATGATTAGGTAATTGAGACAACCTAATTTCTATTTTTGTAATTTGGGGAAGAACAAACCCTAATTTTGGGGGAATTAGGTATTTAGGGAAATTGTGTCTGTGGACTATAAATTGAGGGTTGTGGGTGTGTTGTAAAAGTATGCTGGACTAGCCAGTGTCCAGGACTTTCAAGTTCTGTTAATTTTCAATTTCAGCTCAAATTCATTTCTGTTCATGTGTGTTAGTTTTAATTTCATTTATTTTCATATCCTGTTTAAGTTCCTGTTAATGTGCTTGGTTTCATATCCTGTTAATTTGTTATGTTCCTGTTGATGTTTGTGTAATGTTAATGTTTAGTTCACTGCTGTTAGTTTGATGGAATGCTAGGCTAGTTACCTTTGAAGCATTGAACTGATTGAGTAATGGAAGAAATCAGTGCTCATAGCAAGCTGATTATCTTGCCATTCCATTTGTGTATGCTTAGGTTGCACTGTTGATTGAGCATTGGGAGAAATTAGTGCTCATAGCAAGCTAATTCTCTTCCCATTCTTTTTGTTTGCCTGTATTCTTGCCTTAGCTTTGCTCTGTTAGCTTCTCCACATCCCTGCCCTTGGCCTTAGGCCTTGGTTTGTTTTGTTATCTTTCTTTGCTGTCTAGTATTTGCTTTGTTTAGTTCTTGCATTGTTCTCTGCTTGCTTTCTTTATTGTCATCACTGTTTTGTTTGTTTTCACTGCCATCCTTTCTTTCTCACTTGCCTTGCACTGCTGCATTGCTTTTCTTCCTGCTTGTGCTACTTGTTTTATCTTGCTACCTCCCTTTGCACTGCTGTGCAGCACTTGTGCTGCTGCTGCATTGCCTTCCTTTCTGCTACACTGCCCCTGCAGCTGCTGTGCAGCACTTGTGCTGCTGCTGCATTGCCTTCTTTACTCTTGCTGCTGTGCCCTCTCTGTGTTGCCTCTGCCAAGCTGCTGCTGCTGCTGTGCAGCACTTGTGCTGCTGCTGCTGTGTTGTTGCTGCCAAGCCTGCTGCCAAGCAAAAGCCCATCAGTCCAGTTCAAGGCCTAGTTCTCAGTTCTAAGCCCACTGTCTATTGTTTGTACAACTGAGCCCCAAGCCTAAGTTTAAGACCAAAGCCCAAGTTCATTAAGGCCCAACCACAGTTTAGGTTAAGGCTAAAAGCCCAATTCAGTCAACTGTGGGCTTAACCCAAAAGCCTAACTCAAAAGACTAAGCCCAGTTCATTCTTAGGAATAAGGCCAAAGCCAACTTCAATCACAAGCCCATTTACACTTCAAAGACCAACTGAGCCCAAGCTCAGTTCAACCCATTTCAAAGGGTATTCAAAGCCCAACAGCAATTTAGGAACCCAAATAGTTAGAAACACTCCAAACACTCCCGATCTCTGTGGATCGACCCGTACTTGCACGAGCTACAACTGACGACCGTGCACTTGCGGTATTACTGTAGGCCCGTTTTTATTGCGCTTAATTTTATACATATCTCCGGGCCCACCAAGTTTTTGGCCGGGGATAATTTTTTACACCTCTTTGAGGCCTGCCAAGTTTTTGGCGCCGCTGCCGGGGATTGGTGCTGTGTTTTTCTTGTTGTTTTATTAGCTATTTTTGCATTTCACTGCATAGCATTTGCATCTGCATCTGCTTCACTTCAATTGCTGTTGGACCTGCTGTTCTGAACCTGTTTTTCCTCTGCTGGGACGCCACCAAGGAAAAAACCAAAGCCCAACTGGGTTTTTGCAACAATATCAGAGCAGCTGGGCTGTGCTTAAAAGGTAACCCATTTAAGAGAACCCGAATTGTGGGCTTCCAATTTTTTAATTGTGGGCATGTAATATTAAAGCCAATTTTTGGGCTTCTCTTATTTTCTGCTGGGTTTGTGATAATTTATTTGTGGGCTTGTTTTTTAATTTATGGGCTTGTGTATTTAATTTTTGTGAGCTTGTTTAATTTGGGCTTGTATTTGTATTCTGGGTTTTTAAACCCAGCTGAGTTTGTAACCGATCACGCTAGTTGAACTCGTTAGTGGGCCGAGTACCCAAATTCTAGGCCGAGATTTTGGACTCAGTTCCACAAAAAGTTTTCAACCAAGCGGAGCCAAAGCAGACACAAAACAAACAGTGGGCTTGCTCCCATTCAAAAACCAAATTTTATTTTTCTTTTTCTAAATAAAATAAAAAAAAAAAAAAAAAATTCTTTTGCTCCCATTCAAAAACCAAATTTTATTTTCTTTGTTAAAAAAAAAAAAAAAAAAAAAGTTTTATTTTTTCCCATTTAAGTCCAATTTTAGTGTTTTGAAACTTTCCATGTCTCTACACTTTTTCTTTTGGGTTGATCCTCAACTCTTTAGACTTTTGGTGTATGGTGATTTTTTTGTATATAATCCAGTAGATAAAAATTTCTTAAAAACCTTTTTGTTCCTTTTGTATATATTTTGCTAATCCAATATGATCTCGGCTGAAATATGTTGGATTTTTGCCTTGAATAACGGAGTTTTAATTCTGCTTTCGCCGAAATCGGGTATTCTCTCTCCTTTTACTCTACTCAGCATGTCCCTTTCCATATGTTGCATTTTTAATTCTTTCCATATTTTGAAACATTGAGGACAATGTTTAGTTTAGGTTTGGGGGTATAGAGTAGATACCACGATAATATGCTATAATTGAAAACGAACTCCTTCTTCTTTTTGAAAAAATTGAAAAATTCCAAAAAAAAAAAAAAAATTGAAAAATCAAAATTCAAAAAAAATTAAAAAAATGAAAAATCATAAAAATGGAGCTCATTTACCTTGAAATGTTGACTCTTGTGCAATATGTAATTATTAGAGTCTTAGTCTAGATATTTAGGCACCCTGATTCTAGCACAATTCACTTAGTGATAAGAAATTTGCACGCGCACGATCTACCAATACTGTATGGCCTCGATCTTCAAGGTGTTTGATAGGAAGTTACGATTGCCAATCACTTTAGAATACTGAACGAAACTTGACTAGCTTGTTCTTGGTTGGTTGGGATAGAAGGTGGAGGTTACATTAAGAAGACAACCATCGAATTTAACTGGGTGCATCAAAAAGGGCTACCTCTTGCAAAGTGTCATGTAATCTTTTTGTTTCTTTTGTTATGTATCAAAAGTGTTTCCTTGTGAAAAAAAAAAAAAAAAAAAAAAAAAAAAATCGATGTATATATGCAGAAAAAAAAAAAAAAAAAAAAAAATATATCTAAAAAAAAAAAAAAAAAAAAACAAAAAAACAACAAGTATTTATCAATTCCATCATCTCTTGTTCCAAAAATAAAAAGAGATAGTCAATGTAAATAAGAGTCATGTAAAGAGTCATTTTTGTTTTTTTGTAATAAGCAAGGAGGGTGTATGCCATTGATGTACAACGCGAGTAATTGTGAAATACCTCCAACTCATTCACAATTCTCGTAAAGTCCGGACAGCTAGCTAGATTTCGACCTTGGTTCTTAGCCTGAGAAACTATCTCTTGGTGATTAGTAGTCATAACTTCAGATCTTTCTTTACACATGTGTAGATACACTTTACACTCTTATCACATGTCTTTTTTTGTTATCAGTGCTAGGATTGTGCCTTCGATAGCTAGATTGACATCTCCATTTTGCTGTGAGCTTAAACTGTTTTGCACATGTCACATTTGATGGAATCTGAGCTTATATTTTGACCTAGAACTTTGTAGGTACGTTCTAAGCAAACCTTCACGAGACTTCAACTCGTCACTAGGGACACTTAGTGGTTAAAAGGCTTAATGCATACGCTAAATGCATGCGAGAGACCAGCGACAGTGGTATAGTTAGGATTTCCTTAGTTTTGTTTTACTTTAGGACAAGTAAAATTCAGGTTTGGGGGTATTTTGATGAGTGCCAAATATTGTATATATTTATCCCTTTTTGTTGGCATTTAACTCATCTTTTGTGCATTAATTCTACATTTTATCCCATATTCTGTATTTTCATTGTTTTCAAGAATAAATATTTTATTAATTAATTTTGCATTTTTAGGTAATAATAAAGTCTGGATGACTTGCGGAGCAAAAGAGCAGAAAAGTAGTGAAAAGCCGGGAGAAATCACGCAAGGAAGCCGCGAAGAATGGTGCGCACAACCTCATTTTCTACACACAAAAACGCCTCCGTTCTCAGCCATCAGATCAGTTCTCAGAAGCATCCGATGGTCGCTCCTTCATAGATCATCAAAATCTGAAGTCTCTGCCAAACACCACAGCGCTGAAATTCCAAGCCTTCAGATTAGATGGTAGTTGAATCCAACGGTTGCTCCCTTGCTGTTCATCAAAGTTTGATATCCCCGCCTTACACTACAGCACCTAACCTAATCTAGCACCGTTCGTTTCGTTGTATCCTTTCATCCGACGGTCGCTCCTCGCTTGCCTCCGCATCACCGTCCGATTCACCTACCAGCTTCGCATCCAGTGACTCAGATTCGCCAACATCGAAATTTGATATCCCGCCTCACACACTAGCAACCTATACCTATACCCTAAACTCGACCCATTCTTCTCCTCTTTCTTTCTTCTTCCCCCCCACTCCTCTGCAGAAACCACCGTACACCACCACCTTCTCCACCTCTGTCACCACCATCTCTACCACCTAACCTCCACCAAATCACCTTACAAACGCAACCCACCTTCACCACCAACTATCATGATGATTTTCAATCCCTTCATCAACATCACACGACCTCAGTGACGTGTGGGATTGGTGAGAGTGATTGCATGTCATCAATCGAGGACAACAAGGTTATGGAGAGGTAGAGAAAGAGAATTGGCATCATGGGTTGCGACTATCACGATGGATTAGGTAATTGAGACAACCTAATTTCTATTTTTGTAATTTGGGGAAGAACAAACCCTAATTTTGGGGGAATTAGGTATTTAGGGAAATTGTGTCTGTGGACTATAAATTGAGGGTTGTGGGTGTGTTGTAAAAGTATGCTGGACTAGCCAGTGTCCAGGACTTTCAAGTTCTGTTAATTTTCAATTTCAGCTCAAATTCATTTCTGTTCATGTGTGTTAGTTTTAATTTCATTTATTTTCATATCCTGTTTAAGTTCCTGTTAATGTGCTTGGTTTCATATCCTGTTAATTTGTTATGTTCCTGTTGATGTTTGTGTAATGTTAATGTTTAGTTCACTGCTGTTAGTTTGATGGAATGCTAGGCTAGTTACCTTTGAAGCATTGAACTGATTGAGTAATAGAAGAAATCAGTGCTCATAGCAAGCTGATTATCTTGCCATTCCATTTGTGTATGCTTAGGTTGCACTGTTGATTGAGCATTGGGAGAAATTAGTGCTCATAGCAAGCTAATTCTCTTCCCATTCTTTTTGTTTGCCTGTATTCTTGCCTTAGCTTTGCTCTGTTAGCTTCTCCACATCCCTGCCCTTGGCCTTAGGCCTTGGTTTGTTTTGTTATCTTTCTTTGCTGTCTAGTATTTGCTTTGTTTAGTTCTTGCATTGTTCTCTGCTTGCTTTCTTTATTGTCATCACTGTTTTGTTCACTGCCATCCTTTCTTTCTCACTTGCCTTGCACTGCTGCATTGCTTTTCTTCCTTGCTTGTGCTACTTGTTATTCTTGCTACCTCCCTTTGCACTGCTGTGCAGCACTTGTGCTGCTGCTGCATTGCCTTCCTTTCTGCTACACTGCCCCTGCAGCTGCTGTGCAGCACTTGTGCTGCTGCTGCATTGCCTTCTTTACTCTTGCTGCTGCTGGTGCCCTCTCTGTGTTGCCTCTGCCAAGCTGCTGCTGCTGCTGTTGTTGCTTCCAAGCCTGCTGCCAAGCAAAAGCCCATCAGTCCAGTTCAAGGCCTAGTTCTCAGTTCTAAGCCCACTGTCTATTGTTTGTACAACTGAGCCCAAGCCTAAGTTTAAGACCAAAGCCCAAGTTCATTAAGGCCCAACCACAGTTTAGGTTAAGGCTAAAAGCCCAATTCAGTCAACTGTGGGCTTAACCCAAAAGCCTAACTCAAAAGACTAAGCCCAGTTCATTCTTAGGAATAAGGCCAAAGCCAACTTCAATCACAAGCCCATTTACACTTCAAAGACCAACTGAGCCCAAGCTCAGTTCAACCCATTTCAAAGGGTATTCAAAGCCCAACATCAATTTAGGAACCCAAATAGCTAGAAACACTCCAAACACTCCCGATCTCTGTGGATCGACCCGTACTTGCACGAGCTACAACTGACGACCGTGCACTTGCGGTATTACTGTAGGCCCGTTTTTATTGCGCTTAATTTTATACATATCTCCGGGCCCACCAAGTTTTTGTCCGGGGATAATTTTTAGGACCTTTTCAAAGCCTACCAGAATGTTGGAAGCGATACAAGAGATTGGTGGAAAGCTGTCCACACCACCAATTTAGTGACGTGATGATAATACAATACTTCTACGAAGGTCTCCAAACAAGTGATAGATATCTTCTTGATGCAGCGGGTGGTGGTGCACTAGTGAACAAGACGGTGGCCCAAGCTACCGAGTTGATTGAAAGCATGGCTGCAAACTCACAACAATTCTACACAAGAGGTGAACCAATGGTTAGGCGAGTGCATGAAGTTACGGATTCATCATCACACCGTGATCAAAGGATGGATAACATGGAGTAAATGATGCAAAAGATGGTTGCGGTTATTTTACCTTCATATGGTGAAGAGTTGGAGCAAGCTAGTGCGGTCTTTCCAAATCAACAAAGACGGTATGATCCCTACTCCAACAATTACAATCCGGGATGGAGAGATCACTCCAACTTTAGCTATGCAAACAAGCAAGGCGCGGTTCAACAACCTACTTTCAACCGTCCGGGTGGATTTCAACCACAACAACAACAATTCCATCCGCAACATCAACAATTTCAGCAACCACAACAATCGATGCAAAATCAAGGTTCTGATATCGATGCAAAGCTTCAAACTTTTATGCAAGGCATTTCTACCATGTTTAAGGAAAGTCAACAAGAAACTAAGAGTGCTATCAAGGAGTTGCAGACACAAATGGGCTCCATGGAGGTTGATATAAACAAATTGAAGGCACAAAATAGTGGGAAACTCCCTTCTCAACCTATTAACCCAAAAGAGGGTGTCAATGCTATTACGTTGAGAAGTGGTACACAACTTGTACGACCCGAAGTTACTGATTCGGGCAAGGTGGAAACACCAAAGGAACATGTTTTGGAGGAGAAGAGTGATGATTCTCCCCAAACTTTTGAGGTACCTATTCCTAATTCTAAAACTCCGGTTTCTACTTATGTTCCTCCTTTACCTTTCCCTCGTATATTTGCAAGTTCCAAGAAGGCGGAACTAGAAAAGGAGATTTTAGACGTTTTAAAGAAGATTCATGTGAACATACCACTCATTGATGCGATCAAGAAAGTTCCCAAGTATGCAAAAGTGTTGAAGGACTTGTGTACCAATAAGCGAAGGCTCAAAGATAATGAAGTGCTAAGTGTGGGGGAGAATGCTTCGGCAATCTTACAACACAAACTCCCACTGAAATGTAAGGATCCCGGTAGCTTTGGCATTCCAGTCACAATTGGTAACACCACATCTAACAAAGCTATGTTGGATTTAGGTGCATCCGTTAATGTTATGCCTGCATCTATGTACAATTCACTTGAGTTAGGTCCTCTTAAAAAGGATGGAATTGTAATGCAATTAGCCGATCGCTCTAATGTTTACCCAATGGGTATTGTTGTGGATGTTCTTGTGCAGGTTAATCAACTTGTATTTCCAGCTGACTTTTGCGTGTTAAAGATGAATGAAGGGTCACCGGACTCGTCTCTTCCATTGCTACTTGGGTGTCCTTTCATGAAAACGGCGAAAACCATTATTGATGTGGACAAGGGAACGCTGACTATGGAGTTTGATGGAGAAACAATACGTTTCAACATTTTCGAGACGATGAGATATCCTAGCAATTTCCACTCTTGTTTCTCCATTGATGTTATGGATGCATTGGCAGAACAAGTGTTTGAATTGAATGGTGATGATGCTTTGGAAACTGTTTTGACTACATCCATGGATAATGGTGTAGAGTGTGGTAATGAAGTCAAGGAAGCCCTTGGTGATCTTAATTCACTACAAGGATTCCCGGAAACTCATAATATCCTTTTTATTTCTTTACCATGCAGTGATGAAAAGATTGTACCTTCAATTGTTAAATCTCCAAAGTTAGAATTGAAACCTCTTCCCGATCACCTAAAGTACTTGTACTTGGGTGATAAGGAAGATTTACCTGTGATTGTTTCTAACAAGCTTAGTGAATTACAGGAGCAAAAACTTCTAAGGGTGCTAAGGAAGTACAAGACGGCCATAGGATGGACAGTTGCCGATATCAAGGGTATAAGCCCTGCCGTATGTATGCACAAAATTCATTTGGAGGACGATGCAAAGCCTACAAGGGAAGCGCAACGTCGTTTGAACCCTCCCATGATGAAAGTTGTGAAAAAGGAGATACTAAAGCTTTTGGACGTGGGTGTTATCTACCCCATATCCGATAGCAAGTGGGTGAGCCAGGTACAAGTAGCACCAAAGAAATCAGGTGTGACGGTGGTGGAAAATGATGAGAACGAACTTGTCCCAACTCGTGTGCAAACCGGTTAGAGGGTTTGTATTGATTACATGAAATTGAATGCCACCACTAGGAAGGATCATTTTCCATTGCCTTTTATTGATCAAATGCTTGAACGTTTAGCTGGACATTCTTATTATTGCTTCCTTGATGGTTATTCAGGTTACAATCAAATTATGATAGCGCCGGAGGATCAAGAGAAAACCACTTTCACTTGTCATTTCAGTACTTTTGCTTATAGAAGGATGCCTTTTGGCTTGTGCAATGCTCCAGCTACCTTTCAAAGGTGTATGGTAAGTATCTTCTCAGAATATGTTGAAAACATAATCGAAGTGTTTATGGACGACTTTAGTGTCTTTGGTGATTCATTTGACCTTTGATTGCACAACTTGTCATTAATCCTTGAATGATGTGTTGAAAAAAATCTTGTGCTAAATTGGGAGAAGTGCCATTTCATGGTAACTCATGGCATAGTTTTAGGCCATATAATATCTTCTAAAGGCTTGGAAGTCGATAAATCTAAAATAGACCTTATTCGTGCTTTAACCCCTCCCACTACGGTGAGGGAGATACGCTCTTTTCTTGGTCATGCAGGTTTTTATCGTAGATTTATCAAGGATTTTTCCAAGATAGCATCACCACTTTGCAACTTATTGTAAAAAGATGTGGTTTTTAACTTTGATGAAAAGTGTATGGCGGCATTAAATCGTTTGAAAGAACTTTTGATTTCAGCCCCTATCATTAAACCACCGGATTGGAGCAAGCCTTTTGAGCTCATGTGTGATGCAAGTGACTTTGCGGTTGGTGCGGTGCTTGGGAAACGTGTGGGGAAGATACCTCATGTTATCTATTATGCTTCTAGAACGTTAAATGAAGCCCAACAAAACTACACAACCACTGAAAAAGAGTTTTTAGCTATTGTTTTTGCTTTGGAAAAGTTTCGTTCTTATCTAATTGGTACAAAAAAGTTGTTGTCTTTTCTGATCATGCAGCACTTAGGTATTTGCTAATGAAGAAAGAGGCGAAACCGAGGATCATACGATGGGTTTTGCTCTTGCATGAGTTTGATATTGAAATCAAAGACAAGAAAAGAATTGAGAACACCATTGCGGATCATTTGAGCCATCTTGCTGTGGACAAGGAAGCTATCCCATTGCGTGAAAGTCTCCCGGATGAGCAACTATTCTCAATTACTTTGGGAGAACCATGGTATGTCGACATTGTGAACTACTTGGTGTCTAAACAAATCCCAAAGAAATTTTCTCGTGCTGAGAGGGATAAACTTAAGAGGTTAGGGAACCAATACATATGGGATGATCCATACTTATGGAAACAAGGTAGTGACCAAATGTTACGAAGGTGCGTTCCCGAATCCGAGTTTAATTCTATCTTGTCTTTTTGTCATTCCAATGATTGCGGGGGACATTTTGGGAGTAAGAGAACCGCTTACAAGGTAATTGAAAGTGGTTTCTATTGTCCAACCTTGTTTAAAGATGCATATATATTTTTTTACAACTTGTGATAGGTGCCAAAGAACATGCAATCTAGGTGCCCGAAACCAAATGCCACAAACTTTTATTCAATTTATTGAAGTCTTTGATGTATGGGGTATTGATTTTATGGGTCCTTTTGTCAACTCTCATGGGAATTTTTATATCTTACTTGTTGTTGATTATGTCTCCAAATGGGTGGAAGCTAAGGCCACCCCGACTAATGATTCTAAAGTGGTTTCAGATTTTGTGCAAGCTAATATCTTTGCAAGGTTTGGAATTCCAAGAGCCATAATTAGCGATGGGGGTTCTCACTTCAAAACAGGATCTTACAAAGCTTGTTGAAGAAGTACAATGTGTCGCACAAGATTGCAACACCTTATCATCCCCAAACAAATGGACAAGCCGAGGTTTCTAACCGGGAGGTGAAATCCATTCTAGAGAAGACGGTGAACCCAACAAGGAAAGATTGGAGCATGCGACTTAATGATGCTTTGTGGGCTTATAGAACATACAAGACACCTATCGGGATGTCTCCCTTTAGGCTTGTGTATGGTAAACCTTGTCATTTACCCGTTGAAATTGAGCATAAGGCGTTTTGGGCTATTAAGCAATGCAATATGGAGATGGATGGGGCTGGAAAGCAAAGGAAGTTACAACTCCAAGAGCTAGAGGAGCTCGCAATGATGCATTTGAAAGCTCGCATTTATAAGGAAAAGACGAAAGCATTTCATGATAACATGATTTCTAGGAAACAATTTTGCATTGGGCAGAAAGTGCTTTTGTTTAATTCTCGCTTGCATTTATTTCCGGGTAAATTAAGGTCACGTTGGATTGGACCTTTTATTGTTACTAATGTGTTTTCTCATGGTGCAGTGGAAATTCGTAGCATAGCTACAGGCAAGGAACTTAAAGTTAATGGGCACCGGTTGAAACCATATTATGAGAATTTCACTTCCGAAGTGGTGGAAGGAGCTAACTTTGTGGATGCACTCCCTCTGGAGGAGGCATAGAAAGCAAGGAGATAGTCGGGCTGACGACTTTAAACCAAGCGCTAAATGGGAGGCAACCCATAGGATGAGTATTTCTTGTCTTGTATTTCTTGTTTGTTTTTAGTTTTTTGTCTTGTCTGTTTTGTTTTATTTTATTTTTTTTCTGATTTCTTGTCATTATCATGTTAGATTTCCCACCTTGACTTTCTTTGGACGATTCAATTTACATTGAGGACAATGTAAAGTTTAAGTGTGGGGGAGTGGTTAAGCATTTGCATTGTAAATTTTTCATGAAATTTTCAACTTTTTGTAAAATAGTGAATAAAAAAACTCCAACTTGTGGTTAGTTTAGAGTCACATAGTATACATGTCGCTAAGATTACATCGAGATTCTCATAAGAGTGACTGAACTTAGAGATGACAGAGAACATGATCGGGTTTCTTACTTGTATGAGAGTTAAAGTTGGATTTAACCATCCCAGTGGCAAATGAGGTGCAGACTGAATTCGGTATTAGATTTGTGATCCCCTATAGTGGAGACTACCCATGTTACATCATGAGAGGCACCGACTTCACTTCTTTTACCTGTCTAAATATGTGCTTTTAGAGTGTGTGTCACCGTACGTAAACTCCGGGTAGAATGGTGAGCTACCCAACCTCCCACCAATAGAAGCACTATTTTGATCTCTTGAGTGCTATTTTATCAATCATGAATGGTGACATCGAATTGCTAACTTACATACCACTTGTAATCTTGTTCGCAGTTAGCACCATCCACTTTATCTCTCTCTACACCAACAGGTCCATAGAAACACATCATCATCAACAAGAGGAGCATCACAAATTCGAAGGAAAGTTGAAGACGTTTAAGGTTTACAAGCAACAGTACAGAAATGAGCAGATTTCAGATTCAAGTAAGCAACAAGACAAGGAGCAGAATTTTTACAAGTTGAAGACTATTGTACAAGATGAGATTATAAGATGAGAATTCAAGAAGTTTGTGATATCGAGACATACAAGTTGTATCGAGCGGTAAAGTACTTACACCATGGCCTTTGTACTTGCATTTTTTTTATCTTATTTTTTTGTATTTGTATTATTTCTCTTGTCTAAAAAAAAAAATTGGACATGGTCACCATTATGCTAGGTCTCTTATAAAAAAAAGTGAAAAAAAAAAGAAAAGAGACAAGAATTTTTAGGTCCATCATTAGTTTTATATTTTTTTTATTTTTCATTGTATTTATTTATTTATCTTGCATTAAAAAAAATAAAAAAGAAGAACAAAAAAAAAAAGAAAAAAAAAAAATTCATTGCATCATATTTTTGTTTGTTTAGTTCGTTTTTGGTTTTGTATTTATTCAATAAAGCCAATGGAAGAAGAAATATCCGTAATGAAGTTTGAAGCAATAAGAAATTATAGGAAAGAATCACATTGTCAAGATTCTACGAAGTTCAAGATTTCATCATCAAGAGTTGAAGACCGAAGACGAAGTTGAAGATAAGGATTGAAGACCGAAGACGTTTCTATGGATGTTGTGAGAGTGGTGCTAACTGCACGCCGAACGGATAACGAGGTAAGTAAGCATATTCCCACCTTCGTTAAGTGGTTGATTTCCTTTCTTAGAGATCGTCAGAAAAAAGGGTTTTCAAAATGATTAAAAGATGTGGGTTTTCAAAACAATTCAGAGGGTCTTTGCCTTCCTACCATTTAACGTGTCGCAGGATTCTCTCTTCATTCCTACCTCGACACATGTGTGACCCATAAAGAGCTATTTATTATTGAGAGCAACTTCATAAAACCCTTTCTTGTGAGGCAGAGTCAAGACTTTCGATCACTCCGAACCCGAATTTCTTTCGAGAAGGGATGGTTATTTCTCTCTCAACTTTTAAGGATGAGATTGTGTTCATTTATGTGTCTAACTTCTTATGACTAGTATGCAGAATCTCTACGTCTTCTTAGCGAGTTGGATGCTATCTTTACGGAGAACTAGTAAGTTGGAAAAGTAGTATATTTCTAGTAAACCCTCATGAGATGGAGTTGTATGTATCCTTTAGAATAGGTTTCGTTTGATTTGCTCGAGGACTAGCAAAGTCTAAGTGTGGGGGAATTTGATAGATGTCTAAAACACCTTGATTTATTATCTAGTATTTATGCTTTCTTTGCTGTTATCCTTGTGAATTGCATCTCTTATGTTTAGTTTTGAGTTATTAGGTGCGATGGAGTCTTTTGGAGTAAAAGAAGGAGAAATCATACATTTGGAGCGTAAACGGGCAAAAAAATTAATTCACAGGCGAGTTATGTTTAGAGCAGACTATGTTGCGTAAGGAAAAGGTGGAGAATGAACTGTCATGTGTGAGATGGTTACCCCTTAACCGCTAAACTGGGGTGCCAATAGCAGTTTTGGTTCCTACACTTAAACCTAAAAATCAGAGAGCACACATTTCTTCTTATCATTAGATATATATATTCACTTCTCACCCTCTGTCTGAAACCGAGAAGTGATGGCAGCTTCGTTCAATGAAAGGGAGAAATTCAGAGAGAACAAGTGAAATCAAGAGAAGACTTCAAAGAGATGATGAGGATAAAATCATAAGAATGAATTGGGGAGGGAGAAATTCAGAGAGAACAAGTGAAATCAAGAGAAGACTTCAAAGAGATGATGAGGATAAAATCATAAGAAAGAATTGGGGTTTGATGTAAGTCAAATTGACAGGGAAATTATTTCTGCTGTTGTTTGAGATCGATTCGATTTCAAGGGCTTGATATGTTGCTGCCATGGATTAATGGGTTTTGGTGAAGTCATTAGACATGGGTTCTGAGCAAGAAATCAACTGCATCCATTAGAAGAAATCAGATTGAAAGGAAGTTAGGGTTTGGATGTTCCTGAGGTGTGCTCGATTGATTCAGAGTTAGGGTTTCAAATCAGAGAAGAAGATATGGGTTAAATGTGGCAGCTGTTGCAGAAATTACAGGGGAGATTCAGATGATGAATTGCTGTTGTGTACTGGCCATGAGAGTGAAGATCAAAGTCGAGATTCAAATGGGTTTTTATTAGTCTTCTGATGGGAAAGTTTAGAGAGGTGGTACCTCAAATTAGGTCTTGAATCTGTATGAAATTGATGCTGCAAATGAAGATATGGGTTTGTTGGATTATTGAAGAACAATGGTGCCATGAGACTGATTGAAAAGCAAATATAGGGTTTGTGAATCTGAGATGGGTATTTCAATTTTGATGGAAGAGTCTGGTGATGAAAATGAATCATTGAGAGTTCAAAAAAGCTATGAAGATGGAAACAAAGAAGGTTGTTGTGTAAACATAAGATGCAGATCTGAAATGGGTTTTGTTGGTTGAATTACAAGGATTCAGAAGCTGATTTGGAGTTTAAATGGAGGACTGGTGCTGAACTGAGATTACAACACACTTGAGAAGATGGGTTTGATTGAGCAGCTGTTGGTGATGACTCTGCAGATGGGTTTGTGAGTTTTGCAAGGAATTAAACAGCAAGGGATTGAAATTGGTGGTGCGGTGTTAAAAGTGCAGAGGTTAAGAAACTGGTGAGATTGTAGTCCCAGATGGAAGCAAGCAGTGGAAATGAGTTTGAGCTGCTGGTCTTGTACAAGAATGCAAGTTGTTGCTGATGCAGTGAACTAAACTGCAGATGGAATACAAGAAGGTGTTGGTTTGTTGTTCATCAGAAGGGCTGTGATGCTATGCTGTGCATTGCAGTGAAGGCTAGATGTATGTTTAGGACAAGTTGCAACTGCAATTAATGGAGCAGAGATTATGGAGTTGTTGAGTTACAGGGAGGAAGAGACGAAATTCAGAAGAAGGCAGTGATGCTATTTAGAGGGGTTAGAGCTCATTCTTTAGTTGAGGCATTGCAGGTTGTCTTGGATTGGAGCAAGTGCAGGTGGAGTTCAGTTTGTTACTGTCTCAGTGGGGTGGCTTAACTGGAGTTGCCGCAGCCCGTAGATTGTGGTGCTATGCAGTGGTAGCTGTTATTGTAGTTGGTGATGAATTGCAGGTGATGCTTGTCATGGCTATATGCTACTGGTGGTACTGATGTTGAGTGACGAATATGAAACAATTGCAGCTGCAGTTCAAGTTGTAATGGCTAGAAGATTGAGTCGATACTGAATTGCAGGCATGAACTGAAATGGGTATTTATTGGCTGGCTAAGTAGATGGATCTGGTGCTGTTACCAAGAACAGAAAGTTGTCTGGTGTTTGTGGTTGAGAATTGCAGAACTGGATAGAGTTGATGCAGTTTTGCAGGTGAAAGAAATGTGTAAGCTGCTGAGATACTATAATGGGATTCGTTTGAATTTGTTATAAAGCTAGGATGGAAACAGAAGTGACCCGATTTGAGAACTGGGATTGAACTGGTGGATATGATGAGCACCAGTTGGTTGTTGCTGTTGCAGTTAATGAGATTGAAACTTTGCAGAATGGGTAAATGGATTGCAGGCATGAACTGGAAGCTACAGACATGGTTGTTGTAGTCGTGGCGTTGGCACTGCAGTGGAAGGAACTGAGATTGTGGAAGTGATGGCTGGCAGTCTCGCAATTTGGCAGTGAAGCACAATGATGGTGCACCACAAGATGGCTGGACATGCAGTGGTGACGCACAATGATTGTGCAGCACATCTCAAGCCTTTGCAACAGAAGACATGGCCTTGGCCAGAATCAATTCAGACTAGCTAGAACTGACTCACCCTGACTCAGGTCTGACTCAATGAGCTGACCAGGTTTGACTGAGTTGATCCGAGTTGACTCGTTGACCTGACCGTTTTGACTCGTTGATTCATTATTAATATTGTTTTATGATTTGAATGCTAGTTTGGTTGAGTCCGGAATCAATTAGATTAGTCTTCATCTCTATTGCTAGATTAGGATTTTCAATACGAAATAGTTGTTTATCCCTGATTCTAAGTAGCATAGTGCCATTATTACTTGTAGTGTACATCTTTATAATTTCATATGAATCATAACCTTTGTTAAAACGAATTAGTGCTTTTACACGTTTGTTTGCATTGATTAGTCTTATTTCATAGAACTTATTGCTCTTAGGGAGTTAAACTTAATTGTGCTTTTACACTTTAGGTTGCTTTCTAGGTAGATTTCACAATAGCATCTTTTAATGTTGTTTGTGATAAAATCGGGAAATAAATGGGATACTCTTGCGATCAAGATATCTTAGGACTTCTAATAGATGAGAGATTAAAATTCCAATTCTAGTCATTGATGAAAATATATGTTTCTGAATGATATTATCCCGTGACCAATATCTTCTCCTTATTGATTATTCCAATTATTTACTTTGCTTTCAATTACTTTTATTGATTAGATAAAAACAAAAATCCCCCCCCCCCCCCGGTTATTAAGAAACTGAAATTTTATAACAACAAAAGCCTCTCTGTGGGAACGAACTCTTTCTTATCACATACTATATTTATATCTAGTTGAGTGAGAAAGTGAATTATATTTGCACGACTGACAACCGGTCAGTCTTTGACAATAAAAACCAATACCCATGGCTTTGATAATTGCTTCTAATCTGTTATATTTAAGAATTTCAATCACAAATCAAGTTAGGTAATTAAGACTCATACATGTGGTATCTAACCATATTCTTCTTCACCATAACTAGTTCAATTGACTCAAATGAACTAGTTAGAGAGTTGTTCAATTGCTATGAGATCTTATGTAACTACACAAGACACAATTGAAACAATGATGATTCGATTCGATTGAATCGGCTCATGAACTTTATAGCCACGGTTTGCATAAAGCATTCCTTAGTAATTTAATGTTTCATGTTCAGAGCACATCTTTAGATCATAACCTCTTAAGTTCACAAACAAGTTCGCGGGCTTAAGTAAACCGGTTAACTTTTCCAAACTCGACAGAAATTCTCGGAAAGAGAACTTCCGCCAGTTCGCGGACTGAGCACACAAACGAGTTTTGGAAATCCAGCAGAAATTCTCGGTCGAGAACTTCCGACAGTTCGCGGACTTGGCAAGCCAATTCCACAATCCTCCCGATTTCTCTTGATGAACAAAGTTCGAAAAGTTCGGTTCAAGGAATACATGGTTATGTAATCTAAACTATCATTTCAATCATTGAGACATTCTCAGAGGACGCTTTGTAGCCGTTATTCACAGACCGATTCACGTCAGAGCAATTCTCAAAGTGATTGAAACCAAGGTTTTTAAATCGTAAATCGAATCGTGAATGTTTTTTGAAATTTGCGAATCGAATCGTATGTTAAATCGTAAATCGTAGATTCATGGTTCATTATTAAATCGTAAATATATGTCCATAAATATTATTGAACCATACAAAATATTACTAAGGTTTGATTTTTGATGTATATAATTAGTATAAATATGCAATGTATTGACTTCTACCACTAACAACCAAGTTGGAAGGATGGCTTAAGGGTTGTGCTTTTCTAGTTCTGGTCTTTTGTTCCAATATATGGTAATAGACTTCATTAAACATCAAAAAAACCGAAGTGGAACAGTGGTCGGAGGTTTCTCCTGTGATGCAGGAGGTCATGGATCGAAACTTCCCACTTTTATTTTTGAAAAAATCAATTTGGACTGTCGAATTAGGTCAAGAATCGTAGTCAAACATGGTTGACTAACGATTCTTGGGAAAAACGAGTTAAGCATGTGATTTGAAGCGGAGGGAAATGAAGCGACTCGTGCGATTCAAATCGTGAATCGCACGAGTTTAAAAACCATGATTGAAACTTTTCATGACTTTCGTCACTAGGTGAAGATAAACTTGATCAAAGCGAAACGCTTTACCAACACATGTTTCGAGGAATATATAAGCGAGTTAAACTCATCTCGAAACAATAAATTGTTCCACATATTCAGAAATTTCCCAACTTAATATGTGCGCCCCAATTCTTTTGCAATTCTCACAGCATTTATTAGGGCTTCTTGGCGAGGATGCACTTTCAACACAATCAGGTTGTGTTGAGGTGAGCAAAATCTTGCTCACTACAGGTATTCGAAACAAAATCATGCATGGACTCTAGGAATTTAAAAAATTCCTTGAAACTTTCAATAAATGTTCCATACCTTTTTAAGATGTTATCCCTTGTCAAACTCTTGTCTGGGAGATCCTTCTTAATAGTACTCGTTGCTTTATTAGTCTTCTTTGGTACCCATTTCTGAGCAGCTTTTGGAGCAACGTATTTCTTTTTATCCCCAATTTAATTGTGAAACTTCTTTGGGAGAATACTGAAAAAACTGATATTATGAGACTCAGTTTCTTTCCAGTTTGGAACATCAGATCTTGTCATCCTAACAGAATCATATCTGGTTTTATCTCGTTTAAGAAATCTGCAATTCCTTTGCAAGTGACCTGGTTTTCCAAAATAAAGACAATGTTTAGTATAATGGAAAAAGTTATGTTTAGTATTACCTGAATGTGTATGTGCTTGCTTTGGAGCTTGGCAGGATTTCTTCTTTTTGCCATCCGTAGTTGGTAGAGATTTTGTCAACCGTGGAAAGTTTTGGTCGAGAAGAATATTTAGCTTTGACAAATTTTACCTCTTTGAAAATACTAGGAGCGTTTATTCCTTCATATCCCAATCCTAGTGTATCACGATGAATTCTACATGCTCCCAATATCGAGGTTAATTTGTCTCAGCTGCCATTTCTAGAAAAACTCTCTTTTAAGCTCGAGTTTTATTCTTCCAACCTTTTGACATTTTCAAGTGCAGCAACTAGATCATTCTTGGATGATTCATATTGAAATTTGAGATCTTCTCGTTCCAAATCAAATAACAATTTCATCTCAATATTCTCCAAGTTATCTAGCTTTTCTTGAAGAGTAACTTCCCGATCTCGACCTTCGGCAATTTCTTCTTTAAGCTTTCGTATTTCGTTGAGATAATCTCTTGCACCAATAGAATCAAGTTGGTCTTGCAAGTCTTTATTCCGACTACGAAGTTTGTCATATTTAACTTTCTCACTGAAAATGGTGGTATCAACCTCCGAGAGTTTCCGATGACTTTCTTTAAGAAGATTATTAGCTACTGGATCATCATGGAACACTTCTTCGTCAGAATCATAATCAGTATAAGAAATAATTTCTCCAGAAGCTAATACAACCTCGCCTATGAGCTCTTGAGGATTATAATATTCAGGTCCATCATCAAGAGTAGGCAAATCTGCTACATATGCCGATTGTCTACGGCTCCAGCTAGGACATACTGCAGACAAGTGGCCGAAACCTCGACAGTTATAGCATTGTACGTCATCATTAGGAGATGTTGCACCTTTAGAAAAACTCTTTTTCCTGTCTCTCAAGAATTTTCTGAATTGTCGAGGAGTAACATCCTTAGTATCTGGCAAACCAGATTTATCCTTAGAGGATTCAGAATTGTTTGCAACTTTAAGAGAAATCACCTCTTTTCTAGCGTGTTCATTTTCAAAGATCTTTAACTTTCCAACAAGAGTATTTTTGGAGAGTGTAGAAAGATCGTTTGCTTCTTCAATGGCATATTTCTTAGAACCGTATCTAGATGGTAACGATCTGAGAATTTTCATCACAATGTCCTTTTCAGGAATAGTCTTACCCAATGCAAAAGTTGCATTAACAATTTCTGACGCTTTGTAATTAAACTCATCAAATGTTTCATCATCATACATGTGAAGGTTTTCCCAGTCAGATGCTAGGTATTGAAGCCTTGCTTCTTTTTCTGCGGCATTCCCTTCGAATACGGTTTCTAAGATATCCCAGGTATCTTTTGACTTATTGCACGTAGTAACGTGGTGCTGAAGATCTGGGGTAACGGCATGTACGATGGCGTTCAAACCGTCGGAATTTTGCTTTGCAGCAAGTATCTCGGCAGGTCTGTATTCACCAATGTTCTTGGGAACGTTTACATCTCCAACTGCCACAACGGGAGCATCATAGCCATTAACTATATATACCCATGTTTGAAAATCACGTGCTTGAAGAAAAGCTCGCATAACAATTTTCCACCATAGGTAGTTTGTGCCATCAAAGGCTGGTGGTACGTTTATAGAGATAGCACCTCTGTCTATAGAATCAGATTGCTACAAACACAGACTTATGAGGTCTTGGCGTTTTTTCCTTCTCTGATACCAATTGAAAAAGCGGGGGTCTAACAACACCACCCAATATTTCGTTTGGCGATCTGAATAGACAAACTCCAATATACTTTCTAAAGAATCAACTAGACAGTCAGACTCAATCTAGAGTATAGTATATAAAAGAGTTTAATATCTCTATTTCAACACAGTCAAAGTTAAACAGAAACAAGTCCGTAAACCTGATTTTAGTGTGAAGCTCTTGAAACAAAGTCTTTTGTTTTAATCACAACCTATTCAATATCCACCGTGTATAAATCTCTTTAAGCAACAATCACTAAAGGAATATTTCAACACACTGTCCTCTTGTAATAGGGTTAGTCCAGATTGGCTAACAATGTGAAAATAACAAAATCAATTGTTCAAGATCAATCAAGTCTTATCCAACAAACAAGGTCGGATTTAAAAACTATGATTGATTAACGTACAACCTGTATTATTTCAATTATATAAATAAAATATAATGCGGAAAAGAAATAACACAAACACCATATTTTGTTAAAGAGGAAACTGCAAATGCAGAAAAACCCCGGGACCTAGTCCAGAATAAACACACATTGATAATAAGTTGTTACACCAATTTCCTACTACCTATTCGGACTAGATGTAATACCTTATTCAGCACTTGTAGAACTCCTAGCAGAATACCGATTCTCTTTAAGAACTCTTCACAGAAATCTTCTAGCAGAACCCAAAGTTCTCTTTAAAAGACACAGCACCACGATTGATACGATCCGATATCTTGTATGCACAAAACACCGCTTTGATTTCCCTTTAGATGTAAATCAAGGTTTTGGAAATCTTGTGTTTATTTTGATAAAAACAATTACTAGGTAAAAGTAATATCAAAACAAACTTGTAGATTAGGGTTTTAACTTACAATCAGTATGCGTACACACAAGGAGTCCGTGAACCTGATTTCCGTAAGTAAACTTAGGTGATTCCAAAGATCAATTTCCAAGTTAAGAAAACCCTAATAAATCTAGAACAAGAACAACTAGAATAAATCTAGAGATATCTTGTTTAAAACTTCTCAAGGATTTTTACGAGATGCCTCAAAAGAAGTTTTTCTTTCTAGTCTCCGATTTTGAGTAACAAGTGTTGGTATACGATCGGAAACTGAAATCTATCAAAACCTAGGTTTTATGATCAACAACTCTTGAATGGTTTTATATCAGAAGAGAAAACCTTAGAATAGACAAGAGGTGAAAAACCTAGATTACAAGTTGTATGATCAATCACGAAGATTAAATCCAACTTGGCTTTGTGATCCCTAATACAAAGACTTTTATCTCACTCTCGTTCACGAAGAACGGAAGACATGGAAACAACCTGCAGAGTTTACGCCAATTTTCCAAAGGGATGAAAACGTGTAAACTCGCGAACTCATTATTTATAATGAACAATAGCTTGGAAGCTAAGCAAAGCTATTTTTCTTTTACAAGACTCTCCTAAAAATGAGAGTCTTTCCTAAGTTAAAACTCTTGCCAAAATAATTAAATAAATAACTTATTTAGCACAAATTATATTTATGTGAATAAATCACATTTTAACTTAGGCAGGAATCATAAACACTTTAATATGGAAATCAAAAGTGTTTGGACCAATATCTATCTTGCCTAGATAAGGAAACATCACCAACTTGACCAAAAATCCCTTTTAGTCACGTATTGGGCCCAAGTTCGCGGACCACTCCAAAGCCCATGGAATGTTTCCTACTAATGAACTTAAATCACTCATAACTTTGTCGTTATAACTTGGAATTGAGTGATTCTTGGCTCATTGGATTCGCAAGCTCATTCACTATAACATGAGATCCTTATAGGGATAAAGGTTATTGTTTTCAAGGTCATAAATCAAATAACCTCAAGTATATATACAAAAATGCACATTTACTGTCATCGGAATTGTTCCATATAGGGAGCATATATCTTGATAGATTAGAAAGGTAGAATACAACAAGAATCCAAATGAAATAAATCATATACCTTTGATGAAGTACTTGTTGATGTCTTCTTGTAATCTTCATCCTTAAAGGATAGCTTCGATTCAACTTCTTAGACCTAATCTAGTCCGGAACTATCTTTAGTATGCTAAATCAAGAATGCATTTTCGCAACTAAAATTGAAAACTAACTTGACATACCAACGCTAGTGGGTTCAACCGAGCAGTGCTCTAACAGTCGTAACAACTCTTAATTGTGGGTGAGATCAGCTAAGGGAATCAAGTGCGCAGTATCCTGCTGGGATCAGAGGCGTAGGAGCATAACTGTACCTTGGATCAGTGTGAGATTGGTTGGGGTTCAACTACAGTCCAGACCGAAGTTAATTTGGAGTAGGCTAGTGTCTGTAGCGGCTTAATACAGTGTGTGTTCAATCTGGACTAGATCCCGGGGTTTTTCTGCATTTGCGATTTCCTCGTTAACAAAATTTCTGGTGTCTGTGTTATTTCAGTTTCCGCATTATGTTGTTTTATCTTTATAATTGAAATAATACAGGTTGTGCGTTACTTCAATCAATTAGAATATCCGACCTTTTGGTTGTTGATTTAAATTGATTGACACTTGGATATTGGTCTTTGGTACCATCCAAGTTATCTCTCTTTGATAAAGACCCGCAGATTTCTATTTGCTTGAGTAAAGATCAAATTGAGAGATTGAGATATAAACTCGTTGAAATACTTTTTATCTAGATTGAGTCTGGCTGTCTAGTTGATTCTCTAGTAAGTATATTCGAGTTTGTCTATACAGATTGCTAAGCGAAATATTTGGTGTGGTTATTAGACCCCCACTTTTTCAATCTCCCAAAAAATTCCACGACTATGGAGAAGGCAGTTGGAACTTAACAAGTTCTTTGGAAACATGGATTTGGATGTGAAAGGTTCTAAAAGCGATCTCTTTCATGATAATCCAAAAGTCACTTGTGGTGAGCAAGACATTGATCACCTCAACACAACTTGAGTGTGTTTTTGGTGCATCCTCACCAAAGAATGCCCTGCTGTGTATACGGTGAGGGAAGCACGAGAATTGGGGCGCACAAATTATGTTCGGTAAGCCTATAGAATTTGATTGGATTCTTCTAAAAAGTTATGTCTATAAACTTGAGCAAGATTTTTGTTTTTATTTGCTTAGAGTACTTATAATGATCCATGTACCTTGCTTATCGTTCATTTCTACCTAACTTGATCTGTGTTTAAGGTTCTTAAATGTTTAGGTTGAAAATAGTAGTTCGGTATGTTTGGACTTCATGATACACATACCAGTTATGCATACCATCATTTAAAATCAAAATCCAAGGATTTTAGTATGCATAACCGTTTGCATACTGCTCCAGGTCATGAAAATTCGTTTGCATACCCGTATGCATACTTGCATGTAGACGTCGATATTCGGTAAACTTGTTTTGGCCGTAACCTCTTCGTCCGAACTCAGAATGACCTCATTCTTTTTTCATTCTCTTGCTCTTTGAATTCATTTCAAAATGGATATGAGAATTCTTGAATTTGGATGAGTTAAGGTTGGTATTTGGACCGTCTCTTGTTTTTGAATGTTTTGCTCCGTTTCGTCGCACTTGTTCCACTTATCTTGGACTTGGGAACTTGGATTCTTGGACTACTACTCTTCTAAGATCATTTGTATCTTTACAAGAATTTTGTTGGTGAATCACAAAGAAATAAGTTCAAGAATGGGCAATAGCACACATTTCTATGGGACTCTTGAATGTTCATGTTAGAGCACTGCTCGGTCGAACTCGCAAGTGTTACTATCTCAAGCTTGTTTGTCAAGTTTAGTTTCCAAAACTATAAGTCTTGTTTTCTAGTCTACTATGGATAAGTCTCGGACTAGGATATAAAGTGTAGTTGATCTTTAGACTCCACGACGTTCATCATGCAAAGACGAAGAACTACTCAAGAAACTGGTGGAACTTCATCGACTAAAAGTTATGTGGAGACTTGAACTTATCTATCACTCAAAAGTATATCTACTCTATCTCCTATCTTGAGAAAAAAGTCGAATTGCTATATAGACTTCGATTATACACATTTGCTATTTCGAGCCGAGTTTATCTCGCTTATCTATTTCTCGAAATATGTGTTGGTAAGCTTTCGCTTTGTCCAAGTTCATATTTACAAGTAGCAAAAGTCATTTTGATTATTTCAATATCTTGAAAATCGCTTTGATGAAGAATAGTGTGTGAATAACCTCTATTAACATCCTCTAAGAATGTTTCAATGATTGAAATGAGAGTTTAGAATATATAACCTTGAATGGATATAAACATTGTGTGTGAATTCATACTTGTGTAATTCCAAAATCCTTGAACTAAAGTATGCGTATTTTACTGGTTCAGGATGTCCGGAAGCTAAGTCCGCGTACCCGTAGGCGTACTTCCGGAAGTCACATCCCGTGAATTCCGCTGGAGTATGTGAACTGAAAACAAACTCATTCCGGGTACTTAAGTATGCATACCGGTATGCGTACTTGAGTGGGTTATTTTCTAAAAATGGTTTACTCATGAACTAAGACATATATAAAATAAGGAATGTATATTCGCAAACCGTGGCTATAAGGTTCATGAATTGATTCGAGTGAATCAAAATCGTTTTTGCTTCGATTGTGTCTTATATACTTCTATGAGATCTAAGCAACTGAACAACTCTCTAACTGGCTAGTTCTTTTGAGTCATTTGAACTAGTTATGGTGAAGATGAATAAGGTTGATATGAAAGTGCTCATATGGATAACCATTGGTTAACTACTGTTAAACCAACTAAGTGTACATGTTTAGGTACAATTACACAAACCTAAATGAACGTGCATTTCATTTGTGTATAACAAGCTAAGTTCGATTTAACGGTTGAAAGATATTAGCTTAAATCTAATCAGGTTTTCATCTAACGGTGAATATTGAATGCTTTCTTACCAAGGTAGCATAAATTGCAAACCCTGATTTGAAGACTATATAAAGGAGAACTCTAGCAACTGGGAAAACTAATTCCCACACCTTCTGTATGATACTAGTTGTATAAACTAGAGTCGATTCTCCTTTTAATCTTAGGTTTCTACCGCGACCTTGTAGGTTAACGACTTGAAGACTTCATTGGGATTGTGAAGCCAGACCCAACTATTTTCTCTGTAGTTGCGTGATCTGATCTTGCCGTTTCTTTCATGATTGAGCGCAATCGTAATATTGGCTTGAGATTAATTTCTCCGATAAGTAATATAGAAAAGTAGTCACAAACATCTTCGTCTCATCGTTTGTGATTCCACAATATCTTGTTTCGCTAGTCGATTAAGATTATTGTGAGGTGATTGGTATTTCTAGGATGTTCTTCAGGAATATAAGTCTGTTATATCAATTGGTTCCTGTTCACCTTGATTTATCAAAAGATGGAACAAAACTCGTAGGTATTGTTGTGGGAGACAGATTTATCTATTCCTGTAGACTTTTCTGTGTGATACAGATTTGTTTATTAAAGTCTTCGACTTTGGGTCGTAGCAACTTTTAGTTGTGGGTGAGATCAGCTAAGGGAATCAAGTGCGTAATATCCTGCTGGGATCAGAGACGTAAGGAGCGCAACTGTACCTTGGATCAGTGTGAGATTGATTGGGGTTCAACTACAGTCCAGACAGAAGTTCGTTTGTAGTAGGCTAGTGTATGTAACGGCTTAATACAGCGTGTGTTCAATCTGGACTAGGTCCCGAGGTTTTTCTGCATTTGCGGTTTCCTCATTAACAAAACTTCTGGTGTCTGTGTTATTTCTTTTCCGCATTATATTTTGTTATATAATTGAAATATCACAGGTTGTGCGTTGAATCGATCAATTGGAAAATCCAACCTTTGGTGGTTGATTGATCCTTGAACATTTGTCTTCTGTACCGTTCAAGTTAATTTCTATTGTATTCAAATAGATTCGCAGATTTCGATTTGCTTGAGTAAGTATTGAATCGAGAAATTGAGATATAACTCCTTGATATACTTTTTATTAAGATTGAGTCTGACTGTCTAATTGATTCTCTTAAAAGTATATTGGAGTTAGTCCATACAGATTGTTAATCGAAATATTGGGTATGGTTGTTAGACCCCCAATTTTTCAATTGGTATCAGAGCAGGCAAACACGTTTAAGGACCTCATAAGTCTGTGTTTGTAGCGTTCTGACTCTATGGACAGAAATTCTATCTCCATAAATGTACCACCAGTCTTCGATGGCTCAAACAACCTGTGGTGGAAAATTGTTATGCGTGCTTTTCTTCAAGCTCGTGATTTTCAAACATGGGTACGTATTGTTAATGGATATACTCATCCGGTGGATACAGAAGGCGATGTTTCTATACCTAAGGATATTGGTAGATATAGTCCAGAAGAAATCCTTGCTGCAAAGCAAAATTTTGACGGTTTAAATGAAATCATACATGCCATTACCCCAGATCTTCAGCATCATGTGACTACGTGCACGAAGTCTAGAGAAGCCTAGGATATCTTAGAAACCGTATTTGAAGGGAATACTTGTGAAAAAGAAGCTAGGCATCCAAACCTAAATTATGATTGGGGAAACCTTCGTATGGAAGATGAAGAATCATTTGATGAGTTTAATTACAAAGTGTCTGAAATTGTTAATGCATCCTTTGCACTGGGTAAGACTATTCCTGAAAAGGACATTGTGATGAAGATTCTCAGATCTCTGCCATCCAGATACGATTCTAAGAAGCATTCCATCGTTGAAGGAAATAATCTCGTAATGCTTTCTAGAAATACTCTGGTTGGGAAATTAAAGATCTTTGATCATGAGCATACATCCAAGTCTGGAAAGGATGTTGCTTTTAAAGCACAAAGGAACACTAAATTACTTGATAAATATTAAAGTGTTTGCATCTTTGAGGATGATCTTTCTGAGGCTGCATCAGATGAAGATCTTGACAAGTCAGTCTCGTTGATCATAAAGATAAAAATAAACTTATTTGATATGAACATAAAGATAAAAATAATGAAAACAGAAAACAAGACACAAGATTTACGTGGTTCGATCAATTTGATCTACATCCACGGAGTTAGGTTTCACTATGATTGTTTGTAATTACATATGGATTACAATTGAGACTCCATTAATGAGTATTTGGAGATCTCTCTCTCTCTCTCTTTCTTTTGGGGAAGAATAAAAAGATACTAATAATATAAGTTCCTTTTGTCTCTCATACCTTTCTCTTTATATAGATATTTACATAGTGGATGATAGCTCATATGTGGTTGGATACAGCTAACATTTCTTCTAATTTCGGAATCACCGTGCGATGTTCTTGCAGGCTCACGTTGGATCTTAATTTGCACACATGCTACGTTCTCTCGCAAGCTTCCCTACATTCTTGCGAGATCTTATTATTGTGCGATATTTGGATCCTACTTCTTGCCTCTTTTTTCTTGAATATTGCTTGAATAGCAATCTTTAAGGAAAAATCCGTCTTGTTGAAGTTGTTGGAGTAGTCTTTAATCTTTGTTGATGAAGGAACGAGCGAAAGAATACTGGATTTGAAAAGTACGTACTTGCCTCTATTCTTTTGTGAAGTTCCGGAATGTTGCGAAGTAAATAAGAAGTATCATCTTTTGAAGTATGCGAAGTATGAAGTATCCTTGAAGAAGTATAAGAAGCATGAAGTATCCTTGAAGAAGTATAAGAAATATCCAATTCTCGAAATGTAAGAAGTATCCGTCCTTGAATGAGAATAATCAGTATTGCCTTTATTCATACGAAATTATTACTCCATTTTTGGTGATTCTTGCTGAGAAGATAAAGAACATAAAATATTTTCGTGGTAATCCATAGTTGCCTATGTTCTTTATCTATGAGGGTAGAATCTTTGAGAAAATGTTGAATGTGCGAATTGTTTCTTCATTCTCATCTTGCCTCTGTCTCATGTTTTGTGCTCATGCAATAGTATAATCTCTTCAAGTTGCTTATAATTGTGTGAAATAGTTGAGCGAAATAATCATATCGTTCGGAATAATCACATTCTGCAAAATTCTGACACATTTGACGAAATTTTGAATCATTCTGCGAAATTCTGAATCACTATGCAAAATTCTGAACAATCCTGCGAAATTCTGAACAATTCTGCGAAATTCTGAATAATCCTGCGAAATTCTGAATAACTCTGCGAAATTCTGAACAATTCGGCGAAACTCTGAACAATTCTGCGAAATTCTGAACAACTCTGCGAAATTATGAACAATTCTGCGAAATTCTGAACAACTCTGCGAAATTCTGAACAATTCTGAATAACTCTACGAAATTCTGAACAATTCTGCGAATCTAATGCTTATGTGATGATTATGTTATGAAATGTGTATGCGATGTTTATTCCATGAAATGCTTGTGCAATGCTTTTATGATGCGAGTATGATGCTTGTATGATGAGAATGCTTATCTATTGCAATGTATAGTTAATGTTTGCGTTACTTA
The DNA here is from genome assembly GCF_003573695.1 of Papaver somniferum. NCBI lineage: Eukaryota > Viridiplantae > Streptophyta > Magnoliopsida > Ranunculales > Papaveraceae > Papaver > Papaver somniferum. The sequence goes on along the minus strand of NC_039361.1, from coordinate 19,080,464 downwards.
GCTCATTTTGCACGCTAAAATTGATGTAGCTTTAAATTGCCTCCATTCTCCATTTCTCTGGCTTTGTCTTTAGTGTATACATTCCTCTTCGTGTAGTTATTGTTCCTCGCAAGTTCTTACTTGTGTTTCATCTTTCATTTTTCCTGCATTATTAGTATCTCATAACAGTATGATCATAATATCAAGTCTGCGGCATTTTCACTGCCTCAGTTTCATTTTCATGTACATATTCGCAAGCTTGTTTGCTTACATATAATCATTCTCGCAAGCTTACTTGCTTACTCATTTTCTTATGTGGTCTTATTTTGCCTTCCTAGTTAAAGGTCTTATTTTTCCACCTCTTGTCATTGCGACAGAATCGCAGGACGTCTTTGCACTTTCATGCAAAAACCCATTGATCTTGCCTTAACTTTCTCTTTTGTATTATTGCCTCTTCAGGATTGTTGATACAATATGACAGGCCTAAATATTCTTGCGAAATTAAAGCCCCATGACATTGCCGTCTTGCGACGAAATCGCAGGACGTCTTCACACTTTCATGTAATGACCCATTGATCTCGTCTTATCTTTTTCTCTAGTATTATTGCCTCTTCAGAATTGTTGCACAAATATGACAAGCCTTAATACCCTTGCAAGTAAAAAGCCTCATGACATTTGCGTCTTAAGACACTTATCAGCTCCCTAATGGAGGGTGCCGCCCTTATCTCCCCCCTGGTTTCCCCTTCAAGGAAGCGTACTTCTACCATACAAGGTTAGATCCTCCCATCCGGTCTTAACAACAACCAGTTGTTTTCGCAGCCTCTTATCCCTTTTACCTATAGGGATTATGGTTACGAGACTGCACCCTAAGTGGGGTTTTCTTCGGGCCGAGTGCAGTATAAACCAAGACTTGTCAAGAATTGCAAGGACGCTTCAAACGCCTCTGGCACTCTTGACTCAACCGTGTACCTCGGCGCCTTGATCAGATTATTCACTCCTTGGGAGAGTCCTTATTACCTTAGTCGCCCAACCTAAGTCATATGCTTAAGCTGAGAATCCAAGGTGCCTCTCCCGGATGGGCTTTATTGACCCCAAATCTCCATGACTCAGGTTCCGGGGGCGCTGTAACCTTTCCCTGAACCATGCAACAGGTACCCCCTTATATGACGTACTTTAGGTCTTACATTTTCCTCTTGCTAAATTTTATTCGCGAACTAGGGTGTACGCCATAAAGGTTTGCCCCTATATGCGAAACTTTATTCGCGTTTCTGCGAAATTTTCTCGTCTCTTTGTTTCTGCAAAATGTTCGCGTTTCTTTATTTTCTCATTCATCTTTTCATTTCTGTCATCTCTTTTATTCATTCTTTCATTCTCATAATATCATATCATTTGAATCAAAATAAATATTCAAGAGAAATTCTATTACATGGTAACTCTGAAATCTTTGTAGTTGTGAAATCTTTGTAATTCATCGATTCTATCGCGTTTTGTAAATCAAATCAAAAATATTTTTATTTTTTGCAAAAGAAGTATTCTAGAGAAATATATAAATTGAATTTTCTCAGTTTTCTGTAATTTTGAAATCTCGAAATCTCTGTAATTTTGAAGTCTTTGTAATCTTGAAATCTTAGTAATCTTTATAATCTTTGAAATCTTGAAATCTTTGTAATCGTGTGATTGAATCGCTTTTTGTAAATCAAATCAAAAAAAAATTTATTCGTTCTTAGTATAAAGTAAAATGTTCAAGGAAGTGGTACTTATCTTTCATGTGAGTCGTTGTCAAAGAAGTGAATAAATGCCTTGAAATGTATGAATTTCGCGCAGCAAAAAGAAGTGTGAGAAGTGAGACTTGAACCCTTGACCTGCTTCTTGGATTTTCTCGCATCATACCAACTGTGCTAAGCCTCTCTTGCGAAATAATCAAAGTTATTGCGAAGTAATCAAATTCCAACTGTGTAAGAGGAAATTCTGTATAAATTTCGCATAATAAAAATAAACATGCGAGAAGCAAGAATTGATCTCGCGACCTGCTGCTTGCATTCATGCCTCCTGACCAACTGTGCTAACCCTCTCTTGCAAAATAATCAAAGACTGTGCGAAGTAATCAAATATCAACTCTGCGAAATGAATATTTGGGAAGCAAAAATTATTTGGTCGCAGGGAGAATCGAACCCATGTCCTCTAGTTTGCATACTCCTTCTCTGACCATCTGCACTACTTGTTGCTTGCGAAAGAAACACACAATGCTGTACTTTATTCCATTTCTTCGCCTTTAGGATTTCAAAAATGTGGGAAAATTAAGCTTGATGAAGGATTCGAAATCGAGTCTTACAACTCTTTCTAGCAAAGCTTGACCAACTGTGCTACCTCTTGTTTGCGAACTAATGAAACAATATTGCGAAATTATTCATTTTTTCGCTATCTGTAAAAAGAAGAAAACTATGCTCGCAGGGAAGTTCGAACTTGGGACCACGAACGTACATATTGTTCTCTTGACCAACTGTTCAAGAATCTCTTTGTGAAATAAACTCACAATGTTTTTCTCTTATTCCTTTATTTTCCCATGCAAATGAGAAGAAAATGAAAAATATGTGTCTCTGCGAAATTCGAACCCGTGACCTATCGCTTACTCGCTCCAGCTCAAACCATCTGTGCGAATTTCTGTTTGTGATAGAAATTGCAGCATCTGCCTCTTATCAATTCTTCGTCCTTCCTTAATTTCTTTCACATTTGCCTTCTTCTCCTAAACATGAAAATCTTCCACTGAAACTTCCATTTTCTCCTTAAATTTCAACACAACAACTATTTTTTTTTCTCTCACTCTTTTCATGTCTTTGAATTGTTGATGATGTTTACTCCCTGAAAGTGTGATTTCTTCCATAAAATTTCCATTTTTGAACCTAAATTTTGTAGATCTAGAAAAATATGAACAGTAGCTAATCTTCATGAAAATTTCTTGATCCAACAAGTTATAGGAAGGATAAATCCTTTTCTCTTTCCTTGTTTCTAGCGACATTATGTAGTTGCAGGAAATCCTACAACACACCCCTTGTATTATCATGACTATGATTTCTAGATATAAACTTATTTGATATGAACATAAAGATAAAAATAATGAAAATAGAAAATAAGACACAAGATTTACGTGGTTCGATCAATTTGATCTACATCCACGGAGTTAGGTTTCACTATGATTGTTTCTAATTACATATGGATTACAATTGAGACTCCATTAATGAGTATTTGGAGCTCTCTCTCTCTCTGGTTTTTGGGGAAGAATAAAAAGATAATAATAATATAAGTTCCTTTTCTCTCTCCTACCTTTCTCTTTATATAGATATTTACATAGTGGATGACATCTCATATGTGGTGGGATACAACTAACATTTCCCCTAATCTCGGTATCACCGTGCGATGTTCTCGCAGGCTCACGTTGGATCTTAATTTGCACACATGCTACGTTCTCTCGCAAGCTTCCCTACATTCTCGCGAGATATTATTATTGTGCGATATTTGGATCCTACAAGATAGTTTAGGGACCTTCTTTTGAAGAGAAGTAAACGGTTCTCCAGAGATAAATCCAGGTCATCAGATAAACTCCATAATCATGTTCCTCCTAAAAATAGGGATAATGATGAGACTGATGATGAGGATAAGCCTCAGTGCTTTAAGTGTAAAGGTTTTGTCCATTTTGGAAATGAGTGTCCAAATCGTAAGAAATACGCTAGGAACAAAGGTCTAGCTACAACTCTTGATGAAATGTCTGACAATTATGATTCTAATGAAGACGAAAAATCAAGCGTTGCACTTCTTTGCGAAAATATTGATGTTAATAATTATAGAAATACATATATCAATCTTGATATTCTTTCAGAAGAGAACTCAACCAATCTGGAAAAAAATATTCTTCCAGAAGATAAAATTGACATTTCTATTGGAAACTCTCTGTCTAATGTTTCAGGTTCCACTATGTGTCTAGCAGCTTGCACATCTCAGGCGCCTGAATTATATTCCAGACTGACATGCTCGTATTGTTCACTCAAAGGTCATGAAATATCAAAGTGTTACAAGTACAAACACAAATTAAGGCATGTCAACAAACTTCAACGAAGAGAGAATCGATTAGCAAACAAGCTCAAAATTTTTCAAGAGACTGCTGAGGTATGTAAGATTTTATCTTCGTCTAAGAAGTTAGTTTCCAAGGATAAGACAAGACCATTAGAAAGAATTTCATGATCTAAATATTACGAGGAACAGGGTTCTAGGAATTCCGATAAAAAAGGATATGGTGGAAAGATTATTGTTCACCCCAACACAACTTAAATTGTGTTGGAAAGTGCATCTTGTCTCATGTGCCTGATCAAAAGAGACAAGATTATGCACATCTCAGGCTTTAGAAAAAGAAAAATAGCTTTAAATTTGTCTTTTCTTTTTGTAGTTTTGCCTGTTTTGCAAGATTGGAATTCTTCCATATCTAATTGATATTGGAAATGACTTCTCTGGTCAATCAATAAAAGAGGGTTATTCTCAAAAATCTTACCCCTCTTAGGGTTATGAGTTGTGCGTGCACAAACCTGTTTGAAGGTTTCGTAACCCTACATTCTTTTTTCCTTCTCTGAAACTCTTTTTAACTTAAGACTGCTTGTTGAGTTTATTTTGTGATTTCCTCTTACAAACCCGTTTGCATATGGATACTCCAAGCATCATGTATTCTGATAGAAAAGCTGTTAATATGATTGTTAAGCCATCAATCATGAAGGAAAAATAAAGATCTCCGTTACCTCCAACTTTGAAAAGAAAAAGAAGGAATGTGAGGAAGACAAAAGCTGTTCCTTCAAATTCTCAGAAGTTTACTGATGCTCTTGAAGAGTTGAAGGAGACAAGAAAGGAGATTCAACAAATAAAGGCTTTTGTGCTTAAGACTCTTGAGATTCAGAAGGCCCTGGTTCGACATCAGTCAAGAAGGTTTATTGATATCAATTCCTATCTACATGAACCTTATGTCCCAATGGTTGTTGACGACAAGTATTTCGGGGACGATAAAGAATTCTTCAAAGGTATTAATGTCTAGGAAAACTTCTTATGAGAATTTTGTTTCTTGTGTTTTTAAGAAGAATAACTAGAGTTTGGAATATCCATTATTGTGATTACACATAGCTATGTTCAACGATTTTCATCTTTAATGTTTTTAGATTTGTTTGGTTAAATTCTAAAGTTTATTTGGAAGATGATTTTGCAGTGTTAATCTTTATGGTTTTATATATTGCAATTTTTTTATGGGATATGCGTGTTTGCGTCCGTGAACTATGATTGTCCCATACATGGTCAAAAGTTAAGTCTTTCATATGTCGATATGCAAGTATTGATAAAAGATTGAATGAACTTTAGAAAAACAAAAGTTAAGCCTTTTATGTGATTATGCAAATATTGATGGAAGAAAGGATGAGCTTTTGTTTACAAAGATTAAGTCTATTGTATGTCATTGTGCAAATAGTGATGAAATATAGAATGAATATTTGTTTATTCTGTAGTATTGATCTTCCCTGATCCATATTATTGTGTATATACTGTGCGGCTCCGTAAGCTTTCTTATGTTGAGCATTTTTGATAAAGTTAATCATGGGTATTCTTGTGGTTAATTTAATTGAGTACTTTGGATGCAAATTCATGTTTCATGTGATTTGTTATGTCCAAAGAAATCCTTCTTTTCTTGTGAAAGTAAAGTCGCGCTTGTTGTTCTTTCGGGAATGACATTTTATGGGGGAGAGTTCTTAATTGAACTTGTGCTTAATTGCCAAATCTTTTTGGGGAGTTCGGCTGTGGAATATTATAGGGGTTGTCTTGTATCTTTATAAACTCCTTAATGAATGTATTTAGTTTCGGCTATATGATTGCATCTAAAAAGTTGATATGTGGTTTCTTTTAGTCATGAAGTGTCTCTATGGAAATTTCATTACGATCCCACTAGTTTTCGTACCTTTGCCAATTTTATTGACAAAAAGGGGGAGAATTAATGTGTAGTTCATACTACAAATATATATGGTTTTCGGATCATTATGTGAAGGGGGTGGTTTTCATGTGAGATGAAGTATTGACTAGGGGGGGGGGGGGGGGGGGGGGGGTGATACATATCACCATAGTATTGTTGTCGAAGTTATGAGACAATTGAACTTTGATGTTGTGTAGTAATACTATGACACTGTGTAACAATTTTGTTTTCTCATTGTTATGGCTACAGATCTTCACCAACGATGATGCTGCATTGAATATCTTTGGAATCATTGGAGTACTTGGAAGTGACGAAGATTTCGAGTAAAGTTAAAGAACCAAGGAGATCATGCATGTGGAAGAGAAGCTGCAAAGTTTATTTATTTTGTATTCCATATGTATTGATAGTTTTGTCACTAAAATTGACAAAGGGAGAGATTGTTAGTGCACTGCTCGGTCGAAATCGCAAGCGTTGGTATCTCAAGCTTGTTTGTCAAGTTTAGTTTCCAAAATAATAGGTCTTTATTTCTAGTATACTATAGCTAAGTCTCGGACTAGGATAGAAAGTATAGTTGAGCTCTAGCCTCCACGGCGTTCATCATGCAAAGACGAAGAACTACTCAAGCAACTGGTGGAACTTCATTGACTAAAAGGTATGTGGAGACTTGAACTTATCTATCACTCTAAAGTCTATCTACTCTATCTCCTATCTTGAGACAAAAGTCGTATTGCTATATAGACTTCGATTATACACATTTGCTATTTCGAGCCGAGTCTATCTCGCATATCTATTTCTCGAAATATGCGTTGGTAAGCTTTCTCTTTGGCCAAGTTCATCTTTACAAGTGACGAAAGCCATGTTGATTATTTCAATATCTTGAAAATCGTTTTGATGAAGAATAGTGTGTGTATAACCTCTATTTAACATCCTCTAAGAAGTTTCAATGATTGAAATGAGAGTTTAGAATATATAACCTTGAATGGATATAAACATTGTATGTGAATTCATACTTGTGTAAGTCCAATATCCTTGAACTAAAGTATGCGTACTTTACTGGTTCAGGATGTCCGGAAGCTAATTCCGCGTACTGTCGGAAGTTCACATCACGTGAATTTCTGCTGGAGTTTGTGAAATGAAACCAAACTCATTCCGGGTACTTAAGTATGCGTACCGATATGCGTACTTGAGTGGGTTATTTTCTAAAAACGGTTTATTCATGGACTAAGACATATATAAACTAAGGAATGCATATTTGCAAAATGTGGCTATAATGTTCATGAATTGATTCGAGTGAATTAAAATCGTTTGTGCTTCGATTGTGTCTTATATACTTCTATGGGATCTAAACGATTGAACAACTCTCTAACTAGTTCTTTTGAGTCATTTGAACTAGTTATGGTGAAGATGAATAAGGTTGATATGAAATTGCTCATATGGCTAACCATTGGTTAACTACTGTTGAACCAACTAGGTGTACACGTTTAGGTACGTTTACACAAACATAAATGAATGTGCATTTGTTTATGTATAACAAGCTAAGTTCGATCTAACGGTTGAAAAATATTAGCTTGAATCTAATCAGGTTTTCATCTAACGGTGAATATTGAATTCTTTGTTACCAAGGTAGCATTGATTGCAAACCCTGATTTGAAGACTATATAAAGGAGAAATCTAGCAACTGGGAAACCTAATCCCCACACCTCCTGTATGATACTAGTTGTATAAGCTAAATTCGATTCTCCTTTAACCTTAGGTTTCTACCGAGACCTTGTAGGTTAACGAATTGAAGACTTCATTGGGTTTGTGAAGTCAGACCCAACTATTTTCTATGTAATTGCGTGATCTGATCTTGTTGTTTCTATCGTGATTGAGTGCAATTGTAAGATTGGCTTGAGATTAATTTCTACGATAAGCAAGATAGAAAAGTAGTCACAAACATCTTCGTCTCATTGTTTGTGATTCCACAATATTTTGTTTCGCTAGTCGATTAAGATTATTATGAGGCGATTGATATTTCTAGGCTGTTCTTCGGGAATATATGTTCGGTATATCAATTGGTTCCTGTTCACCTTGATTTATCAAAAGACGGAACAAAACTCGTAGGTATTTGTGTGGGATAGAGATTTATCTATTCCTGTAGACTTTTCTGTGTGATACATATTTGTTTATTAAAGTCTTCGACTTTGGGTCGTAGCAACTCTTAGTTGTGGGTGAGATCAGCTAAGGGAATCAAGTGTGTAGTATCCTGCTGGGATCAGAGACGTAAGGAGCACAACTGCACCTTGGATCAGTGTGAGATTGATTGGGGTTCAACTACAGTCCAGAACGAAGTTAGTTTGTAGTAGGCTAGTGTCTGTAGCGGATTCATACAGTGTGTGTTCAATCTGGACTAGGTCCCGGTGTTTTTCTGCATTTACGGTTTCCTCGTTAACAAAACTTCTGGTGTCTGTGTGATTTCTTTTCCGCATTATATTTTTTTATATAATTGAAATATCATAGGTTGTGCGTTGAATCGATCAATTTTGAAATCCAACCTTTGGTTGTTGATTGAAATTGATTGATCCGTGAACATTGGTCTTTGGTACCGTTTAAGTTAATTTCTCTTGTATTCAATTAGATTCGCAGATTTATATTTGCTTGAGTAATTATTGAATCGAGAAATTGAGATATAACTCCTTGATATACTTTTTATTAAGATTGAGTCTGACTGTCTAGTTGATTTTCTTAAAAGTATATTGGAGTTAGTCCATACAGATTGCTAAGCGAAATATTGGGTGTGGTTGTTAGACCCCCACTTTTTCGGTTACAACCATCTTATGTGAACTATAGTGCATGGTCATTAATGACTTTGTATGTTCTTCTTTGTTAAGAAAATCTTTTTATACGCCTTTGGTAGCTATTCTTGGTGTAAATCCGTGCGAAAAAGATTGATTCTACCTTTTAAGGACAAAGATTTATTTTGCAGCATTAATCTTTATGGCTTTGTATATTGCAACTTGTTATGGGATATGTGTGTTTACGTCCGTGAACTATGATTGTCCCATATATGTCAAAATTTAAGTCTTTCATATGTCATTATGCAAAGATTGATAAAAGATTGAATGAACTGTTGACAAAAAGTTAAGCGTATTATGTCTTTATTGATGGAAGATAGGATGAACTTCTGATTACAAAGATTAAGTCTATTATATGTCATTGTGCAAATAGTGATGAAAAATAGAATGAATCTTTGTTTATTCCGCAGTATAGGTCCTTCCATGATCCACATATTTGTGTATATACTGTGTTGCTCCGTAAGTTTTCTTATGTCGAGCTTGGCCAATTGAATTGATCATTTTACTTTGTGGTTAATTCAATTGATATTTTTGGATAGAAATTCATGTTCTCATGTTATTTGATTATGTCCAAAGAAATCCTTCTTTTCTTGTGAAAAAAAGGTCGCTCTTGTTGTTATTTCGGGAATGACATTTTATGGGGGAGAGTTCTTATTTGAACTTGTGCTTAATTTCCATATCTTTGTGGGGAGTGCGGCTGTGGAATATTGTAGGAGTTTTCTCGTATCGTTATAAACTCCTTGATGAATGCATTTATCTTCGGCTATATGATTGCATCTAAAAAGTTGATATGTTGTTCTCTTTGGGTCATCAAGTATCTCTATGAAAATTTCATTAGGATCCCACTAGTTTTCATACCTTTGCCAATTTATATTGACAAAAAGGGGTACAATTAATGTGTAGTTTCATACTATAAAGACATATGGTTTATGGATCATTATGTAAGAGGGAGTAGTTTTCATGTGAGATGAAGTATTGACTAAGGAGGAGTGATACATATCACCATAGTATTGTTGTCAAAGTTGTGATACAATTGAACTTTGATACTGTGTAACAATACTATGACATTGCATAACAATGATTGAGAGCAACTGTTTTCTCATTGTTATTTCTACGGATCTTCAACAACTATGATGCTGAGTTGAACACGTTTAGAATCCTGAAGTACTTGGAAGTGACGAAGATTTCGAGTAATGTTGAAGAGCCAAGGATATCAAGCATTTGGATGAGAAGCTACAATATTTTATTTATTTTATAATCCATATCATTGATAATTTTATCACTAAAATTGACAAAGGGGAGATTGTTAGAGCATCGCTCGATCGAACTCGCAAGCATTTCTATCTGAAACTTGTTTGTCAATGTTAGTGATCAAAACTATAAGTCTTGATTTCTCGTTTACTTATAGATGTCTCATAATAGGACATATATTGTGTAGTTGAACTTTAGACTTCACGGCGTTCATCATTTGAAGACGAAGAACTACTAAGGCGAGCTTGTGGAACTTCATCAACAAAAGGTATATGGAGACTGAAACTCATCTATTACTTGGAAAGTTTATTTGTACTCTATCTCCTATATTGAGACATAAGTCGTAGTGCTATATGGTTTTCTACTATGCACATTTGATATTTCGAGCTGAGTTTAACTCTCTTACATAGTTCTCGAAATATGTGTTGGTAAGCTTTCGCTTCGACCAAGTTCATCTTATATTCTTGACGAAAGTCAAAAGATGATCATGTGAAAATTTCCGAGTGACATCTTACATGGTTTGTGTGATACAATCATTTGGTGTAGACTTGGAATGTTTCGTAATGATTATTTCAATAACTTGAAAATTGCTTTGATGCTAATAGTGTGTGAAAACGGCTATTGTCATCCTCTAAGAAAGTTTCAATGATTGAAATAAGAGTTTAGAACACTTAAACATTATTGGATTGTGACATCTTGTGCACTCTTTCACATATGTAATCAATGTCTGGGAACCATAGTATGCATACCCGTATGCGTACCTGTTGGTTTGACAAATTCTGGAACCTAAGTATGCGTAACCGTACGCGTACTGGCGTGAGGTTCATGTCCGAGTTTTTCTGTTGGGATTTGTGGTTTGCGTACCCGTTCGTGTACTGGCGAAACCCAAACTCAGTCTGGGTATTTCAAGTATGCGTACCCGTTTGCATACTTGAAGGTTAAAGTTATAAAATCGGTTGTGTACATGAACTAATACATTTATATAATAAGGAATGCAATCTTTTCAAACCGTGGCTATAATGTTCATGAATTGATTCGAGTGAATCAAATCGATTTTGTTTCAATTGTGTTCTTATATACTTCTATGAGAATATAGCAATTGAACAACTCTTTAACTAGTTTCATTTGAGTCATTTGAACTAGTTATGGTGAAGATGAACAAGGTTGATATGAGAGTGTTCATATGGCTAAATTCAGTTAACTACTGTTGAGCCAACTTGGTATACACGTTTAGACACGGTTACTCAAACCTAAATGAAGGTACATTTCATTTGTGTATAACAAGCTAAGTTCGATCTAACGGTGTAAAAATATTAGCTTGAATCTAATCAGGTTTCATCTAACGGTGAATATTGAATGCTTTGTTACCAAGGTAACTTAGATTGCAAACCCTGATTTGAACACTATATAAAGGAGAACTCTAGCAACTTGGAAACCTAATCCCCACACTTCTGTGTGATAGTAGTTGTATAATCTAGAGTCGATTCTCCTTTAACCTTAGGTTTTTCGCGAAACCCTGTAGGTTAACGACTTGAAGACTTCATTGGGATTGTGAAGCCAGACCCAACTATTTTCTCTGTAGTTGCATGATATGATCTTGCTGTTTCTATCGTATTGAGTACAATCTTCTTTAAGATTGGCTTGAGATTTATTCTCCGATAGGCAAGATAAAAAGTAGTCATAAACATCTTCGTCTCATCGTTTTTGATTCCACAATATCTTTTTTCGCTTCCATACGATTAAGATTATTGTGAGGTGATTGATAATACTAGGTTGTTCTTCGGGAATATAAGTCGGGTTTATCAATTGGTTCCTATTCACCTTGATCTATCAAAAGACGGAACGAAACTCATAGGTATTTCTGTGGGAAACAAATTTATCTACTCCAATAGAATTTTCTATGTGAGACAGATTTGTTTATCAAGTCTTCGACTTTGGGTCGTAGAAACTCTTAGTTGTGGGTGAGATCGGCTAAGGGAATCAAGTGCGTAGTATCCTTCTGGGATCAGAGACGTAAGGAGCGTAACTGTACCTTGAATCAGTGTGAGATTGATTAGGGTTTAACTACAGTCGATTCTGAAGTTCATTGGTAGTAGGCAAGTGTCTGTAGCGGCTTAATACAGTGTGGTGTTCAAAGATGGACTAGGTCCCGAGGTTTTTCTTCATTTGCGGTTTCCTCGTTAACAAAATTCTGGTGTCTGTGTTATTTCTTTTCCGCATTATATTTTGTTATGTAATTGAAATACCACAGGATATGCGTTGAATCGGTCAATTGGTAAATACAACCTTTGGTTGTTGATTTGAATTGATTGATCCTTGAACATTGGTCTTTGGTACTATTCAAGTTACTGCTTTTCTATTCAATCGGGCTCGCAAATTCCTATTTGCTGATTGCAGATTTAATTGAGAGATAGAGATATAAACTCTTTGATATACTTTCCTATAGATTGAGTCTAACTGTCTAGTTGATTCTCTTGAAAGTATATTGGAATAAGTCCTCTCAGATTTCCAAACGAATTGTTGGGTGTGGTTGTTAGACCCCCGCTTTTTCATCAACCGTTCCTGAATATATTCATATCAATAGTCGTGTTTCGGAACTAAAGACCAATATAAATAGACCTAATCGTAGCATTAAGAAGGCAGCAACTACAAGTATATCTTATCCTCCTTTTATTGATTCTCTTGAGACTAACTCTATTGACTTCTCTGATGTTGTTCAAGGAAGAAAAGTTGAGAATGTCAATATCCTTGATGAGCAATATGCGCATTTAATTACAACTTGACTGCTTACAGATATGCGTCCTCTTTGGGACCGTGTGAGGATGCACATGATTCTCAAGAAGATATCTTCTTGACAAAGTGGTATTTGTTGTATTATTTTTGAAAAATAAAATTGAAAGCGGGGGTCTAACAACCACACCCAATATTTCGATTAGAAATCTGTATGGACAAACTCCAATATACTTTTAAAATAATTAACTAAGCAGTCAGACTCAATCTTAATAAAAGTATATCAAAGAGTTATATCTCTCTTTCTTGATTCAATACTTACTCAAGCAAATAGAAATCTGCGAGTCAAATTGAATACAAGAGAAATCGCTTGAACAGTACCAAAGACCAATGTTCAAGTATCAATCAATTTCAATCAACAACCAAAGGTTGGATTTCCCAATTGATTGATTCAAACGCACAACCTGTGATATTTCAATTATATAACACAATATAATCTGAAAAAGAAACAACACAGACACAAAAAGTTTTGTTAACGAGGAAACCGCAAATGCAGAAAAACCCTGGGACCTAGTCCAGATTGAACACACACACACACACTGTATTAAGCCGCTACAGACACTAGCCTACTACAAACTAACTTCGGCATGGACTGTAGTTGAACCCCAATCAATCTCACACTGATCCAAGGTACAGTTGCGCTCCTACATCTCTGATCCCAGCAGGATACTACGCACTTGATTCCCTTAGCCTATCTCACCCACAACTAATAGTTGCTACGACCCAAAGTCGAATACTTTAACAAACAAATCTGTATCACACAGAAAAGTCTACGGTAATAGAAAAATTTGTCTCCCACAGAAATACCTACGAGTTTTTTTGTTCTGTATTTTGATAAATCAAGGTGAACAGGAACCAATTGATAAACCAGACTTATATTCCCGAAGAAAATCTCAATATTATCAATCACCTCACAATAATCTAAATCGTATGATGGCGAAACTAGATATTGTGGAATCACAAACGATAAGACGAAGATGTTTGTGACTACTTTTATATCTTGCCTATCGGAGAAATCAATCTTAAGTCAATCCTTACGATTTTACTTAGTACGATAGAAACAACAAGATCAGATCACACAACTACGAGAAAGTAGTATCGGTCTGGCTTCACAATCCCAATGAAATCTTCAAGTCGTGAACCTACATGGTCTCGGTAGAAACCTAAGGTTAAAGGAGAATCGACTATAACTAATAAAAATAGTATCACACAGGAGGTGTGGGGATTAGGTTTCCCAGTTGCGAGAGTTCTCCCTTATATAGTCTTTCAAATCAGGGTTTGCAATCAATGCTAGCTTAGTAACAAAGCATTCAATATTCACTGTTAGATGAAAACCTGATTAGATTCAAGCTAATATCTTTCAACCGTTAAATCGAAACTTAGCTTGTTACACACAAATGAAGTGCACGCTTATCTAGGTTTGTGTAACTATACCCAAACATGTACATCTAGTTGGTTCAACAGTAGTTAACCAAATGGTTAGACATATGAGCACTTTCATATCAACCATATTCTTCTTTACCACAACTAGTTCAAATGACTCTAATGCACTAGTTAGAGAGTTGTTCAATTGCTTAGATCTTTATAATAGACACAATTGAAACAAAAACGATTTGATTCACTCGAATCGATTCATGAACTTTATAGCCACGGTTTGCAAACTTGCATTCCTTAGTTTATATAAGTTTAAGTTCACGAATAATCGTTTTTAAAAAATAACCACGGACTGGTACGCAGACTTAAGTACCCGGAATAAGTTTTTAAATAGTTCATAAACCCCAACATATTTTCTCGGGAAGAGAACCTCCGACAGTACGCGGACTGGGTTCGCAGACTCTGTTCCGGTTTTTCCTGATCAACAAAGTACGCATACTTTAGTTCAAGGAATAAGGACTTATACATGTATGAGTTACCACAAAATGCTTATATCCAACAATGGTTATATAATTTAAACTCTCATTTCAATAATTGAAACATTCTTAGAGGACGTTATATAGTTGTTGTTCATAAACCATTTTTCGTCAAAGCCATTTTCAAGTGATTGAAACTTAACATGACTTTCGTCGCTAGTAAAGATAAACTTGGCCAAAGCAAAAGCTTACCAAAACATATTTCGAAAAATAGATAAGCGAGATAAACTTGGTTCGAAATAGCAAATGTGTATAATCAAAGTCTATATAGCAAAACAACTTTTGTCTAAAGATATGAGATAGAGTAGATAGACTTTTGAGTGATAGATAAATTCAAGTCTCCACATACCTTTTAGTCGATGAAGATCCACCAGTTCCTTGAGTAGTTCTTCGTCTTTGTATGATGATCGCCATGGAGTCTTGAGCTCAACTACACTTTCTATCCTAGTCTGAGACTTAGCTAATAGTAGACTAGAAATCAAGACTTATAGTTTTGATCACTAACATTGACAAACATGCTTGAGATAGCAACGCATGCGAGTTCGACCGAGCAGTGCTCTAACAATCTCCCCCTTTGTCAATTTTAATGACAAAACTATCAATACATATGGAATACAAAAATAGATACACAAACTTTTGTAGCTTCTCTTCCACATGCCTGATCTTCTTGGTTCTTCAACATTACTCGAAATCTTCGTCACTTCCAAGTACTCCAATGATCCCAAAGGTTGTAAGTTTAGTATCACCGTTGTTGAAAATCCGTAGTCATAACAATGAGAAAACAAGAATTCTCAATCATTGTTATCCAGTGTCATAGTATTATTATACAACATCAAAGTTCAATTGTATCACAACTTCGACAACAATACTATGGTGATATGTATCACTCACCCTTAGTCAATACTCCATCTCACATGGAAACCACTCCCCCTTACATAATGATCCCAAAACCATATATATTTGTAGTGTGAACTACACATTAATTATCCCCTTTTTTGTCAATAAAATTGGCAAAGGTACGAAAACTAGTGGGATCCTAATGAAATTTCCATAGAGACATTGCATGACCAAAAGCAAGCACATATCAACTTTTTAGATGCCATCATATAGCCGAAGCTAAATGCATTCATCAAGGAGTTTATAAAGATACAAGATAACCCCTATAATATTCCACAGCCGCACTCCCCACAAAGATTTGGCAATTAATCACATGTTCAATTAAGAACTCTCCCCCATAAAATGTCATTCCCGAAAGAACAACAAGAGCGACCTTACTTTCACAAGAAAAGAAGGATTTCTTTGGACATAACAAATCACATACGAATATGAATTTGAATCCAAAAATACTCAATTAAATTAACCAACTAAATTACCACAAGAGTGTGATCAATTCAATTGGTCATGCTCGACATAAGAGAACTTACGGAGCCGCACAGTATATACATAAAATATGGATCAGGGAAGATCAATATTGCGGAATAGACAAGGATACATTATACTTCCCATCACTATTTGCACAATGACATACAATAGACATAATCCTCGTAAAAAAAGTTCATCCTATCTTCCATCAATATTTGCATAATGACATAATTGGCTTAAAACTTTTGTAATGTCAAAAGCTCATTCATTCTTTTTCAATACATGAATATCAACATATGAAAGACTTAACTTTTGACACAGTATGGGACAATCATAGTTCACGGACGCAAACACACATATCCCATAACAAGTTTGCAATATATAAAACCATAAAGATTAATACTGCAAAATCATCTTCCAAACAATTTTTTAGAATTTAATCAAATAAATCTAAAAACAATAAAGATGAAAATGTTGGACATAGCTATGTGTAATCACAATAATGGCTATTCCAAACTCTAGTTATTCTTCCTAAAAACACAAGAATAAAATTCTCATAAGAAAATTTACTAGACATTAAGACCTTTGAAGAATTCTTTATCGTTCCCAAACTCCTTGTCGTCAACAGTCATTGGGACATAAGGTTCATGAATATATTAATATCAATAAACCTTCTTGACTGATGTCAAACCAGGGCCTTCTGAATCTCAAGAGTCTTGACCACAACAACCTTTATCTGTTGAATCTCCTTTCATGTCTCCTTCAATACTTCAAGAACATCAGAAAACTTCTGAGAATTTGAAGGAACAACTCTTGGCTTCCTCACATTCCTTCTTTTTCTTTTCAAAGTTGGAGGCAACGAAGATTTCTCTTTTTCCTTCATGATTGATGGCTTCACAATCATATTAACATCTTTTTCATCAGAAGATATAATACTTGGAGTATCCATAAACGTATGGGTTTGTGAGAGGAAATCACAATTCAACTCAACAAGCAGTCTTAAGATAAAAGAAGTTTCAGGGAAGGAAAAAGGAATGTAGGGTTATGCAACCTTTAATAGGTTCGTGCACGCACAATTCTGAACCCTAGAGAGAGTAGAATTGTCGAGAATAACCCTTCTTTATTGATAGACAGGAAATTCCAATTTTGCATCAAAACAAAACTAAGAAAAGAAGAAAAAAAAAAAAAAAACTTTTCCTAAAGCCTGAGAGGTGCACAACCTTTTCTATTTTTATCAGGCACATGAGACAAGATCTACAAAACAACACAATCAAGTTGTGTTGCGGTGAATAATAATTTGTCCACCATGTTCCTCTTGAGAGGAATCTATAGACCTCTGTCTATCAAAACGATTGGACCATACTTTCTTCTCTAATGGTTTTGTTTTATATCCTTGGAAACTAACTTCTTAGACGAAGATAAAAACTTACATACCTCAGCGAACTTTTGAACAAGTTTGAGCTTGTTTGCTAATCGATTTGCTCTTCGCTGAAGTTTGTTGACATGTCTCAATTTGTGTTTGTACTTGTAACACTTTGATAGTTCATTACCTTTGAGAGAACAATATGAGCATGTCAACTTTGAATATAACTCAGGCATCTGAGATGTGCAAGCTTCTAAACACATAGTTGAACCTGAAACATTATTCACAGAGTTTCCAATAGAAATGTCAGTTTTATCTTCCAGATTGGTTGAGTTTTATTCTGAAATAATATCATGATTGATGTATGTATTGATACAATTATCAAAATCAATATTTTCACAAAGAAGTGCAACACTTGATTTTTTGTCTTTATTAGAATCATAGTTGTCAGACATTTCATCAAGAGTTGCAGCAAGACCTTTGTTCCCGGTGTATTTCTTTCGATTTGGACACTCATTTGCAAAATGACCAAAGTATTTACACTTCAAGCACTGAGGCATATCCTCGTCATCAGTTTCATCATTATCCCTATTTTTAGGAGGAACACGATTATGCGGTTTATCTGATGGCTTGGATTTATCTTTGGAGAACCGTTTACTTCTCTTCAAAAGAAGATCCCTAAACTGTCTTGTGATCAACGAGACTGACTTGTCAAGATATTCATATGATGAGTCATCCTCAGAAAGATCATCTTCAGAGATGTAAACACTTTTACTTTTGTCAAATAATTTTTCGTTCTTTAGTGCTTTGAAAGCAACATCCTTACTGGACTTGGACGTGTGCTCATTATCAAAGATATTTAGCTTCCCAACCAGAGTATTTATGGACAGCGTTGCGAGATTATTTCCTTCAACTATAGCATGCTTCTTAGAATCGTATCTAGAGGGCAACGATCTAAGAATTTTCATCACAATGTCCTTTTCAGGAATGGTCTTACCCAATGTAAAAGATGCATTAACAATTTCAGACACTTTGTGATTAAACTCATCAAATGTTTCTTCATCTTCCATACGAAGGTTTTCCCAATCAGTATTTAGTTTTTTAAGTCTAGCTTCTTTTTCAATGGTATTTCCTTCAAATACGGTTTCTAAGATATCCCAGGCTTCTTTAGACTTAGTGCACGTAGTCACATGGTGCTGAAGATCTGGGGTGATGGCATGTATGATAGCATTTAAGACGTCAGAATTTTGTTTTGCAGCAAGGATTTCTTCTAGACTATATCTACCAATATCCTTAGGTACAAATACATCGACTTCTGTATTAACCGGAGGATCATAACCATTAACAACACGTACCTATGTTTGAAAATCACGAGCTTCAACAAAAGCATGCATAGAAATTTTCCACCATAGGTAGTTTAAGCCATCGAAGACTGGTGGTACGTTTATGGAGATAGAATTCCTAACCATAGAGTCAGATCGCTACAAACACAAACTTGTAAGGTCTTTAAACGTGTTTGCCTGCTCTGATACCAATTGAAAAAGTGGGGGTCTAACAACCACACCCAATATTTCGATTAGCACTCTGTATGGACTAATTCCAATATACTTCTAAGAGAATCAACCAGACAGTCAAACTCAACCTTAATAAAAATATATCAAAGAGTTATATCTCTCTTTCTTGATTTAATACTTACTCAAGCAAATAGAATTCTGCGAGTCTAATTGAATACAAGAGAAATCGCTTGAACGGTACCAAAGACCAATGTTCAAGTATCAATCAATTTCAATCAACAACCAAAGGTTGGATTTCCCAATTGATTGATTCAAATGCACAACATGTGATATTTCAATTATATAAAAAAATATAATCCGGAAAAGAAATAACACAGACACCAGAAGTTTTGTTAACGAGGAAACCGCAAATGCAGAAAAACCCCGGGACCTAGTCCAGAATGAACACACACTGTATTAAGCCGCTACAGACACTAGCCTACTACAAACTAACTTCAGTCTGGACTGTAGTTGAACCCCAATCAATCTCACACTGATCCAAGGTACAGTTGCACTCCCACGTCTCTGATCCCAGCAAGATACTACGCACTTGATTCCCTTAGTTGATCTCACCCACAACTAAGAGTTGCTACGACCCAAAGTCGAAGACTTTAATAAACAAATCTGTATCACACAGAAAAGTCTATGGTAATAGATAAATTTATCTCCCACAGAAATACCTACGAGTTTTTTTGTTCTGTCTTTTGATAAATCAAGGTGAACAATAACCAATTGATAAACCAGACTTATATTCCCGAAGAACAGCTCAGTATTATCAATCACCTCAAAATAATCTAAATTGTATGATGGCGAAACTAGATATTTTGGAATCACAAACGATGAGACGAAGATGTTTGTGACTACTTTTATATATTGCCTATCAGAGAAATCAATCTCAAGTCAATCCTTACGATTGTACTAAGTACGATAGAAACAACAAGATCAGATCACACAACTACGAGAAAGTAGTATCGGTCTGGCTTCACTATCCCAATGAAGTCTTCAAGTCGTTAACCTACAGGGTCTCGGTAGAAACCTAAGGTTAAAAAAGAACCGACTCTAGATAATACAACTAGTATCACACATGAGGTATAGGGATTAGGTTTCCCAGTTACTAGAGTTCTCCCTTATATAGTCTTTCAAATCAGGGTTTGCAATCAATGTTAGCTTAGTAACAAAGCATTCAATATTCACAGTTAGATGAAAAACTGATTAGATTCAAGTTAATATCATTCAACCGTTAGATCGAAACTTAGCTTTTTAGACACAAATGAAGTGCACATTTATCTAGGTTTGTGTAACCGTACCCAAACATGTACATCTAGTTGGTTCAACAGTAGTTAACCAAATGGTTAGCCATATGAGCATTTTCATATCAACCATATTCTTCTTTACCACAACTAGTTCAAATGACTCAAATGAACTAGTTAGAAAGTTGTTCAATTACTTAGATCTTTATAACAGATACAATTGAAACAAAAACGATTTGATTCACTCGAACCGATTAATGAACGTTATAGCCACGGTTTCCAAACTTGCATTCCTTAGTTTATATAAGTTTAAGTTCACGAATAATCGTTTTTAGAAAATAACCACGGACTGGTACGCAAACTTAAGTACCCGGAATAAGTTGTAAATAGTTCACAAACTCCAGCAGATTTTCTTGGGAAGAGAGCCTCCGACAGTACGCAGACTGGGTTCGCGGACTCTGTTCCGGTTTTCCTGATAAACAAAGTACGCATACTTTGGTTCAAGGAATAAGGACTTATACATGCATGAGTTACCACACAATGCTTATATCCAAAAATGGTTATATAATCTAAACTCTCATTTCAATCATTGAAACATTCTTCGAGGATGTTATATAGTTGTTGTTCACAAACCATTTTTTGTCAAAGCCATTTTCAAGTGATTGAAACTTAACATGACTTTCGTCACTAGTAAAGATGAACTTCGCCAAAGAGAAAGCTTACCAACACATATTTCGAGAAATAGATAAGCGAGATAAACTCGGCTCGAAATAACAAATGTGTATAATCGAAGTCTATATAGCAAAACGACTTTTGTCTCAAGATAGGAGATATAGTAGATAGACTTTTGAGTGATGGATAAGTTCAAGTCTCCAGATACCTTTTAGTCGATGAAGTTCCACCAGTTCCTTGAGTAGTTCTTCGTCTTTGTATGCTGATCGCCATGGAGTCTTGAGCTCAACTACACTTTCTATCCTAGTCCGAGACTTAGCTAATAGTAGATTAGAAATCAAGACTTATAGTTTTGATCACTAACATTGACAAACATGCTTGAGATAGCAACTCATGCGAGTTCGACCAAGCAGTGCTCTAACAAAAATAATGATCATCTTAATGTTGAGCCTTGCTCAGGTTAATTATTACACTTGTAATATAGATGATTGTTAACTCTTGAGATAATAATGTTTGTTGTTTGCTTTGGTAAAACTTTATTTGGTTCTTCCTTTAAGACAATTGACTTGTTGTTTTTCAACAAATGACTTCTGCTCTAAATTTCTTTAGGCTAAGTTACTTTGTCGTAAGTTTAGAAATTGTTTTTGATCTTTTGTCAAAACGTGCTTCTAAAATAGAATCTATCGGTTTCTTGGTTCTGAATTTTGGCTCATAACTACGAACGTCCATGCACGTACTTCATGACCAAACGTACGGTTCCAATACTGGAAAGTTTGGAAAGATAAACATGTTCTTATAGGTTTTCCCTATGAAAACACACACATATATATATATCAAGAATTCTTTTTCTCCTGATATATGCTCGTTCCGTAACCTCAATATTTCTCTTGTGATATCATGGAGTGTACGATGGATAGATGGAAAAAGGAAGGCAAAGTTGAAGATGGAAAAGTTTTTGAGTTTCATGAGAACCATGTTTTCATAACCTGTTATCATGCAGTTGATCATGAAAACGATCAAACTTCCCAGATGTCATCTCAATTGGTTGGAAATCTTCTTCGAGATTTTGGGTTGTACGTGATCTACTTGAAATTGCAACAAATAATCTTGAGTTTCTGAAGACTGAACTGAAGAAAGCAACTGATGATCTTGCTTGTGTTCGATCTCTGGTTGCTGATTATGTATGAAGTCTTTCAGTTTGTTCTTATGAGTTGATTTTATTTATGTCTAGGAAACTTCTTATGAGAATTTATTCTTGTGTTTTAAGAAGGGTAACTAGAGTTTGGAATAGCAAATATTGTGATTACACATAACTATTGCCAACGATTTTCATCTTGCAATGTTTTAGATTTATTTATTTAAATTCTAAGTTATTTGGAAGATGATTTTTCAGTATAATCGTTATGGTTTTAAATATTACAGATATTTTATGGGATATGTGTGTTTACGTCCGTGAACTATGATTATCTCATATATGTCAAGAGTTAAGTCTATTATGTCGTCTTTATGCAAATATTGATAAAATATAGAATGAATTTTTGAATATTCCGCAATATTGATCTTTCCCTGATCCACTTCTATGAGAAAGTACTGTATGGCTCCGTAAGTTTTCTTACCTTGAGTGTTTCCAATTAAATTAATCATTAAGGTTCTCTAGTGGTTAATTTACTCGAGTTTTCTGTATACAAATTCATGTTTCATGTAATTTGTTAATGTCCAAAGAAATCCTTCCGTTCTCGCAAAAGTAAGGTCGCTCTTGTTGTTCTTTAGGGAATGACATTTTATGGGGGAGAGTTCTTAATTGAACTTGTGCTTAATTGCCAAATCTTTGTGGGGAGTGCGGCTGTGGAATATTGTAGGAGTTTTCTTGTATCTTTATAAACTCCTTGATGAATACACTAAGTTTCGACTATGTAAAATCATCGAAACAAAGTTGATATGTTCTCTTTTAGTCATCAAGTGTCTTTATGAGAATTTCATAATGATCCCGCTAGTTTTCCTACCTTTTCCAATTTATATTGACAAAAAAGGGGAGAATTATTTTGTAGTTCATAATACATACATATGGTTTACGGATCATTATGTAAGGGGGAGTGGTTTTCATTGTGATATGAAGTATTGATTAAGGGGGAGTGATACATATCACCGTAGTATAATTTTCAAAGTTGTGATACAATTGAATTTTTATGTTGTGTAATAATATTGTGACACTGTATAACAATAATTGAGAACATTTGTTTTCTTATTGTTATGGCTACGGATCTTCAACAACAAGGATGCTGAGTTGAACACGTTCAGTAAAGTCTATATAGCTATACGACTTTTGTCTCAATAGGAGATAGGATAGAAATAGACTTCTGAGTGATAGATGAGTTCAAGTCTCCACATACCTTTTTTTGATGAAGTTCCACAAGATCCTCTTAGTAGTTCTTCGTCTTCAATCGATGAACACCATGAGGTCTAAAGTTCAACTACACAATCTATGTCCTAGTCCGAGACATGGCTATAAGTAGACTAGAAATCAAGACTTATAGTTTTGGCAACTAAACTTGACAAACAAGCTTGAGATAGGAACGCTTGCGAGTTCGACCAAGTAGTGTTCTAACAATCTCCCCCTTTGTCAATTTTACTGACAAAACTATCAATACATATGGATTAAAAAATAAAAAAACTTTGTAGCTTCTCATCCAAATGCTTGATTTCCTTGGTTCTTCAACATTACTCGAAATCTTCGTCATTTCCAAGTACTGCAGTCATTCTGAACGTGTTCAACTCAACATCATAGTTGTTGAAGATCCGTAGCCATAACAATAAGAAAATAATTGTTCTCAATTATTGTTATACAGTGTCATATTATTATTACACAACATCAAAGTTCAACTGTATCACAACTTTGACAATAATACTACGGTGATATGTATCACCCCCCCTAGTCAATACTTCATCTTACAATGAAAACCACTCCCCCTTACATAATGATCCGTAAACCATATGTATTTGTAGTGTGAACTACATAATAATCCCCCCCCCCCTCTGTCAATATAAATTGGAAAATATACTAAAACTAGCAGGATCATAATGAAATTCTCATAGAGATACTTCATGACTAAAAGAGAACATATCAACTTTGTTTCGATGATTTCACATAGTCGAAACTTAGTGTATTCATCAAGGAGTTTATAAAGATACAAGAAAAATCCTAAAATATTCCACAGCTGCACTCCCCACAAAGATTTGTCAATTAAGCACAAGTTCAATTAAGAACTCTCCCCCATAAAATGTCATTCCCGAAAGAACAACAAGAGCGACCTTACTTTTTCGAGAACGGAAGGATTTCTTTGGACATTAACAAATTACATGAAACAAATTTGTATCCAGAAAACTCAATCAAATTAACCACAAGAGATCCCATGATTAATTTAATCGGAAATGCTCAACATAAGAGAACTTACGGAGCCATACAGTACTTTCATATCGAAGTGGATCAGGCAAAGATCAATACTGCGGAACATACAAAGATTCATTCTATTTTACATCAATATTTGCATAATGACACAATAGACTTAATCTTCGACATCAAAAGTTCATTCTATTCTCTATCAATATTTGCATAATGACATAATAGACTTAACTTTGACATGTATTCAGCTAAACTTCTTATGGATTTAACACATTTAGTAGTTTAATTGAAAGATAAAATCATTCAAGGCTAAAATACCAATAAAGTTAATAACAACTTTAATAAGTTCAACACTAGAAGTTTAACAAAAAAGACATAAGAAATAGTCCGAAATTGACATAACAATATGAAGAAAAGAACACCAATCCAGATTGCCATAATAATCCTCATCAATCTTAGATGTAGGTTCAGCTAAGTCTGGATGGACCATCACAACATAATTCAACTGTCTCTTTAAGCACTCATTCATTTGGAGAAGAAGAGCAACTTCCGAATTGGCGGGTTTCTTCATCTTGTTAGTGTCTGTCTGGCTCAAGGGAGATGGAGTACCAACACAAGTTCCAATCAGAGCAATATTAAATTGACTACAAATTCTGCTGATGAGGCATGGAAAACCAGGGTTTTACTTCTGTGAAACCATATGTATCATTTGACGAATAATTAATCCACAGAAATCAACCTCTTCACCAGAAACAAGATGGTAAACCAACTCAGCCAGAGTTCTACTCCATAGATTTTTTTCGAGTATACTGGGAATTAAGTTAGCTACGTCCATCTTACCAAAAGTCTTCAAATGAAAGCTTATATTGTCCACAGGCAGTTTGCTTTCTGTCCATGGAACATTCTTTCCTAAAAGCAGTTCAGACAACTGATTCTTATTTGGTCTTCGACCTTCTGGTTGAGGAACAACAAATGAATGATGGAGAGGCAAGTTTAAAACTCAGCAATAACACTACGGTTAACCTCAAACATTGTTCCTTTGACCATAGTCTTAAAGCAGCAGTTGGTCTTGTTGGATGCATGAAGGTTAGCATAAAATTCACAAGTCATTTCAGGATATGATTCCAACAAACCCTTATGAATGTCACCCCACTCAAACTGGTTCATGAATATGTGAAAATATGGTTTTTGGACCGACCGATCATATGCCATCTCCATGAAAAAAATGACCACTATAAAGTTTATTATATTTGTCCTTGGCAGAGATGTTGATAAACTAATTCGACGGCTAGCATCCAAAATAAAGTTGTTGAACGTTAACACTAATATCATGAATATCAACCACCCTTCTACTTGAACTAGCATTAGGTTCACGGAAAATATCATGAGATCGGGAAATTACTCTTCAAGCAAAGCTAGATAACTTGGAAAAAATTGAGATGAACTTGTTATTTTATTCAGAACGAGAAGATCTCAAAGTTCAATGTGAATCATCCAAGAATGATCTAGTTATTGCGCTTGAGAAGGTCAAAAGTTTGGAAGAAGAAAACTTGAGATTAAAAGAGAGTTTGTCTAGAAATAGCAGCTCAGATAAATTAACCTCGATATTGGGAGCATGTAAAATTCATCGTGATACACGAGGATTGGGCTACGAAGGATTAAGCGCTCATAGTATTTGCAAAGAGGTAAAAATTTTCAAAGCTAAATATTCTTCTCAACCAAAACCTTCCACGGTTGACAAAAGTAAAGTATCTCTACCAACTACTGATGGCGAAAAGAAGAAATCCTACCAAGCTCCAAAGCAAGCACATACACATTCAGGTAATACTAAACATAACTTTTTCCATTATATTAAATATTTTTTTATTGTGGAAAACCAGGTCACTTGCAAAGGAATTGCAGATTTCTTAAACGAGATAAAACCAGATATGATTCTGTTAGGATGACAAGATCTGATGTTCCAAATTGGAGAAAAACTGAGTCTCATAATATCAGTTCTTTCAATATTCCCCCAAAGAAGTTTCAAAATAATATTGGGGAGAAAAATAAATACGTTGCTCCAAAAGCTGCTCAGAAATGGGTACCAAAGAAGACTAATAAAGCAACGAGTACTATTAAGAAGGATCTCCCAGACAAGAGTTTGACAAGGGATAACATATTAAAAAGGTACGGAACATTAAGTTTCAAGGAAGTTTTTAAATTCATAGAGTCTATGCATGATTTTGTTTCGAATACCTGTAGTGAGCAAGATTTTGCTCACCTCAACACAACCTGATTGTGTTGAAAGTGCATCCTCGCCAAGAAGCCCTAATAAATGCGGTGAGGATTGCAAAAGAATTGGGGCGCACATATTAAGTTGAAAAACTTCTGAATATGTGGAACAATTTATTGTTTCGAGCTGAGTTTAACTCGCTTATATATTCTTTGAAGCATGTGTTGGTAAGCGTTTCGCTTGATCAAGTTTATCTTCACCTAGTGACGCAAGTCATGAAAAGTTTCAATTACTTTGAGAATTGCTCTGACGTGAAACGGTCTGTGAATAACGGCTATATAACGTCCTCTGAGAATGTCTCAATGATTGGAATGAGAGTTTAGATTACATAACCATGTATTCCTTAATCCAAAGTTTTCGAACTTTGTTGATTGAGAGAAACCGGAGGAATTGGCTTTGCCAAGTCCGCGAACCCAGTCCGCGAACTGACGGAAGTTCTCTTACCGAGAATTTCTGCTGGGATTTCCCAAAAACTCGTTTGCGTGTTTAGTCTGAAAACTTGTTTGCGTACTTGAGTGGGTTATGATCTAAAGATGTGTTATGAACATGAAACTTAAATTACTAAGGAATGCAGTATGCAAACCGTGGCTATAAAGTTCATGAGCCGATTCAATCGAATCGAATCATCTTTGTTTCAATTGTGTCTTGTGTAGTTACATAAGATCTCATAGCAATTGAACAACTCTCTAACTATTTCATTTGAGTCAATTGAACTAGTTATGGTGAAGAAGAATATGGTTAGATGCCACATGTATGAGTCTTAATTACCTAACTTGATTTGTGATTGAATTTCTTAAATATAACAGGTTAGAAGCAATTATCAAAGCCATGGATGTTGGTTTTTATTGTCAAAGAATTTTTTTCATACTCTTATGGTAACCATTCTTGGTGTAAATCCTTGTGGAAAAGCTTATTCTTCCTTCTAAGCATATCAAGTCATGTTTATACAAGTTTGTATCTTAGAAAAGATGATCACATATTGTGTATTGTTACCATGAGATAGTTATAAACTTTTTAGTAACATGATCTCATGAGAGACTTTCAATGATTGGTTCTTAAATCATATCTCCTTGTAGGATTTCTAAGATCCATAAATCCTTCTCTCTGGAGTAAGGTTGTAGTTGCAGGAAATCCTACACTACATCGCTCACAAGATTTCATTAACATTCAACTTATTTTTGGATTAACAATCTTAATTTTATTGACGAATCTTTGAACAATCTTACAAGAAAAGATAAAGGGATTAAGAACAACAACCACTCTTGATTTTCTCTCTCCTAATTGTTTTTTATTCCTCTCTCTTTTCCTTTACAACTGAATGACTATTTATAGTGAATTACATAGTGGATGACAGCTAATCTGTCTTTTATTTTCGGATATGGTTTGCGACATTCTCGCAACCTTACAAATATTAATCTCGCACACTTCCTAATTTTCGCAAGTCCATCATATTTAGCTGATGTCGTTTATTACGTCATTTCTGAAATTGCTTTGCGACATTGTTGTGTTATGTTGTTAATAATTTCGCTGAAGTATTGCAGCTGCGAGATTCTGATCCTACATCTTGCCTCTTCTCACGTCGTCTCTGCAAAGAAGAGAATGATATGAGAAATGCTGCAGTTATCCATCTCTTCGTATCCTGCATTTATTACACGTATCTTTTCTTCCATTTGTTTCTTGACACGTGTTCTGTAACCGCTGCTTCTCAACCGTCCAAGTCTTTTCGCCTTAATTGTGTTTATCTTCTCGAAAAAATTCCTCTATATATACTCTTTCTTACTCTCCTTTTCTCTCTTTTTACTCTCTTTTTATCTTCTCTGCAACTTCATCATTTTCTCCGTAAATTCCTCTACTGTAATTTTTCTTCTATCTTCTTTCTTCAATCTTCTTAATTCTTCATTCATACCCATATTCTGTATTCAAATATACCTCCAAGCGGTCAAAAGCATGAGAAAACCTTGAAGGAAGTTCAAAAAGATCTTGCCGAGAGAGGTTTCACACTTTCTACCATTCCTGGTGAAAGTGCCAAATCAATTCTTTCTATTAAACTTTTCTCTGATCATTACTGTGATGATCAGACAATCATAGTCTCGCTGGGTCAAATTCTCGCAGGTCTCCCTATTCCTCTTTATAATCCTGACATTCCTCTATTTTATGAAATTCTTGCTCATTCGAATTTTTCGCGAGCTATCTTCCAATTAAGTGGGGATTGCATCCATCTGATATTGGAGTTTGCTAATCGCGGTGCTGGTAAAGGATCTCTTTATCTAAAGAGCATAGGGATCCTAAATTCGCAGACTTGGAGATAGTCGCTGAGAAATACACAGTAGCGAATTTCTTCGAAAATTATGAACTAATATATATGAAGAAGGAGAATACTCGCTGGGGTGTTCGCTTGAAAAGGAAGGATGTTATTGCTGAAGATAAAATGCTCATGCATGACATTGATTGGCACTATGGAATAAATAAAACCCCTCGCCAATCCAAATATGATAAATGGTGCGTCTTCCCCTTGATGCTGAAAGGACCCTATGTTGCTGGTTCTAATGTCATTCCTGCGAATCTCACCGCTTATCGACCCTGGGTATTCTCTTAGCCTGATAAAGTGAAAGAGGTATATTTCTTTTAATTTAGCCCACTTTATGTTTTTTTATTTATCTTTACTCTTTTGTTCGCTGATTCTTGCGACATTCTACAGATCCAGAAACTGAAAGATAGATACCGCAAGACTGGGAAAGCCAATACCTTGCTAGGTCTTCGCTCATACACAGATGAGGTAAGAAATATTGTTTTATGATTTTAAACAATATATTGTTTCCTCTATTTCTTATCTTCATTTGTGTGTGAAGGTTATTGTTGAAGTAGAAGAACGCACCAAAGCTGCGACGGCTGGTGATAAGGGTAAAGATATTCTTCGCAAAGGAAAATCATATGCATCCTCTTCAAAGAAAAGAAAGAGAGGGAATTCTCCTCCTCCTTCAGATGTTCATTTCCCTGATGGTTCTGAAGATGATGAAGACAACAAAGATGATGATGACGACTCTGCTGCGAATAAAGATTCTCCACCTGAATCCTCTATGGCACAGTTATCTTGTATCTTCTATGATTCTTGGCAAGGGATGGGAGATAATTACCTCGCCAGTACATGCAAAGCTCTCGTAACTATTTGCGATACTCCTTTGTTGGATGGTGATAGTTCTCTTCGTGGGGTCTCCAGATCAGTGACTCCTAGCTTCCTAAATTCTCTCAATAATTTGGTATGCCTTCGTCTTTTTACTTCTTCATTATTGTGAATCAAAATTTCTTTTTATTTTAATTATTTTTTGTATTTTCTTCGCAGGCTGGAAAAACTTCTTTCGCTGTTTCCTCAGATTTGGAAAGGAGACGCGAAATTCTTGAAAAGAAGAATCTTCAATTTCGTACGAAGAATGA
The DNA here is from genome assembly GCF_003573695.1 of Papaver somniferum. NCBI lineage: Eukaryota > Viridiplantae > Streptophyta > Magnoliopsida > Ranunculales > Papaveraceae > Papaver > Papaver somniferum. The sequence goes on along the minus strand of NC_039361.1, from coordinate 19,050,407 downwards.
AGAACTGGAAACTGAAGCTAAGGGTATTCGTGAGAAGAACGAACGATTAGAAGTTGAAGTTAAAGGTCTTCGCGAGAAGAACAAACAACTGGAAACCGACACTTCTTCGCAAAGGAAAAAAATTTCTACTCTTCAAAAAGCTAATGATCAGCTCTATGGTATGCAATTTTTCTCCTTTCCTTTCATTCATCCATCCTATTGTCTGATCTTATTTGATTAATCCTTTTTGCAGACATTTATGGTCTTTATGATGAAGCCACTCTTCTTCGTTCATTTCCCGATGCCCTAGATAATGACACTCTTCTTGAACATCTTAATAAATCTTTGAATAGTTTCTCTGATGATAAAATTTCATCTCTGTCTTTGAATGAACTTAAATCCAAATTTCGCCTCTTAGAGATTGATCATAGATCTAGTTTAGGTTTAGCCAACCAATTTAAACGTTTTTATCTCAATTCTAAAGAGAAGATCAATAAATTAAGAACCAAGATTAGCAAACTTATAGATGATAAAGATCGTATCTCTGATCAAGGTGTTAAGGCTTTGGCGAAATTCCAAGAGACCCTTCTTGAGGTTCAACTTGAACGAGATGAAGCCAATCGTCAAAATGTTGTGCTTAGCGAGAGAGCCGTTTCGTTCTTCTCATAAATAATGATGATGAGTTCGCTTGGGCTGCGAAAATCTTAGATGATGCCAGAAAGGATTTAGGCGTAAATATTAGTCTCCAAGTCATACAGCCTTGATTAAGATATGATTTCTGACAGAGAAGGTCACCAACTGTTTTTTTTACTAGTTTTGTCTCTTTTGAGTTCTCACTAAATTATTAATTGATTGTCTTTTGTTCGCAGGTTCTGAGAGTAGATATCGCCACAGAATTGAAGAACTTGAAGCTGAGAAAGGGGAACTCGCAAAGAGTCTTTCTTCTCGCAACGATAAATATTCTAGATTGAAGAATCAATTCAAGATCACTGTTGCGAACTTTAAGAATGACGCTCTGCATTTTCGCAATCAAACTATTCAAATGGTTTGCAATGACCATAGTATTCCTCACTCTGATTATCCTTGTCTCTCAGAGGAGATCCCAAAGAACACCCCTAGTCTGATCATCTCTGATAGTGAAGCTGATGATGAAGAATCTGATGGTGATGAAGATTCTGATGGAGGTAAAGGTTCTGATGAGGATGAAGAAGAGAGCAAATCTGATGAAGATGATGAAGAATCAACTAAGAAGTAGTCTTTGTTTCTTTCTTTGATCTTCTGTAACACTTGTACATTTATTCCTTCTTTTCGTATACTTGCGAATTCTCTTGGTTCCCCATATTCCTTAATATATAAGTTTCTTTTATTTTGACCTGCATTCATTAAAACAATTCTTCCTTGCAATATAGTTAATCAATATAATCAATTTTTAACTTTCTGCGTAAATATTTCATGGAGACAAATAACATTTTTTGATTTCATTCATTCCCATACTTGCCTCTGTTATTTGTATTCAAATGAGAGATTTTGCAGATTTCTCTTATTTTGTGCCTCAGCTTCGCAGTTGTTTTTGTATAATTTCGCAATCATATGCGAAGTGAATTTTGATTCTTTTCAAAATTTCATTCTTGTGTGGTCTTATTTTGCCTTCCTAGTTAAAGGTCTTATTATGCCACCTCTTGTCATTGCGACAAAATCGCAGGACGTCCTTGCATTTTCATGCAAAAACCCATTGATCTTGTCTTAACTTTTTCTTTTGTATTATTGCCTCTTCAGGATTGTTGCGACAATATGACAGGCCTAAATATTCTTGCGAAAATAAAGCCCCATGACATTGTCGTCTTGCGACGAAATCGCAGGACGTCTTCGCACTTTCATGCGAAAACCCATTGATCTCGTCTTATCTTTCTCTTTAGTATTATTGCCTCTTCAGGATTGTCGCACAAATATGACAAGCCTTAATACCCTTGCGAGTAAAAAGCCTCATGACATTTGCGTCTTAAGACACTTATCAGCTCCCTAATGGAGGGTGCCGCCCTTATCTCCCCCTGGTTGCCCCTTCAAGGAGGCGTACCTCTACCATACAAGGTTGGCTCCTCCCATCCGGTCTTAACAACAACCAGTTTTTTTCGCAGCCTCTTATCCCTTTTACCTATAGGGTTTATGGTTACGAGACTGCACCCTAAGTGGGGTTTTCTTCGGGCCGAGTGCAGTATAAGCCAAGACTTGTCAAGAATGGCAAGGTACGCTCCAGACGCCCCTGGCACTCTTGACTCAACCGTGTACCTCGGCGCCTTGGTCAGATTCTGCACTCCTTGGGAGAGTCCTTATTACCTTAGTCGCCCAACCTAAGTCATATGCTTAAGCTGAGAATCCAAGGTGCCTCTCCCGGATGGGCTTTATTGACCCCAAATCTCCATGACTCAGGTTCCGGTGGCGGTGTAGCCTTTCCCTGAGCCATGCAACAGGTACCCCCTTATATGACGTACTTTAGGTCTTACATTTGCCTCTTGCGAAATTTTATTCACGAACTAGGGTGTACGCCATAAAGGTTCCCCTTTCTTTTTGTCATTGTTCTCTGATTGTCTTTTGTAGAATTTATTATCTCTGCGAAGTTCTCGTATATCATCATATTGTATTTGCATTTCGCAATCTCAATTTTGTCATTCAATAAAATGTATTTTTGAGAATTTTATTTGTTGCGAGAGTGTCGCAACAAATCAATCATTCATACACTTCTTATTTTTATTACTTTCGCCATTCTTTGCCTCTTTGTTATTCTCTGCTATTGCTTCATTGATAGTAAACTGTTCACAATTTCTTACTATGAACTAGCATCAGCCTCAAACATTTCTTCTTCTTTTTGTTCGATGGCATCCACCATCAACCTCTCACTTCTTTGTGTCTCTGATTTTGTGTCGCCAACTTTCCTTCTTGGTTGCTCTTCCTTCGCAGGATTCTACCTCAGTTTCGTAACATTTCTTTCCTTCAACCCAATCTCCCTTTATGATTCCTACACCGCTGGGGTGAGGGAACTTGATGCACTGGTGGAAAGTTGAAGCTACACCTAGAATCCCATGTAGCCAAGGCCGTCCAATCAATGCATTGTAGGGTGATTCTATGTCAACGACACAGAACAGGATTTCAGAAGATATCCCCTTCAATGGGATTCGCATAGTAACTTCCCCTTTAGGCTTGTTGGCAGTACCATTAAAACCATATATCTTATATGTTGATGGTATAAGATCATCATCTCTCCCTCCCATGGTTTTATAAGTATGATAGAATAAGATATTCACAGAGCTTCCAGTATCGATCAGAATTCTATTAATTGCCCATGAATCTTCAGCTTCATCATCTTCATCTTCTTTAGGTTTTGGATTAATTTCTAATTTTACCACTAATGGGTTGTCATGTACTTCTCCACCTTCAGGGACTTCTTCTGCGGTAAAAGAAATAGTCTGTTTCTGTCATTCCTCTAGCGGCGAGATTTTCGCAATATTCATAATTTCTCTTCCATCATTGTCTCTTGCGAATACTCTGCTCAAAACATTGTCATGAAAGTCTTCAATTTTCTTGTATGAATGTACGATAGAGTGATAGAATAGATTCTTTGCTTTTGTACCAACTTCTACGAAGAATGTTTCATTTTCTTTTACCGTGTTTACTCTATGATGCTCTAGTGGTGGTGGCGGCAATGGTTGAGATTGTGGATGCCCTACCAGAAAGTGGTTTAGCTTTCCTTGATCTATCATTCTCAGAATAATTCTCTTTATATTTATGCAATCATTTGTAGTATGTCCATGGAAATGATGATAAGAACAGAACTCATGACTTCTGTTGCTTGGAGGTGGTTCAGTTCCCATGTTCCATGGTGTTGGTATATTCTCCATATAAATTATAGCTTCCCATATTTTCTCCACGCTTGCATTTATAGGTGGCATCTTGATCTCCTCCCACACTATCTTGTGGCTTCCCTGTCCTCTATGATAGTTTTTCCTCTGACCTCCATAAGTTTATCGCGGCTAATAAAGTCTTTGAATCTTGTTATTTCCACCACGATTGTAGAAATTTCTTTCTCTTTCATACTCCTCTTGATCTCGGCTTCCCATAGCCACCAGTTTTTGTTGATTGTTGCCCGTCACCTTTTCTTGTTGTCCTTGCGAAGTGCTCGCCACTGTGTTTATTAGTTTGGGTAATATGCTTGCATTCGCTGCTTGTGAACTGGTATTCGCAAATGGGTATGATTCCATCTCATTTTGCCTTTCCTCTAGAGCAATATACTCTTCCTGAAGTTCTTGCAGTTCTCTCATTGTGATTGTGTTCTTGACTCTGAAAATTTGGACATACAATAGATTGGTTGCGAACATAGCATTGATAAATGAAAAGATAAGATATCTCTCATCCACACGGCCATCCATCTCACTACACATAGTCCTCCACCTTTTGGTTAGATGCTTCAAACTTTCGCCAAACCTTTGTTTTAATCCAAACACATCTTCAATACCAGGTCGCGAAGAATTGTTACTTACATATGCCCCCAAGAATGTGGTCTGCAAATGATTGAAAGATGTTATTGTATTTTTTAGTAGACCTTCGAACCATTTTAACGCCTCTCCTATTAGACTGGATGCAAAATACTTGCACAATACGGCATCATGATTTTCCCACTGTAACATGCATCTTACATAGGCTTTTATGTGTTGAATTGCACAAAATGTTCCATCAAAGATGTTGGTTAACGCAGACAAATTGCATTTCGGGGGTATTCCTCCTAATTGTACTTCTCTTGTAAATGGAGTTTTCGCAGCTTCTTCTTCGTCTAATTGTCTTCTGCCTACTTCCCCTCTATTATTTAGCATTCCTCTCATTTCTTCCAATTCTTTTAAGATTTGTTCATTTACGCCTAAATTTTGATCCATTAGCCTTTTTAATTTCTCCTCCCTTCTTCTGTGTTCATGTCTTTCTTCTCTCGCGAAATTTTGCATTTCTTCTTCATCATCCTCATCTCGTCTTCTCCTGCGATTCTCTTCCTCATCTCTATATTTAATTCGCATATGATGATGTCTCTCATTTTCCCCTCCATGATGTTGTTCATTTCTTATCAATTCCATTCGTTGTCTTTCAGCCCTCCTCTGTACTCTATCATACTCTTCATTGAGATTACCATTATTCCGGTTTTGTGTACGCCTTCTTTCTCGATTGTCGTGATTATTCCGGCGAATCGCCTTCTGTAGCTCTTGTTCTTCCATTTCCACTCTCAATCTTTCACGTTCGCGAGTTAAACGTGCTTGTTCAGCATAGTGTCTTTCAATTTCTTCTTCAATTGTTTGTTGATTTCTTTGAGCTTCTCTCTCATGTAAAATTCTCCTTCCTTCCTCTAGATTCCCTTCGCCCTCTTGATTATTTCGTCCCTGACGTTGTCCATTCTCTTGATTTCTATCATTTTGCCTATCATCAAAAGTTTCATTTTGTGGAACGTAACGATCATCAGTCCTTTCTCTATCTTCGCGATGTTCTTCATTAGGATTTGGTATTTCTTCTCGAATATTATTTCCAACATTAACTGTGGGTGAGTTTCTCCTCATCTCTCTTCTAGTCGATCTTGAATATGATCTTGTAATACTTCTCGAACTTCTACTCTGTAGTCTCATATTTTCCATCCTCAATTCGTGATTTTGCCTTGTTAGATTTGCACGTTCTTCTGCCTCATCTCTTCTTTCTTCATGTATTCTTCGTCTCAACGTTTCTAACGCTCCAATTTCCTCATCTCCATGAATTATTCCTTCATCTGCTTCTTCATTTCTCTCTACCTGTCTATGGTTCCTGGTTTGCTGCTCTTCTTCTACTTCTTCTGCTGAATTTGATCGCCAAGTGTGTACACTCATTCTATCATAATCTATCGTTCCATTTTGTACCGGTGTTTACTGAACTGGCGGTTGAACTTGATTTTCTCCATTATTTCTCCTTTTATTAGATTCTTCCATTTCACTTCTCTCCCTTCCAGCAAGTCTTTTACTTTTTCTTCTAGCAGTTGTCGGTTGTTCCGATACATTTCTCCTTCTAGCCATTCTTTCAATACTAACAAATTGTAAGAGATTATGTAAATTTTTCACCAATTACTTTCAATTCTAATAAATCACAATATTAATCTTCAACTTTTTCTTGAACAATATTCAATCTTTAGTTCCTGTTTCTAGCGCCATTATGTAGTTGCAGGAAATCCTACACTACACCCCTCACAAGATTTCATTAACATTCAACTCATTTTTGGGTTAACAATCTTAATTTTATTGACGAATCTTTGAACAATCTTACAAGAAAATATAAAGGGATTAAGAACAACAACCACTCTTGATTTTCTCTCTCCTAATTGTTTTTTATTCCTCTCTCTAAAAATCTCTCTCTCTTTTCCTTTACAACTAAATGGCTATTTATAGGGAATTACATAGTGGATGACAGCTAATCTATCCTTTATTTTCGGATATGGTTTGAGACATTCTCGCAACCTTACAAATATTAATCTCGCACATTTTCGCAAGTCCATCATATTTTTCTCACGATTTAGATGATGTCGTTTATTACGTCGTTTATGAAATTGCTTTGCGACATTGTTGTGTTATGTTCTTAATAATTTCGCTGAAGTCTTGCATCTGCGAGATTCTGATCCTACAAAGGTCGCTCTTGTTGTTCTTTCGGGAATGACATCAAATGGGGGAGAGTTCTTTTGAACTTGTGCTTAATGGTAATATTTTGCGGGGTGTGCGGCTGTGGAATTTTATAGGGGTTATCTTTTATCTTAAAAGTCCTTGATGAATGCATTTAGCTTCGGATTTATGATTTCATCTAAATTAAGTTGGTATGTATTTTTCCTTTTAGTCTATGAAAACGTCTCTTCTCGGAAATTTCATCAGGATCCCGTTCTTGTACCTTTGCCAATTTTATTGACAAAAAGGGGGAGAATTAATGTGTAGTTCTACTACATATACATATGGTTTTCGGATCATTGTGTAAGGTGGAGTGTTTTCCATGTGAGATGGAGTATTGACTAAGGGGGAGTGATACATATCACCGTAGTATTATTGTCAAAGTTGTGATACAATGAAACTTTTATACTATTTAATAATACTATGATGGGTCTTCAACAAGTACATGATGAACACATGAAGAGTTGAAGAACCAAGGAAATCAAGATTGTCGTTTTTACTTTTAACAAGTACAAGCCATATATAAAATGGTTTTGTCACTAAAATTGACAATGGGGGAGATTGTTAGAGCACTGCTCGGTTGAACCCACTAGCGTTGGTATGTCAAGTTAGTTGTCAATTTTAGTTTCCAAAATGCATTCTTGATTTAGCATACTAAAGATAGTTTCGGACTAGATTAGGTCTAAGAAGTTGAATCGAAGCTATCCTTAAAGGGTGAAGATTGAAGAGTGAAAGACTACAAGAAGACACCAACAAGTACTTCATCAACAAAGGTATGTGATTGATTTCATTTGGATTCTTGTTCAATTATACCTTTCTAATCTATCAAGATTAATTCTCACTCCATGGAACAATTCCAATGACGATAAATGTACATTTATGTATATATACTTGAGGTTATTTGATTCATGACCTTGGAGACAATAACCTTTATCCTTATAAAGAATCTCATGTTATAGTGAATGATCTTATGAATCCAACGAGCCAAGAATCACTCAATTCCGAGTTATGACGATGAAGCTATGAGTGATTTATTAAAGTAACAATTATAAGTGTTGATGTTATTGTTACAGTTCGTTAGTAGGAAACAATCCATGGGCTGTTTGCAACAGTTCACGTACTTGGGCCCAATTACGTGACTAAAAGGAATTTTTGGTCAAATTGGTGATGTTTCCTTATCTAGGCAAGATGGATATTGGTCCAAACATTTTTGATTGTCATATTAAAGTGTTTGCCATATCAGGTTCACGGACTCCTTGTGTGTACGCATACTGATTGTAAGTCAAAACCCTAATCTACAAGTTTGTTTTGATATTACTTTTACCTAGTAATTGTTTTTATCAAAATAAACACAAGATTCCCAAAACCTTGATTTACATCTAAAGGGAAATCAAACCGGTGTTTTGTGCAAACAAAATATCGAGTCGTATAAATCGTGGTAGTGTATCTTCTAAAGAGAACCTTGGGTTCTGCTAGAAGATTTGTGTGAAGAATTTCTAAAGAGAATCGGTATTCTTCTAGGAGTTCTACAAGTGTTGAAGAAGGTATTACATCTAGTCTGAATAGGTAGTAGGAAATTGGTGTAACAGCTTATTATCAGTGTGTGTTTATTCTGGACTAGGTCCCGGGGTTTTTCTGTAATTGCAGTTTCCTCGTTAACAAAATTCTGGTGTTTGTGTTATTTCTTTTCCGCATTATATTTTATTTATATAATAGAAATATCACAGATTGTACGTTACGATCAATCAATTCTTGTATCCGTCCTTAGGGTTGTTGAGTGAATTGATTGACACTTGAGCATTGGTGTTTGGTACCGTTCAAGTTAATCCTCTTATATTCAATCTGGATCGCAAATCCCTATTTGCTGATTGCGGATTGAATTAAGAGATAGAGATATAAAACTTCTTTGATATACTTTTTATAGATTGAGTCTAACTGTCTAGTTGATTCTCTTGAAAGTATATTGGAGTTTGTCTATTCAGATAGCCAAACGAAATATTGGATGGTGTTGTTAGGCCCCCGCTTTTTCACATCTTACAGTATTGAGAGAAATCCAGGGGACTGTTTTTACAAGTTTTTCAAAGAACCTAAAAAGAGCACATGACAGTTCGTGTTCCTGATTTCTTCGTTTACAACTTATAACATACAGTCTTAGCAGATAATGTCCAGTACTGCACAAGGAAACTCTTTTGATAAGAAGAAACATCCTGACTTTCTCACAAAAGGGGGCAATACCATTATCTTGAGAAGGTGTATCGGGGTTTGACTAATGAACTGAGTCAAATTCAGAGAGATGAAACCGACTGATAGATGAGGTTTAGATACTTCTTGTATTACATCCAGTTGGTCTGGGATACATGAATAAGGGGGATTATCCTTACTGATAAGAAGATCAATATCAACCTCAACATGAAGATTATTCATCATAACTCGATTTAGCTTATCAAGAGATTCTTGCTCTTTCTGAAGGTATAACTCAACATCAAGAGATAAGCTTCCAAGTTTCTTTTCATGCACTGAAAACACTTCAAGGGATTTTAAACCTGGTGGAGGTTTAAATAGAATTTCTTCTACAGACTTTATTAAATCAATCATGGAAGAGAATTCTGAAATCCCTGGATCTGGTGGTGCGTTTATTGAGATAGCACTACAGTCCATAGAGTCGGATTGCTACAAACACATACTGATGAGGTCTTAAACGTGTTTGCCTGATCTGATACCAACTGAAAAAGTGGGGGTCTAACAACCACACCCAATATTTCGTTTAGGCAATCTGTATGGACTAACTCCAATATATTTCCAAGAGAATCAGTCAGACTCAATCAAGGAAAATACATCCAACAGTTATGTCTCAAATTCTCAAATCAATTTGCAATCGAATAGATAGAAATCTGTGAGCCTGATTAACCTGAGAAATAACTTGGATGGTACCAAAGACCAATATCCAAGCGTCAATCAATTTCAATAAACAACCAAAGGTTGGATTCACCAATTGATTGAACTACGCACAACCTTTGATATTTCAATTATATAAAAATATAATGCGAAAAAGAAATAACACAGACACCAGAAATTTTGTTAACGAGGAAACCGCAAATGCAGAAAAATCCCGGTACCTAGTCCAGATTTGAACACCACAATGTATTAAGCCGCTACATACTCTATCCTAATACAAGTTAACTTCGGAATGGAATGTAGTTGAGACCTAACCAATCTCACACTAATTAAGGTACTGTCGCGTTCCTTACGCCTATGAATCCCAGCAGGACTCTATGCACTTGATTCCCTTAGCTGATCTCACCCACAACTCATAGTTGCTACGGCCCAAAGTCGAAGACTTGATAAAAAATTCTGTGTCACACAGAAAAGTCTATTGAATAGATAAATCTGTCTCCCAAAGAAATACCTACGAGTTTTTTTTTCCTGTCTTTTGATAAATCAAGGTGAAGAGGAACCAATTGATACACCGGACTTAATATTCCCGAAGAACAACCTAGTAATATCAATCACCTCACAATGATCTTAATCGTATGGTAGCGAAACAAGATATTTTGGAATCACAAACGATGAGACGAAGATGTTTGTGACTACTTTTTATCTTACCTATCGGAGATTGAATCTCGAGCAAATCTTAGAGAAGATAGTACTCAATACAATAGAACAAAGTAATATCAGAACATGCAACTACAAAGAAAATAGTTTGGTCTGGCTTCAGAATCCCAATGAAGTCTTTAAGTCGTTAACCTATAATGGTTTTAGAAAAACCTAGGTTAAAGGAGAATCGACTCTAGTCGCAACTAGTATCACACATGAGGTGTGGGGATTAGTTTTCCCAGTTGCTAGAGTTCTCCCTTATATAGTCTTCAAATCATGGTTTGCAATCAATGTTACCTTGGTAACAAAGCATTCAATATTCACTGTTAGATGAAAACCTGATTAGATTCAAGTTAATACCTTTCAACTGTTATATTGAACTTAGCTTGTTAAACACAAATGAAATGTGCCTTCATTTAGATATGGGTAACCGTACCTAAACGTGTACACTTGGTTGGCTCAACAATAGTTAACCGAAGTTAGTCATATGAACATTTTCATATCAACCTTGTTCATCTTTATCACAACTAGTTCAAATGACTCAAATGAAACTAGGTATAGAGTTGTTCCATTATTTATATTCTCATAGAAGTATACAAGACGCAAATGAAGCAAAATCGATTTTGATTCACTCCAATCAATTCATGAACATTATAGCCACGGTTTGCAAAAGATTACATTCCTTATTATGTAAATGTATTTATTCATGAACAAACCGATTTTAGAACTTAACCCACTCAAGTATGCAAACGGGTACGCATACTTAGAGTTCCGGACTTGGTATGTTCGTCAGTATGCGAACGGGTACGCATATTGTCGTTCACAACCAACCCTCAGTTAAATTAGTATGCAAACGGGTACGCATACTAAATTCCCGGACTTGAAATGTTAAGCCAGTAAGCATACGCGTATGCATACTAAGTTCCCGGACTTCAACTGTTAAACCAGTATGCATACGGGTATGCATACTCTGGTTCCTAGACTTGGAATAACTTGCAACAGTTAGCATACAAGTACACATATTGTGTTATATCCAATCAATGGTCAATTGTTTTAAACTCCATTTTAATCATTGAAACATTCTTAGAAGACGGGAATAACTGTCTCACACAAACTATTAGCTTCAAAGAAATTTTCAAGTGATCGGTAGATCAATACGAAACATTCCGAGTCTACATCGAATAACTGTCTCACACAAATCACGTAAGATGTTACCAGGCGATTTTCACATGATCATCTTTTGACTTTCGTCAAGAATAAAATATGAACTTGGTTAAAGCGAAATCTTACCAATACATATTTCGAGAAATATGTAAGCGAGTTAAACTCAGCTCGAAATATCAAATGTGTATAAAGTAAAGCCTCTACGACTTTTGTCTCAATAGGAGATAGAATAGAAATAGACTTCTGAGTGATAGATGAGTTCAAGTCTCCACATACTTTTTGTTACTGAAGTTCCACAAGCTCCCCTTATTAGTTATTCGTCTTCAATCGATGAACGCCGTGAAGTCTAAAGCTCAACTACACATTCTATCCTAATCCAAGACATAGCCATAAGTAGACTAGAAATCAAGACTTATAATTTTGGTAACTAAACTTGACAAGCAAGCTTGAGATAGCAACACTTGCGAGTTCGACCGAGAAGTGCTATAACAAGTTCCTTGACATTTTACCTGGAAGAAGTACAATAAATTAGCATGCTTTCGATCAATGCCAATAATTGTTCGTATATTAATATAGAATAGTCACCCCTCCTTCCGTATTTACACTTGATATCCCATGAAGCACTTTATTACAAAAAATCATGTACAAGAATAGTGATGCTTTCAGAGAGTATTTAACACCAAAATATTAGAGGTATTTGAGGGCAGTTTCGAAAGCTGCAGGTGTGTTGGTTGGGCTTCAGTTGGGATTCATAGTAATAGCGCTCATGGGACCTCAAATGAGCTCATACAAGAAGAACCATTTTTTGGGCACCACTCCTTTTTGGAGGGAGACCATGATTACTCAGACTATCTTGGTTACACTTATAAGGGGTATCCTAAAGTGTGGAAATGACTAACATACCTTTTACCTATTTTAAATCGATAACAAAACAAAAACAAAATCAAAATCATACTCATCATCTAGCCGAACTTTTGAGTTTGACACAAAAATTTCTCATCTTCTTCTCTTCTTCCCTCTTTCAACTGCTAGTCCGTTACTCGTCGTTGTCGGTTTCCTGAATTTGATTTTTTTTCTCATCTTCTTCTCTTTTTCCTACAAACCCATTACTTTTAATTTGTTTTTGGTTGTAAAATTTGAGTAGTAATCATCAAAATATGGTGAATGCAGAAGATACACATAGTAGTTCCGTTAAGAGGCTTATTAGAAAATCCTAGTTTTGCTAACTGAATTCTTGTAGATGAAGAACACTTCGGTTAATAAAAAATATTGTTCCTAACCGAACTCATGAGTCCCTTGGATCACAAACTTTTTTCTTAACCGAACTCTTCTCTGTATATGCAAATGTTGGGTTCGGTTGGGTCGCAATTTTTTTTTTCTTAACCGAACTCCTCTCTGTATAAGAAAATGTTGAGTTCGGTTAAGTCGATATTTTGTCTACTAAACCGAACAGAAAGTTCAGCTATATAGGCAACTTTGCGAACACGCTGAACAAATATCTTCCAGAGTTCGGCATGGAAAAGGTAGCCGAACTTAACACTCGGGTGGTGAAAACTCCATTAAAGCTAAGTTTGGCTACCTGCGTTAACTGAAAAACTAGCTAAATTACACTTACAGATAAGTTCGGCTACCTGTTCTTCAGATATTGTAACCGAACTTTCTCAACCTAAACGAAATAAATTTATAAAGTTTTCATTTTTAGGAATGTTTTGGCCAATTCAAACATCACTAACTAAATTTGATGTATCCCTGAATACCGAAAACATCATACTCTGTTATGGCTCGCAAAAAAACAAATCTAAATTCTTTTTTAAAAATACTCTTGTTCTTCTTCTCCCTCTCAATAGTTCTTCTTTTAATAAAAAATCAACTTATTAATTTAATCTCAATAATCATTAATTACCTTACCTTAACTCACTAATCATTATACTAACTTAATCTGAAAGAATAATTTTGACATTAAGGTAAATAGTTGGATAAGGGACATTTTATTTTACTTTCAAATGACCTACTAAAAAGATAATCGTGGGCTCCCTCCAAAAAGGAGTGGCGTCCAATAAATGGTTCTACAAGAACATGCTTCCAGAACCCCAAGCTAGTTTTTTTTTTCCCGTAGTAAATGATCTGATATTAGATAAAGAGTATTACATTAACTAGTTGTTAGCCTACCATGGATGCTCGTGGGTAACCTAGCCAAGGGAGCCGAAGCAGATGGAAGGGTTGAGATTGTGTCACAAGGAGGGAAAGGTACCTCTACCTTACATGTTAATTCTTATAATATTACGCCATTGGGGGCTCGAACCTGGGACCTCTTGGAGCGCATGAAACTTTGGTAAACGGGGATGACCAGCTGAGCTAGGTGGCCGTTCTAATTGGGCCGACCGAGCGAAGCGAGGGAGGACCTTTATATGGCCACTTTTTTGTAAATCCTAAGTCATCAATTGACACAAAAATATTGGATTTGGTATCCATGGTTGGTCTTTTTCACTTGACACAATTATCCCTCCCTTTTAGTCCAATTACTATAACTCCTTGTGTATCCTATTTTTTAGAGGGATAATTGGAAAACAAATTTTAATATAACATATCTAAAAATCCGTGTCTTGGAATTTTACAAATTTTATCTCGTTAGAAAGGTAATAAAAAAATCTATGCAATGAGTACAAACAACAATATCAAATTTTGAGTTTTTACGAAAAATTCAGAGGTATTTTTAATTTTAGGCACAATTTTAGAAAATTAAATGTATATTCATTATGCAAACCACCATAAAGGATACATAATACTTTATGTAGCCATATTTTGGTTTATGCATCAACTAATTTTCTGTTGCAACTAATAAAACGATGTACTTCCCCGTTTCAAGAAAAGTGATACTTTCATTTTAGGCACAATTCTCGAAAATTGAATGCATAGCCATTATACAAACCGCCACAAAGGATGTATAACACATCATGCAACCATATTTTAGTTTATGGATCGACTAATTTTTCGTTTCAGAAAAAAATAATACTTTCACATTCTGTTTCAGGAAAAGTGATCCTTTCTCCCCGTTTCGGAAAAAGTGATACTTTCACCCCGTTTAGGGAAACGTGATACTTTCGCTCCGTTTTGGGAAAAGTGATACTTTTTCTGGAGCAGAGCGAAAGCATCACTTTTTCTGGAACGGGGCAAAAGTATCACTTTTTCTGAGACGAGGCGAAAGTATCACTTTTTCTGAAACGAGGTGAAAGTGTCAATTTTTCCGAAACGGGGAGAAAAGATCATTTTTCATGAAACGGAATGTGAAAGTAGTCGTGAACAAACCCCATCTTCAGATTCTTCTCCGGTCGGCCCTCCCACCGTGACAACGGTTGTACTAGTATATATGCAAAACATGCTTTCAGAACCCCAAGCTAGTCCTTTTTTTTTTATTCCATAATATAGATGCTATTGTAATATTATTCCCAATAGGTTTAGATTAAAATTTGATTTTATGAAATTAAGCAATAATATCCAAAATATTTTCAATTTTCAGTGTTGAGGAGATTTACTACTATATTAACCAATATCTTAAAGTCTGATATGTTATCAAAATGATTTAGTCCTATTTCCATGAGAAATATTTGAATATTTAGATTATGGCAAACTAAATTAGCATTAATAGGCCTGTCAATATATGTCCGATATCCGGAATCCGTTTCCGATTATTCGAGATCCTATAGGATTTTATCCGTTTTATCGGATATCAGATATCGGATAAAAAAAATTATCGGATATTTCTTCCTTAACCTATCTATATCGGATTAGGCTATATCCGTTTGGTTAACATCCGATATCCGATAGAATTAGGGGTATAATTGTAATTTCATCTATTAATCGATTATCACTGCCTGGATTGAGTGGATTCAGTCGAGAACCGAGTCATTTTTTTCGTTTTCTTTTTTTCCTTCTCTTCTCTTCTCAGTTCTCAATCGATCACTCTCTGTCTCTCCCGATCAATCACTCACTCAGTTGCTTTGCTTATCAATCAGACAATCACTCACCCGCTCAATCAGGTACTTCTATTTCCATATTCGATTTTTGTGTTCGATTTTCATGAAATTAGGGATTTGTGGTTTCTGTCTTGCAAAAAAATTTAGGGTATGATGAAATTAGAGAAAGATTTGAGATGGGTTTATTCTTAAATAAGAATATGAGGCCTAACAATCTGAGATTATGAAAGTTTTATGGAAATAGGGAAACTGATGAATATCTTTTGATGTGAGTTTTCTTCTAATTTTTGGTTTTTGAATTTTAGATGTTGGATGGATATAGGGCTTTTAGTAGTTTAGATCGATTATTGTATGATTTTCCCTTTTTTTTTTTTTGATTTGATAAAAGTGAATTAGGGGTTCAGCAAATGCATCATAGAGATTTTTAGAATAATTAGGGGAATGTGATTATGTGACCACTGTTCTTGAAAATGATTTGGTAATGTTGTATCATACACATGATAGTATTGGATGAACTAGGGACTGGGGAACAAAGACTAAGCTTTCAGTGTCTTTTCTTTAAGCTGGTATTATTAGTGCTCTGTAGCATTGATGCTTGAGAGTTTCATGTGTCTTAGTTTCCCTCTTTGTATGATTCCTGCTCAAATTAAATTAGTGAAACTGGATACAAAAATCTAGCTTAGTAGCTTTTACTTCTAGTTAGCTATAGTGAAAATATCTTTTGTAACTTACTGTTTTATTTCTTGTGTCCTTCCACTGCCTTCTAGCTTATGATACAATATCCTTCTCACCCTATGGGCATCTACATTTCAATACAGGAAATTGCAAAAATGTTTAAAAAACCAGCCAAGGGAAAGACAGTTGCAACCTCAAAGTCAACCCCTTTGCCTCAAACTACTTAGACAATTGTTGTGTATCTTATTCTATCTGAATGTTGACTTGTTAATTGTTATAATGCAGATATGGAAATTTTGGAAACCGAAGACGAATGAAGACAAGAGAGACCCTGTTTGAATATCTGTTAAGTTTTTACTTTCTTTAGCATTTGCTTGTGCTTCTTTTCATGTATGTGTGTGAGTAAGAGACTTACATTCAGATGAAGACAATTCAGATGCCATCTTATGAGTACTGTTTCCAAGTTTTATGTATGACAGTATGAGAATAATTTCACCTTTACAGATTTTTTTGTTACTAACGGATATTATCGGATAAATATTCGTTATCCGATAGCTTAACCTATCGGATATCGATATCTGATTTTGATATCCTATAGGATATTCTCGGATATCGAATATCCGATAGTTCTTAACCTGTCGGATATCGGATATCCAGATATCCGACGGATATTCTTCCATTGACAGCCCTAAGCATTAACGAGTTCAAAACTAGTCATAAAAATCGAAGGTGACCAAACTTGTGGTACAAAAACCCCATTCAAATGTTGGGATTCATTAAAACTCCATCTTAAACTAAATTGATACAAAAACCTCAAATTTTAAAAAATTGATACAAAAATCCCAAATTTCAAAATTGGTTTCATCAAATTTTATGATGAAACCAAAAATTGGTTTCGTCAAATTCTATGAGGTTTCATCAAAATTTTGTTTTTTGGAATTTTGGTGTTACTTTTGTTTTGACGGGTTTTTTATGGATGGATAGTGACACCTTTGGGGTTATAACTCGCGGACCTTTAACAATTTCTTTCTTCTTGCATAAATATTGAAACGAGAAATAAATTATCTTTTTTCCTTTTACATTTTTTTGAAGCAATTTTTTTGTCTTGAAAAGGAAATGATTCTTCTTTTTATGAGATATTTATTTTTTGAAAATGGAAAATCAAAAAATTAGTACTAAAAGTACATACAACAATATATTTTAAAACCATCGCGAAATATAATTACCAAAATACATAATTCTTTGATAATGGTAACCAAAATGGTACCTCAATGTACATAAATTCGGTACAAAAATTTTTGTTAGAAAACACGGAACGCCTTCAAGGCTTCAACAATGTGTGGAACCAAAAATGGCCTCCCTCTTTCCATTCTCCTAACAATTTATCAAGTCTCCCAACTGCTAAACTTGGCCGTTGCAGTTACTCCAAGTGGGCTTAGTATAAATACAAAATTGGTTAAAAAGACCAAAATCAATAATTTCTGGGTGAAATTGACAGTTCGATTATGTATTTTGGTACTGTTTAAATGGACAAAAATGTAAAAATAGGCAGGATGTAACCAGTTTCATCGTGCCCATTTTCAAATATTTTTTCTTATTTTTAATTTACACAGGATGTATCCAGTTTCATCCTTGCTATTTTTTAAATTTAAGCTAAGATGAAACCAGTTTCATCCTTACTATTTTTTTTTTGGCCATTTCACCCAAACTATTTTTTACTCGTCCATTTGAACCGTGATTTAAAAATATTTGGACAAATGACCCATTTTCCGTAGTATAAAGATCTTTCACATAGACTCCAAGGAATCACCTCTATATCCAGGCGACCATTTAACACAAGAAGAAAGATTTCAAAGACTCGTCCAACAATCCAAATATCGAGCACGTTACATTGGATTAAAATTATCAAGTTTTAATAAAACAACAAACTCGATCCATCCCGATATTGCACGTTTACCTCTGGCTTACGAAGTTGGATCATTTTATGTTGCACTGGTAGGATTTGGTACTTTCAGTAACTTACCACAACCTTTCAAGGATTACTATTTAATGGTTGATTCTGGTAGTGATCTTATATGGACTTAATGCCAAGGTGGCTCTTCTTATTTTCATCAAGACGAACCCTATTATCCTGCACAAGATTCAAGTACATATGAACCGCTTCGTTGTAGTGATGGCCATTATTTGTGCGATCCAAATATGTGTGATGATGCAGGCCTATGCACTTATAAAGACCAATACATATCCGAATCCGTTACGTCAGGGGTTTTGGCTAAAGAAAGATTCACCGTAAATTCAGATAACGATGGCCTTGAATCTTTTAACATGATCATGGGTTGCGGCACTAACCAAGTGAATTTTGAACCATTTTTTGGGCTTGGACATAGAAGGAGGCAACCTGATGTTATTGCAGGAATACTCGGTCTGGATGGAAACCCGAGGTCTTTTCTAAGTCAATTAGGTCCTGCCGGACAAGGCAAATTTGCATACTGCCTAAAACCATATACTGATGGTACGGCTTTGAGCACATACTTGAGGTTTGGTTCAGACGCGAGGACCGGAGGTGAAGGTCAACAAGTTTATCAAACTCCCTTATTTTTCCATCGTTATGACCCAGGTGCATATTACTTAAATTTGGAGGATATTGGTGTTGCTGAGATTAGAATCAGATTTCAAAACAGAGATTTCCAGTACAAGGAGGATACTGGAAGAGGCGGTTGTTTCATAGATTCAGGGTCTCCACTGACCTCTTTGCACGAAGCCCACTTTGATAGAGTTGCAGAAAAGGTGGTGGCACATTTTCAAGGTTTGGATATTCGTCCTCTTGCAGGACGCCGTGGTCAATTTGATCTTTGTTTTTCTCCAAAACCTAAGGCTGTTAAAGATTATCCAACAATGACGTTTCACTTTCAACATGCCGATTTTGTAGTCGACAGTCCGGATAGTGTTTTTTATTCTTTCAGCAATAACGAGTTCTGTTTGGGTCTTTCTCGAGTGAGGAGTGAGTATGCGTACATGAATGTCGTTTTTGGAGCAGTGCAACAAGCTCGCAAAAGGATTTTATATGATGTTATGGGAGGGACACTCTCATTTGCTAAAGATGAATGCGAATTGGCGTCGTAAAGAGACAATGCATGCAATTTAGCTATAGCTAGGTTTTATCACAAATAAATGAAATATATATATGTATTTTCTTCTTTCTTATTAAATAAATTCATCACTTAGTACCATATAACCAGTTCCTAAAAATTGCCATGGCACACCACAACTTTCTCTTAGAACATGCTGTTGCACTTGATTTTTCGATTTGGCATGGGGATTCCGCAATTAGAGTACAAGGAGGACAATGGAATTGAATAAGGTAACATGTGTGAATTAAGAAGGGACACAAGAAGAGAGTACCCATTATACTGATATTGATTATTGACAACATTTATGAAATTTTGAAGATGATGAATAACATGATTGATTGCAGTACATATGGTTTTGTTTTTTGTCATTCACCATAGTAAAGAGAGCAGTACAGCACCATCCATGCATGCAACGGGGCCATGCCAGTACTTGAAAATTTAATGGTGAAGCCATTGGTTATCCTAATATCTAGCTACCTCGTTCCTTCATGTCAGTTCATCGTCTAATATAACATGGGTATCCATGTTTTATGTCTCCTCTCTACAGTGTCTCTCTCTCTCTATTATGACTGCTAGCTGCAGTCTAGCTAGTAAATACATAAAGTAGGGCTTGTGTGAAAAAGTAGTCCATTTGGATGAATCTGTATATCCTCCCTAAACAAGATCATTGTAGCCTCTAGCGAGAAAAAACTCTTAGAAAGCATATGGTTTAGAATCAGATATGTTCCATGACGTTGGTTAATGCTGCCCTGATGCCGGCATCGTACTTTGGCACCGTGGGCGCCTTTTTTCTAGGCGCTTTTTGGATGCCTAGTGCGCCTATGCGAATGCCCATGGAGCCTTTTACAACATAGATGGCCGTCAAATGTTAACATGCTTGTAGTGTATCAAAAGTCACCCGATAAGCTAGAAACAAAAAGATTTTACTTTGGGTAAAAGTAAACTTTTCTTTTCTAGAAATTAATTCGAAATTATGTTACCAATCTAATTTCTGAAATTTTGACTTAAAAAAATATCTCTTTATTCACTTACTTAAAATAACCCTGTCGCAAGTTTCACAGCTCAACCTTCCTACATAAGGTCTTATTGTCTTGGTACCTGAAGACACATCAAAGAGCATTCACTTAACCGAATCAAGATAATGTAGCTCCGTTGGAGTCGTCCAAGATGAGCGTGCAATATTAATTACAGAACATGAAATACGATTCTCATTAACTATTTTCCTTGTCGATTATTCTAATTTATGTTACGAATATGAGATCAAAATTAATGATCTTAATGATCTAAGTGATGTGATCGTATTGAATGACCAAATCGTGCAAAAAAATAATTAGAGCTTCATTAATGGAAAATGAGCCTATTTATGTGTCGACATCTGAGTGTGATGAATGGGATTATTAATATTGTGTATTAGAGAATCATGGATCCTATGTATTAGCTAATTAAATCACCCCATCGTGCAATTCTTTTTGTTGCATTTGTTGCTTAATCTTAGTTAACCAATTACTATATATTTCTTAATTCTCACTTTGACCTCTGGTTTTGACTAATTTGTTGTCTTTCAAAATTTGTTGCATATTTGCCAAAATATTGAGCCATCCTCCCCCATGGCTAGTAATGTAGAGTCCAATTCGATTTGTTGCATATCCATCGTGCATTCGTGCGTATAAGAAATATATATGAATGAGTTTCGTGTATATTTTGAAGAAACAATGCTAGTCAAGTACCTCGATGTTGAAGATGATAATGTTGATAGTTTATTTCCTTCTTGATTACAAACTTCCATTAAATGAAACATTAATAATGGTCTCAGTTTTGCTTAATTTCCATGACTCAACCTAATAAGAAATGATTTCATGATTTGCCCACTTTCTCTTCACTTCAACGGAACCATTTAATGGATTTCGAAAAGGTCAATCACTTCCTTGTTGTATACATTTGCACCACTTCATTTAATGCTTAACTTAGAAATTATGCAATTAAAGCCAATTGCCGAACTTTGCTTCTCCATTGGCTCCACAACTTGATTAACATATATGGTTCTCTCTTCATTTCCTTTACGCTCTCTTTCTTCATCATCTTACCTAAATTATTTTAGGTGGTGGCAAGTCGGCAACATGTATGCATGGTGAGTAAATCATACATGTGGCTGTTTTATCTTTTGAAAATGATCGAACATATGAGAACTTAATACAAGCAAGTTCCAATCCAGTTTTGAGAATAGTGCACGTAACGATTACCAGGGATCTCAATATGTTAAAAGAATAGGCCAGAGTCATGACATTGTGTGTACCTGGATTTCTACGGTTAATAAATTTTGGACAATCACGTATTTTATAAGTCGGTTTTCTAAACTAATTAGAAAATGCAATCTGTGATAAGACAGGCTAAAGAAATATGGATTTGTTGAAATTGATTTCATTGAGTAATATTTATATTAGTTACATGAGAACAAAGATAATAATCCGTAACAGGAGAAACTAAAGAATAGGTATAGCTGAATAATAGAAGGACTAAACCTAATTAGCTATAGAACAGGACTTTACAACATAAGAATATGAAGACCAGGAAAAGTTACAACAACTTGTACATATGGCAAGTATGCATGTACACATAGATTTAATACCCCCTCAAGTTGGAGCGGTAGAACCCGAACGAACACCCAACTTGCTAACCAGACGACCAAATTGTGGAGCTCCTAACGGCTTTGTAAAAACATCTGCAAGTTGATTAGCAGATTGAAATACTTAGTTCGTTCGTGAAATACTGGATTTTGAGAAATGTGAATTGATGCTTGACTATCACAAGAAACTGTGATAGGGAGAGGACATGAAATATGCATGTCATTGAAAAGATAATATAACCATCGTAATTCTGCTGTTAGATTTTCCAAAGCACGATATTCAGCTTCAGCAGAAGAACGAGCCACAGTAGGTTGTTTCTTTGATTTCCATGAAATAGGACTATCACCTATTTTTACCAAGTAACTTGTAGTGGAACGACGAGTAATTGGGAAGCCTTCCCAATCAGAATCCATGAATCCATGCAGAGAAAGGGAACTACTGGAAGATAAGAATATTCCATGACCAATTGTACCCTTTAGATAACGTAAAATACGATGAACAGCATCAAGATGAGATATGCGAGGATTTTGCATAAATTGACTCAATTCACTGAATAAGTGATGTCAGGACGAGTAACTGTGAGATAAAAGAGACGACCAATAAGGCGTCGAAAAGAACTCGGATCAGATAACTCCTTACCATCAGTATGTGTTAACTTAAGATGTGTATCCATTGGAAAAGAGGAAATACGAGCTCCTGTTAGACCAGAGTCTTTAAGAATATCAAGGACATATTTTCGTTGACATAGGAAAATACATTTAGAAGAACGAGAGACCTCAATGCCTAAAAAATATTGTAAGCATCCAAGATCCTTGATAGAGAAATGAGAAGCCAGACGTAGCTTAAGTGAGATGATGAAGCTATCATCTATGCCAGTGATAATTATGGCATCGACATATACTAAAACAAAAATCGAAGTTGTGCCTCGATGATATGTGAAAAGAGAGTTATCACATAGAGATTTTGTAAAACCTTCAGCTAATAAAACTGAGCATAGCTTAGCAAACCATTGACGAGAGGCTTGTTTAAGGCCATAGAGGGATTTCTTAAGTTTGAATACCTTAGACTCACATTTACGTGCCAGACCGGGTGGAATTCTCATATAGATTTCTTCATCAAGATCACCTTGGAGGAACGCATTGTTCACATCCAACTGATGTAAAGACCAACCTTTGATTGCTGCAACAGATAGCAACACACAGACAGTGACTAGTTTTGCAACTGGAGCAAAAGTGTCATAGTAATCGATTTCTTCTTGCTGAGTGTGCCCTTTTGCAACAAGACGAGCTTTATAACGTTCTATAGAACCACCAGAATTGAACTTGATCTTAAAAACCCATTTACAGCCAATGGCTGTTTTGCCGGGTGGTAAATCAACCATTATCCAAGTGTTGTTTGCTTCCAAAGCTAAAATTTCTTTAGCCATTGTAGCACGCCACTTGGGACACTTGGATGCCTGTGAGAAAGATTTTGGTTATTCTTGAAGAAGAACAGCAGATAAAAAAGCCTTATGTGATGCCTTGAATTTATCATAAGATAAATAATCTGTCAACGGATACGCTGAAGTTGATTGGCATCTCGCAGACGAGCAATGATAATCTTTCAAGTAAACTGGTGGATTACGAGTGCGAACTGGACGCGATTGTGCAACTGGAATTGGAGATTCAAAAACTGGTGCAGACGGAAAAATTGGCAGACCAGATGGAAAAGCACTGCGTTGTGCTGATGGAGAAGCACTGTTGTGTGCCGATGAAGAAGACTGACCTAGAGAAGAAACTACAAGGGATACGCATGTATGATTGGTAGGTAATAGAGACGATTGACCTGAAGAAACGTTATTGGTTGATGACGGGGGCAACTGTCCTAAAGAAGATTCTACAGGTGGGACTACAGAATCACCTGGAGTAGTAGGAAAAGATGGAGATATAGAAATATCTGGAGTTTCAGAGTATTGTGCAGCGGAATGACCTGCACTGCTGTTATGTAGAGAAATTTCACGGTTCAACTGGGAAGGAGACTCAGATGACACAAGTGCAGGAGGAGACGATGGTGAAAGGACATAATCATAGAAATACGAATCCTGAGAATGTTCAGGTGCTGATACAGGAAGATTGTGTGACAAATCATCGAAGGGAAAGGAATTCTCATGAAACACCACATCTTTAGAGGTGTAAATGGATTGTGTTTCAAGGTCATAGACCTTGTAACCTTTCTGACCATGAGGAGAATCTGGATGCGCAAAGATGAGAACCGATCATGTAATCCTTGCAAAAACTCCATGGATCTATCCTGGTTGTGATTGTTCACATAGTTTTTGCGTGCTCCACAGATGCATGGTTCAATAAGACGGAAAACATCCAACTGATCCCAAAGAGACTTAAGGCGGTGTAATACATTGCCACACTTAAGTTGTCTTGTTTCAGGTGTGCAATTGACTGCTTCAATGCATATAGCTTGGATGCATTATGATGAGAAAAACACGATTTAATTTCCAGCCATTGTTCTCTAGCCGATGGGAAGTTCATGGTGCTGGATCTGATTTCCGGATCAACAGAGTTTGAGATCCAACTTCCAACGAGGTCATAGCAACGTATTCGGTGGGGAAGATCGACTGGGTTTGTTGGCTTCTTCACAGTGCCATCGATGTAGCCGGTTTTTCCTTTTGCACCGAGAGCTTTTGTCATTCTCTGTCCCAAGTGCAGTATTTATCACTTGTTAGGAAAGGAGTAAAAATAACAGACGTAGGATTGTCTGCTGGGTTGGTTGGAGATAATCCAATATCCTTATCAGAGTTGATGATATTGTGAGAATCCATTGAAGGGTCTGATTGATCACCTTCAATAGTCATGGAGATGAAGATTTGTTGGAAAAAAAATTAACCTAGCTCTAATATACCGTAAAGAAATATGGATTTGGTTTTCTCTCACATAACTGTTGAGATTGATTTCACTGAATAATATTTATATTGGTTACCTGACAACAAAAATAATAATCCGTAATAGAAGAAACTAAAGAATAGGTATAGCTGAATAATAGAAGGACTAAACCTAATTAGCTATATAACAAGACTTTACAACACAAAAATAGGAAGACCGGGAAAAGTTACAACAACTTGTACATGTGGCAAGTATGCCTGTACACGTGGATTTAATACAGGCTAACACAAACCATACCTTCGGACAGACCATACTACTTTGAGAGCTTAATATGGTTATACATAAGACGAAATATTTGTGGATGTTATGAAAATATCTGGTTGCTTTCCTACTGGAAAAATAGGAGAAGAAATAGTTTGAAAATTAGACTTACAACGTATGAAATGAACATCACGATTCACGGGCTTCTACGGCTGAAGAACTGGTGACCGGCCTCGACAGCTTACCATGTTCAACACGGTATATCTACTAATCCACACTTCTTGGATGAGCTCATCAGCAACTATCTTTTTGTTGGTTCTTTCATTTTCAAATCCACACTTTACAGATTTAAGTAAAGTCAATAATAAAAGCAACCAAAGAAAGAACACAGTACTCATCCATACGTATGTGACAAAAGCTAGCCAGCCGCATAGTCTACTACCCACATCAAGGGAACACACAACATGACTCCTATCTTTATACTTTATTCTTCGATCTTCGTCTCTTTAGCTAGCTAGCTAACTAGATATGAACATCCATTATTCAAAGAGATACAGTCGATGACTTTACGTATGAATGTGTTGTGCAGTTTGAACTTTGAAGATTGTATATAATAATTGTGTGGCTATAACCTCTAAAAAGATTCAATATGGGGACCAATTTAATGTTGAAAGGTGAAGAAAATGACCAAGTGATAATGATCTTTTTAAATATATTAAGCTGCTTTCAAAATGACTAATTAAGGGATGATTTTTTTGGATTAGATCACCTCTGATTTGGATGTCTTCAACATGTCAAAGAAATTGCTAGTTTCGTATACATCTTGCCAAGGGAAATTGAACTGGTTTGGTTTGAGTTGTGTGGCCTTGTGGGGCACATAATTAAGCTTATCCATTCACTTATACATAGTTACATACCATAAGAATGTGTGGCGAGTGAGCTGGTCAAGACAATTTCACACTGCGACCGTTTTGCAAAGATCTCTTTTTCTAGCGGTCATCGGTGTCAATTTACTACGAGGTACCAAAATTCATATAAAGTTTTTTGTCATCCTCCCAGTAAACTGGTACCTCACGTTAGTAGTGTTGTTAATTACACACTTACCCAACTGGCTCACAAGTCTAATATTTTGAAGATTTTAGCAGGTTCACTCTCTTATAACCTTAGTAAATTTTTGCTTGACAAAGAAATTTTTGCTAATGCTTCCTACTACTACATAAATAGAAACTTTAATTTTCTTGCTGATAAACTAGCTAAATACTTGCTAAAGTTTAAGGGTATTGTAATAGAGTCGAAAAATATGGATGGTCATAGTAGAGCTACATGGGTAGCAAAACTCAGTGATTCCGATAATGTTCTCTCTTTTACTTAGTTTAATAAAATTTCTTTTTATCAAAAAAAAAGAAAGAAAAAGAGTAAATTTTTGCTTTCCCTTGGACAAATTTCTGCCTCCGCCCCTGGTTGGTACCCTCTCTTATTCATTAAATTTTCCTAGCTAAATTGGGGTCTATGCCACTTAATTGCGGCCTATAGCTACATGACAAAATAGGGTCATTAAGAAGTAATTCATAGAAACCCCTTAACCAATTATTTTCTTAATGGCTAATTTACCCCTGATTAATTAGTGTTAATTCGGGTGATTAGTGGTAAAATATAGTGTTAGATGTGAAATTAACTTGTGTTAATTAATCATCTGAACGTGAAAAAATTTGAAAATTTGAAATTTTTTGAAGAAAACCAACTCAGAATCGGTATATGTTGTCAAAAACATATACCGATTGTAACCTCAAAAACATACAGATATTTTTTGAAACTAGCTTCTACCCAGAATCGGTTTATATGGACAAGAAAATCAACCGATTATCCATAATCGGTTTATATTGGCATGAACATAAACCGATTGTGGGTAAATGTTCTCTTTTTTATCTGTGAATTATGTGTTGTTAAACATCAAATAAAATTAAAATTCATTCTATACCCGAGTTAATGAAATGAAATCGAGTATGATTTCATACTCATTTTATGATCGAGTATTAACTGAAAAAAATGGGTTAACCAGAATCGGTTTTACACGATACATATGTAAAAACCGATTCCTGACATTGCACAACAGGAATCGGTTTATAAGAATGCTCATGTAATCCGATTCTAACAAAAAAAAGATACTGAAAAATTGAGAACAACAATCGGTTTACTCGACACACATATAAAATCCGATTCTAACATTATATATCAACAATCGGTTTTATAAGTGCTAATGTAATCCGATTCTGGTTCAAATTTCTCGAAGCAGAAAACATATCAAGGACAACCGGTCTTTGTGGGCATGAACATAAACCGTTTATATTTGCAATTGGATCACATATACATTAACGTTAACCGATTCTGATAAACCAGGAAAAATTTGATTTCAAAATTTTCAAATTTTGAGCAATTTTATGTTACTAAAACCTAGTTTATAGGATTGGGTTGAGAAGAAAAGAAGAAGAATCAGTTGAAGTGGAGATGGAAATGAATTTGTTTTTGATTTTAGTTTTTAATTTTATGATTTTAGTTTATGATTTTGATTTTGATTTTAGTTTTTAAATTTTATGATTTTAGTTTTATGATTTTGATTTTAGTTTTTAATTTTATGATTAGGATTTGATGGGGACAAATTAGTAGTATTAACATTTGATAGAGGGTAAAATGATAGTTTCATCAAACTTAGACACCTCTTATCATTCTTTATGGGGTGGATGAAAAAAATCATAGGCCCCAATTAAATGACGTAGGCCCCAATTTAACGAGGTAAATTCAAGTTAACAAACCATGGACTCTTGTTGGTGAATCCCTCGACAATATCTTTGGTTCACATTGCATGGTACCTATTCGTCTTGCAACTAGATTATGCCATAGTTGTCAATTTTCGTATATGGGCCGCACGGATATTGTAGGTAGAGTAGAGTGGGGAAGGCTAGATGGAGTATTGAGAACAGGTTTGGGCGTGGATATAAGAAATTCCATAATTTTTTTTTGACTGAGCCCTCAATAATTAAGTTGATTATGGTGGGAGATCAGCTTCACAATTATATTGATGGGGGGGAGCACTAAAAGTAGTAAATAGTGTTTACGTAGTCGTACAAGTTGTGGCTATTACTGTTGGAGTCTGAATACGATTGAATGTAGATCAGAGTTCATGGCGATAGAGAGAGCTGGAGGGCGAGAGACTATGAAGACAAACTCAGACTACATTATTCTCACCATTCACTGTTCATGGTGTTGATAGGTCACCAATGGTTTCACGTTGATTCAACAATTATCCTTCATTCTTTCGGATATCTTTTCATTGTCATGACTTTTACGGCATTTTTTCAGCTCTGGATACAGACAGCTCTCGCTGCTCTCCCATAGGTGTGATGGTGGACATGCATGTGGAAGTTAAGAGGATG
The DNA here is from genome assembly GCF_003573695.1 of Papaver somniferum. Classification (NCBI taxonomy): domain Eukaryota; kingdom Viridiplantae; phylum Streptophyta; class Magnoliopsida; order Ranunculales; family Papaveraceae; genus Papaver; species Papaver somniferum. The sequence goes on along the minus strand of NC_039361.1, from coordinate 19,021,991 downwards.
TTTGAAGTTGTTTCTGAATTTAATTACGTTCAAACTAGAAATTAGTTTGACAATACAATTTCAGAATGATTATCGGGAACATAGCGAAGTTTTTCTTTTTTTTACTCCTAATTTCTCGAGTTGATTTTTGGGTGGAGAATGTTTTGATACCAAAAACATAAATTTGAAAGAAAACAATTCCAAAAATTATAAGCAAAAAAAGGGAAAAAAAATGTTTCACAAATAGTTAAACATTTTTATTTCTAAAAAATCATTTACAAAATCTGTTCCCAAACTGACTTTTGGAAGTCGAAAAATTACTTCTAAAAGTGTATCAAAACACCTCAAATAAGTCTAAAATCTAGAAAGTTATCAGAAAGTTAATTTGGAAACCAAATTTCATAATTATTTCTAAATATAAAGCAATATTTTCTATTTTGATCCGTGAAAACTACTTCTACTTCTAGTTGTCAAACATGCTAGAAGTGACTATTTTAACGCAAAAAAGACCATTAAAGTTGGCAATGTATTTACCTTTGTGTATCTCCCGTTCCTTCCCAAGGGGAAATAAAATTCTGATAAATAAAAATTTAGAGAACACAAAATTGGTTAAAAAGACCAAAATCAACAATTCCTGGGTGAAATGGACAGTTAGATTTTGATACTGTTTAAATGGACAAAAATGTAAAAATAGACAGGATGTAACCAGTTTCATCGTGACCATTTTCAAATATTTTTTCTTATTTTTAATTTATACAGGATGTATCCAGTTTCATCCTTGCTATTTTTTAAATTTAAGCTAAGATGAAACCAATTTCATCCTTACTATTTTTTACTCGTCCATTTGAACCGTGATTTAAAAATATTTGGACAAATGACCCATTTTCCGTTTAGAAAAAGGCACATTTTTTTTGAAGAACAAAATTGTTGAATTATGATACTCGTATCGTATCCCTCTAAAACGGACTCTGATGTTGTCATAGCTCTTTGAAATCGAATCAGAATTTAACGAGTGAGATTCAGGTAAAAAATTGCAAGCTAGCAAGAAACCAGGGACAGACCTATGAGAGGGCTAATCGGGACTTTAGTCCCGGTCCACAAACCTAATTTTTTCCATGTTAGCCAAATTTTTGGTTAATCATGTGTATTAGCCCGGATCTAAAATGAAAAATCCGTCATCCTGAATCCGTCCCTGCAAGAAACGAGCACCCTATAAGAGTAGTTTGTGAACGTGTGAACGTGATCTAGCTTACATATATTCTTTGATCCTATACATATTCTTCACTTGATTCTAATTTGACCATCTTAATTAATGGCTGATTAATTTAGTGATATTCATAATCTTCCATCTTTAAATACATAAGCAGATCTCCATTTCTTAACTTCCTCACGAGCTCACTATTTAATAACCCCCTTTTATTTTCTCTAATCTAACCACTTAAGAACTGAGATCCAGCAGACAGAAAATAAATGGTAGTATTATTCTTTTTTCACCAACAGTGCACACGTTCAGCTAGGGGTTTGATATTTTTGAGTCAGAAACTTTAAACCCCCTAATGTGGCATCTCTCGTGATGAGGAAAATGGTTATTGTTTACCTCCTCTCTTCTTCTGTTTCTGACTCACCCCATTGTAAATCTAACTAGTATTAGTTTATGACCCTAGCTTGATGAAGGATACTAGCTTCCTTTCTCGCTTAAACATGTATAGCGCATTTGGATACAATTTTGCTTTTGATTTCTGCTTCTTTAAAAGTAGAAGTCAGAAGCATAAGTCAAAAGTCCAGATATTTTGTTTTATAAAAAGTCGACTTTTTTGTTTTTAAAAGTTGTTCTGAAATTCCACACCCAAACTGACTTCTTGTTTTTTGACTTTTAGAAATCAAAAAGTTACTTCTGGATGTGTATCCAAACACGCTAGTATAATGCATTACCAGAAATACTTTTACTTCTCCAGAAGCAGAAGAAATTAAAAGCAAAGATATTTTGCTTCACAAAGAAAAGTAGATTTTTTTATTTTTAGAAGTCGTTCTAAAATTCTATACCCATAAACTAACTATTTGGCTATTTCTGCATGTGTATCCAAACACGCCAGTAAACTATGATATCTACCGGCAATTTAAGCGTAGAAATTGCTGACTCAGAAAATCATTGAGTTCGATTATCAGAATGCACAACCTGAATTCAGAACTCATCGTTTCTGACCTTTCACAGGTCACAACTAACAGATCTGCCGGGGAAACTCTCACGAGTCATGAATCATGATCTATCAATCGACATGTGTGGGTGTCTAAGTAAGAAAACAAATCACGTAGGTCATGTTGTTGATGACCCTACAACTTTGGACCTCAAAAATGAATAAAAGCAGTGAACATGATCGAAAAACAAAGGCTGATAATGTAGGACCTAAAAGTAGAAAATTTATAAAGTTCCTTCTTTCTCTGATTGATTTCCTCATACACAAAAAAGCTGGACGGACCCTACTTCTGAAAAATCCTATACCAAACTGTTGTTACTGTAAGAAAAAATGTAAAAAAATATCCTTGATTTTGTACTTTGGTCCCCTCTAATGGGAAAAAAGAGAGCAATAAATGCAAAATTCAACTTTTTCCTTTCTTCCAACCTCCAACCAAACAAGGCCTCCTCTATCCATCCCATCACCTTACAACTTTCGTTTACCACCTCACCTATTGGAGACAAGGAAATCCTCATCAGACAAAAAAAGAAAAAAAATCAAGTAATTTTCCAATCTGTAAAAAGTAAAAAATCAAGCTATCGGATTCCGGTAAAAAGTGAAAACTAAGCTCATTCCATAACTTATACATATACATTCCAATAATCTGGGTATTGGAAAATCTAAACCGATGTGATTTTAAACATGCAATGATGCGATTTCGAACATACAATTCTGACTTCTTGCGGAATAATCTGGATCTTAAAAGAAAAATTAACCACTATAATTTTACCGATTAATCAATGTGATTTTGAACATGCAACTTTAGCCTCAAGCTGACATATATATATGCATCTTATTATGACGAGGAAAATCAACTAGGGAAAGTAAATAGAATGAAAAACACTTAAGTCATTATCTAATTAAAAGTTTCTAGATTAAATTAGATGGAAATTAATATCCAAAATTCAAAAAATAAAACAACGTTACATTAAGAACCATTACAAGAACAAGTCTGGTGGTGGTTCTTTTTCTATGACAGGATTTTTCTTTCTTTTCTTTATAGAGAGACCCCACTTCGGTCAATTATATATTCTCAAAGACACTTTTAACGGGTCGCAAGTCAAAGCCCGAACCACCTCCCTAACAAAATTGGTTCCCAGAACCGCTAAGGACTTTGGTGCGTTCTTGACTCGGCCCGATTCTATCCGAAGTCCTCATTTTCCTAATATATATCCCTATTCTTCTTTTCACACTTCGGAAGAAAAGAAAAACAGAGAGCAAAATAACCCAAAAAAAAAACAAAAAGAAAAAGGTTTAGTTTTTGTAGACCTAGTTTTCGCAATTCAGAGCTGCCTTGATCTTCTGAACGGTGCAAGAAATAAGGTTATTCACGGTCTCCACCGACTCCACAGTAAGTTTAGCTGTTGGCAAACTGTTGACCAAAATCTGAAAAGCTACTGTTAATAACGAACCACTGGCACCGGGACCAGCAGCATCACTAGTCAACTGCTGCGAGCTAGAACCACCGCCATCGCTTCCGTCATTGTTGTTGCTGCCATTTGGGGGATCAGCACAGTTTGAAATGGACTGACGATGAGGTCCACCATCAGGTACTATAGAAAATCCAGAAGGAAGCAATGCAACATAAGCCGAATCGCCACCACTCATCACCACATGCATTGCTGGTATATCAACTGGTGCATACACCACAAGTGAACCTGATGCATCTATGCATGTCTCTTGCAATATTAACATACTACTCTGGCTTGCATTCATGGCCTGCATTTGGTAAATTCAAGATTAGTAGTCAAACTATGATGACTTAATTTCTTTTCTTTACCTAAGAAAAAATAAAGTCAAAATCTAACTATTTTATAAATGTCAGCTTCCTTGAAGACAAATTTAGGAGTCGGTCCTTTGCCGTTAATGGAAATTACAAAAATTTGCAGGTGTACCATTTTCTTGACTTTTCAATCCCTCTTTTCCCACTAGGTAAAAAGGACCATTTTGTAAATTAGCTAACTTCTAAGATAATATTCACCCACTTGAAAGTTTGAAAGGTCTACTTCACCATCTTTTGGCACACAAAAACTCACAGATATATACCTTGGTAGTATGGATACGGGTATCATATTTGTTGACCTACTTAGAAGCGGGTCAAGGAAACTAACTGTAGAGTGATGTGATTTGTGATCTCCCATACAGAGATCACATGGGTAGGGTTTTGTTTACTCTCTAAGGAGACAACAAAACCCAGTACCAGAAGTGTGTGAACAAAAATTAGGAAAAAAATGAAGTATTGAAATGGAAGGAAGTAAAACTCACGCCAGCACGAAGAAGAGAGACGCAGTTGCCAGGATCTTGGCCCTTATTAATGTGAGACATTTGTTGCATTGGCCCACCGTTAGATAGTATATCCCATTCGCTCCGTAAACGTTCATCTCGTAAGAAATCGAAGAGTTTCTGTGGTGAAATAGGAAGCCAAACTGATGTTGCAGCACTCAAAACAACACCTGGTGGTTCACCTGGATCATCAATGCTCTTTCTGGTCATAACTCTAACATCTGCATCAACATTCCCTGCAGAAAGTCTGTTCCATTTGTGCACACTGGATGGGCAAACTCCAGCACAGAAATTCTGAGTCATTCGCTGTGCAAGCTTCAACATACTCTTACGGCCACTTTGCGTGATTCCTACACGAAAACATAAACAGCAATTCAGAACCTTAAACGCCCAACTGTTTGATCAAAGGACAAAAGTAGTGAGAAAGGAAAAGATTACAACTTACCAGTCTGATCTCGGATTGGCATATTAGACATAAGAATTGCAATGCATTCGCATTGACGTTGTAATGTTGCAACCCACTTCTGCGCTCCAAAACCCAAACCAGCATTGACTAGCGGCTGATAAATACGATGGATCGAATTCTCGTCATACTCTGCATGCTCAACCCACGTAACCTGTGTACACATTTCAAAATGTAATGCATTGTCCTTATTAGTATATCCCAATTTTCACCAAGTGGGTGAACATCCTTATCTAAAAAAGGTCAATAAAAAGTCAAAATCTCAAACCCTGTTCAAGTTTCAAACACATGATTAAGGTCCCCCCAACAAATAAAACAAAGAAAAAGCCATGAAATGTATATGTCATCAGAGTCAACCAAGAAATGTTTAAGAACCCCATTTTTTTATATTTCGAGTTCAGAGAGAAATGTTGTATTAAAATATCAGCACAATATTTCCATATCTAGGCAATCTATAGAAAAAAATGTCATAAGGTCAGCAGAAGACTTGATGATTTATTCCTTATAGTAAAATATACGAAAAAGTGACTGTACATGTATAAACACAGCTATAAATATACCAAAATGTTCATTTTCTTCTCCTTCAACTACTTGGGAAGGAGCAATTTGTAAGCGGTATGGACGGTGGAATAACGTATCGAGAAGTTAAATCTATGATACAAAAATAGCCGCAGTTTCATGGTCTAAAAGCTTTGGTTTGTAGTGTTAGAACGGGGACCTATATAAAATGATTTCATCGAAGAGCAGTTCAAGAAGGTATCACAGATTGGAATAGAACCATCAAAAACATAGATTACGAGGGACTTAATATTTAAGTTACCTAGCTAAGCTACATTAAAACCAATACAAAAAAAAAATGTGTTCGAGGTTCAGAAACATATAGTATTAGATGCTTCTTATGAGAGTAAAACCTCGATATCGTGATCTAATAAAAGCTTACAATAATATATTTATTTTGTCTGATACGTGTACGTACAGACATTAAGCAACATTAGTGTTGAAAATTGAAGGAAGATTAGATATAGATTATACATTTTAATAAGAAGAAGCATCTAAATCTATATAAAAATGGTAAGAAGTAGAAGTTGCAGATTTTTCGGGAAAATCTTTTAGACAGTGGGGAGTTGTTCAAGAAGAGATTTCATATTCATTCATGAGAATAGTGACTAGTGAGATAAAATGACTAGAGCAAACAAAACACTTAGATGCTTGAGCTTTTTTTCTTTTCAAAGCTTGGGAAGATGTAATGCTTATGATTTTAGGTTGGCATCATGTACATAAATGTTCCTGAACTAAACTACAAAAACCCTGGTTTATGATTTAAAAAGACTAACCACCACCATTAAAGAGAAAAAAGTGGAAGAATAGCAAGAGCCTCAGTTCATGGAAGTTTGAAATTTTTTGAGATATGCATATAAATGTATGGACTATATGTGAGCTGAAAAACCGAAAATAAAAATTAAATACAAAAATCAAGATTTTGTTGTTGTGTTTAAGTGATAATAATAATACCTTGCAGTACCCATTTGGCATATCTTGAATCACACAGCCAGAAGGAAGTCTTCTACTCAAATATGTATAAGTGTCTGAATTTTCCTGGTTTGCATCAACAGAAATATCCACCACAGCCCATACTCCTTCCGCATGTTGCTTACAGAATCGAAGAAAATTGACCTCGCGAATCTGGACTAGTGGTGAAAGTACTTGAAATTCTGCGTGCATCTGCATATATAGGACATTTTTGAATAAATGAGCTATTGCTGTTTAATTGAAATGAAACTGGGGTTTAAATTTTAATGGAAAGATAAAACTGATGATAGAACTCAAAAGAGAAAAATAATTACCAGCTGAAGTGCACCATTTCGTGTTCCTCCTACACCGCTAGAGATCACATCAGTGGTGTTACATCTCGCAATCACACAAGGGAACATATCCACGTATCGTTTCTACATAAATGAAAACAGATACACGAGAATCTTTAGTATGAAAGGCAATTAAACATCGATATTAAAGCAGACATTGAAGTACTAATTGTTATACTTTCCAAGGGAAATTAATAATGGCAATCGGATAAAATTATCCCAATCCATGGTGTTAAAACCAACAAAAAATGAAACCATATGTGTTTGTTAGAACATGGATTAAACTTCTTACCGCATCCATTAATGTCTCCACAAGGGCCACGCTGTTGACGATAACCACGCCGGTTTCTCTAGTTGCTTCAGTGACAAATCCATTAGGTTTTGATCCAATGCAAGGAGCAAACATCCTGGTGTACTCGTCGCGGTTAAACGTTTCTTTACCTCCTTCAAAACTAGATGGGATCCATACAGGCTCATTAGTCTGTGCCATTCGAACCAGTTCCTCCATTGCAGCCATTGCAAGATCCAAATACATAGAATTCTCAACTGATCTATCAACCCCCGACGAAATAGATTGTTGTTGATGAGGCACCATGGACATGGCTGGCATCCCACCCGAACCACCACTTCCACGAAATTGGTTATTATTATTTCCCATCAGAAGGTTTGGATTTACACCACTCATACCATGATTCATACCACCAAATCCACCATTAATCCCAACAGCAAGGTCTAATCCGGCACTTATTTGCATTGAAGGAGGCAATGGATCACCAATAGAAGAAACAGGCCTTCCTAAGAACTTCCCGGCAAGTGCACAAACTCGGTCCAACTCTTCCTTGAGACGAGCATTTTCAACCCTGAGATGCTGTTCCTCTAAAGATACATCCCCTAGCACCGCTGCACCTCCACAGTTGTTGCACATTGGGTTTCTCATAGCTTCCCTCACATTCATGTTTTCTGCTCTAAGTTTATCATTCTCTTGTCTAAGAATCGAATTCTCATGGCGTTCGATTTGAGTCTGTCAAAAACAACCAAACATTAGAACCCCATACTCTCTTCTTCATCATCATTATCAAATATAATCAAAAAATACAGAATAGAAAACAATCAACACCTTCATCTGAGTACGGCGATTCTGAAACCAGAACTTGACTTGTCTAGCCTCCAAGACTAGTCTTCTACTAAGTTCATTTCTTTGCTTCTCATCTGGATGAGGACATTCTTTAAACAATCTATAAGAAACAGAAAACACAAAAATTATTCATCATTTCATGAATTAATCAAAAAGATAGTTCAGTAGAGATATGAAGAAGAAGATGAAGAAGTGAACATACGCTTCAAGCTCTTGTATCTGCTGTGGAGTATGTCGATGATAACGTTTCTTACGAGGAGGCTTATCAGTATCTTGATCATCAGAATTAGCACCATCCATATTATCACTACCAGATCTACTTTCATATTCATCTAATTCTCTACCATCTAATAATCTTGCACCACCACCTAATAAACCACTTCCACCATCTAGATTTTCCCCAAACCTATCTCCTCCTCCTCCACCTCCATGTCCATCCATATTGTTAGTTTGCTGCAGACAACAATAACAAACAAACCCAGATCAGTAAACATTACATAAAACTCAAACTCAAGACACAAACATTAATTAATGAACAAGGGTTGAGGTTCAGAGTATATATACAAGACCAAGAGAAAGTCCAGGAGACTTGAAGACAGCAGCAGGTTTATGATAAGGATGATGATGATGATGATTATGATTTACAACTCTTGACCGAGAAATGACACCAGTAGGCATATTGTTTAATGGTATATCAGACACTACCCTTACTCCTCCTCCTCCACCACCACCACCACCAGCAGTAGTAGTTGTTGTAGTAGCAGTAGTAGTAGTAGAACTGTTATCAAAGAAACCCCCAAAACTACTCATCAAATTTTCCTAACAACACACTCTCCTCCTATCTTTTCTCCTCAAATCTCTCCTCCAAAAATCTCTCTCCCCACCACACTCCTCCTTAAATCACCCACTCCCTCACCCACTCCTCCAAAATGAACCCTGAACCCCAAAATGTAACTCACAAAACTTGGGGTTTTTTTTCTCTGAGAGAAAGAAAGAGAAAGAAGGGCAAGCAAAACTGTAAAAAGCTTCGCTCTTCGTTCTCAATCCGTCTCCCTAACTATTTAACTCTTAGAACTAACTAGAAACACACAGAAGACTTCAAAGAAGTCTTTAAATCACCATTAAAATGTAACTTATCAACTCATTGTTTCTTCTTCTCTGCATGTTTGTTTTCTTTTTGATTGACTAAATAAGAAGAAAGAGATGACAGAAGCAGAAGCAGAAGCAGAAGAAGAAAGAAGAGCTTTCTAGCTAGTGATTGCTCTTATTTAGTCAACTAAAACTAAAACTCATTTCTTCTACTATTTTGGTTTCATCTATTTGTAAGGCTTCGAATACTCCACCACATATCCTTCTTCCCACTTTCCTCTCTCTACTGTAAAAAAAAAAAACAAGGCCTTATTTTTGGACAGATTTCTGGAGCTGTAAAAGGTCAAACTATACTACTATTCTCCAGTTGGGTACCCTTTTCAGTTTCATCGAGATGCTGCTGAAAAGTTAAATATAAAATATCGTATCTCTATGACTACTCATTTGTCAAAATCCCTGACACGATTTTTACACTTCTTTTTTACATTTTCGTATTTTCTCATAATATATAAATAAACAGTAATTAAATATAATAAGGACACATCTTAAGATCCGTGGATCTTTCTTGATTGTTTTTCTTACTTTTCTCTCTCTCTCTTGAACTGTTGAGATCTGTACAAAAAAAATTAAAAAAAAATTATGCTACCCTGAAAGAAAAAGAAAAAAATGAAAAGAACTAGGAATGAAATGAATTAAATATAACAAAAAAATGCTACCCTGAAAGTATTATTTTTGTACTTGAGAAAGAAATAAGCTGACTTAAGCAAATAGTGAAACTTACATAAAAAAGAACCATGAAAAGGGCCTTGGCTTTTTAATTTGGAGTTAAAAATTGCCTTTTCAGATTTTCCTTCTTTTTGCTTACTTTCAAAATCTCGCTCTCTGCGTATCACAGGCTTCAACAAAAAAAACACAACTACCCGGAAAACCCAAAGGTTTTTGAAGCTTTACGAATAAGGAGTTGATAAAGAAAAGTTGAATGATGGATTGATTTTCTGGTGTGTTTGTCCGTTGGGAAGGGAATTCGTTTACGAGGAATCGTATTCTATAAAGAGAGGAGCTCCAAACCCATCGTCCCATGAGTTTGAATTCTATTATTTTTTTGGGAATCCTATTCTTGACAGCCCTCTATTAATATTCACCAAACATGGGAATGGTATTTGCAGAAAACTGTTCCCATTCTCTCATACCAAATGCGTCATAAACGTTATCAGTATTTGGTGATAAAACATAGGCGAAATTAGGAAACAAATTGTGCTCGCTAAATTTGATTTGGTGCCAATTAAATTGTTAGATTTTATAAGAAAAAATCGAAAGATTACACTATTTACTACATTGTAACCGAAAGTTTGGATCCGTTTAAGCGAGATATCCGTGGCGTGTGATTGTTTTCCTTTTGAAACATAATACACTAATACGTAATTAGGACGGAATTGCGTGGGGAAAGTCGCCCCCTAGCGTCATTTTGATTCAAAAAATTGGAAAAAGATTTCTAAATATTGGTTTGAAGTACTCCTTGTTAGTTATCATCTGCCACTTGATTTGCAATTGCACTCGCCGCATAATTAGCTTCCATGTAGTTATGTTGCAGTTTGTGTCGTGGGATTGCTCGTATTCTTCTTTTGATTTATTCAATTATTTCCCTCATGTATCATGGTGGTTCTGAACGGTTGTTGATGAAATGTACTAGAGTTTAAGAGTCTGATTTCTATGTGTACATTGTACGTTGATGTATTAAGTCCCAAGAGTGTGACCAAAACCGAAGTTGTTGTGATCCCTAGCGGTTGGGTTATCACCACAATAATTGTCTGATAGACACATTTTTGTGTCTAAATTGTCCTCAATGTCTGTTTTGTTGGAACTCGATTTTTGTACTAATATTGTGTTTTTATGTATTTTTAGGAAATAAATATTGTTGGAAAATTCGGCTTGAAAAGTTGCTCGGAACACCCCCCGGAGGACACTTGCTATACGGAGCCCAGATTTGGTTAAGTGGCACCTCAATTACTAAGGGGCACCCAAAAAAGGCAGCTGCTATTCGCACCCCACAGCTGGTTAGGGGGACACCATCTTCTTCATTTGAAACTTAAAAATTGGCGGGAAAAATGTGGCAGCTCTCTGAGAATGTTTGGATCGAAATTTGAAGATGTTCTAGGTGGACTAAAGGGCTGAAACTTCATGGGTAGTTGTGGTACGTCATAAAAGAGCTGGTATGGGTGTTTGTTGCGATCAAATTTGGCTGGAAAATCCGTGAAAAGGAATCAGGGCAGCCCGTGCATGAGAAGAATAGTTCACGGGTTTTGGAAGATTTATGCGTGTTCTGCTCGTGTATGATGACTCTAGCAACACTCTGGACCGTGAAGAAGATAAATGAGGAGATTTTGCCGCAGTAGAAACACGTGAGAAGCTAAAACAGAGAAGAAAATATTCCCAGAATATTTTTCTTCACTGTCGAGTTTAATGAAAATTTGTGAGAGTTATAACGTGATATTTTGCTGCTGTTGAGTATATATAGGGTGAGGGGCTCATAGAGAAGGGGGCGGAGAGATTGGGAGAGAATAAGACCCACACAGAGCAGTCTTATTTCGCTACAGTTTCAGCGACTGTCGCTGGACAGTCTTATTTGTTACTGTGACAGTCTTATTTGTTACTGTCGCAGGACAGTCTTATTTGTCGAGGGTCGTAGTTATCTGGTTTGTAACAAATATAATTGTTACAAACCCGGTTTTGAATTATTTCTCCCTTTTCATCATTTGTAAACACCCTTTGAGCAATAATAATGATTTTTGAGCGTGTTTCCAACATGATGAGCGGCTAATTCTCCCACAACCAAGGCAATGAGGAAGCTATTTACGCATGAATAATTGGTAACTATTTTATTTTCTCTAATATTTAATTATAATTCACTCAATCACCGCTTTTGCAGAGTTTTAAATTGTTTGCGTAATTTTTCTAATCAGTTGTGATTCAATTAGATAGGTTATGCTTTGTTTAGATAATCTATGCTTAAGGGATACAATTGATGTTTGATAATTTTCTTGATTATTAGTAAGTTAAGATATAAAGGACTTAAAATATAATTAGAGTTTTGGATTATTTACCATCATTAATCCATGTGTAATAGTGAAATCGGTGTCTTGGTTGTTTTCTCATACCTCTCGCCCACTTTGTTAATATTTTTGTATATAATCTTATTAAATCTTTAAATTTAATCTTCACAAGTCCGAGAGTTTGAACCTCATTACTACAACATCATTCAAAAATTAATATCATTTTGGCGCCGCTGCCGGGGATTTGTTTATAGATTTGTTTTTAGGTTTCATTTTTATTATTTTTTTGTTCTTTTTTACGCCTTTTGGTATTTCTTGTTTGTTTTAAGTTTTGGATCCAAGCTAAAGAAAGAGAAGAAAGTGTTGAAAACAAAAGCTAAGCCAAAGAAGGAAAGAAAAGGAGAATTCAAGAGGAGTGAAGAAGAAGATTTTTGTATATAAAGATTTTTTTAATTTTATTTTTAGAAACTGTAAATAGGTTTTTATTTTTGTAATTTTTATTTTATTTTTGGACCTTTTTATTTTTGGACATTGGACATTTTTATTTTTTTTAAAAACCCTACGAAAGGGTAATTTTAAATAAACTGTTTGCAGAGAAGGACGGTGATTACGATATCACCTCGGCCCCTCGGGTTCGTACACAACATTGGAGTTGTGGCTCGAGTCGACTTCAACGGTTCATCCCCCGTCTGGAACGGGAGGTAAGAATTCTAAACACCCGCGAATCTCCTGTCAGCGGGTTTACTGGATGATTTTGTATGCATATATGTTGAGGAATCGAATACGGCTGTTTTAATTTCCTAGTAAAGGGCAAGGACTGGCCATACAAGATAAGGGTTCGGATTTTATCACCGTTCTCTTCTTGCCCGCCTTAGGAAAACGAAACCAAACGCGAACCTAACCCTAAAATTTTGACTAGAACGAGACCGATAGGGTAACGAGCTTAATAGGAAAGTCATTCGAGAAATATTGGTTACTCTTTTAAGCATACTTCGAAGTTCATGATGGTTTCTGTGAGTTGAATGCGTGAATGCACCGCCTTGTAATAGCGGTGAGGCCTTGGGTATCAAAGCTCCACTGAGCTTCCCTCGCCCCTATTCAACTTGCTTTGACTCGGATTGATTCCAGAGGGGTTTGCTTAAATCGTAACGAATTCCCTTTCGAAGGATTAGAAGTTGGTCTAGAAACAATCTAAGTGGATCCATCATGCTTTTTGTTTGCTAGATAAAATAGGCTTGTTGTGGTCGAGTCAGCCTTCTTTGTGCTTGTTTAGAATTCCCCTGCAGTTAGGATGTCGAACTGGTATTATAATAGCCAATACAATGAGTATCCGACTGAGCAACTTGGACATTATCCTTTTTATGACCATGGTGTGAATAGTGATTGGGAACGCGAAACTTTTGAAGGTTACGGGTCATACCATGATGAGCTCAATTACTATCCACATGCACACCGGTCATACGAGCAAGAAGACTATAGCACTAGTTCCTCGTCTTTGGAGGATGCAATGAAACTATTGAAAAGTAGTCCTTTTTATGATCCTTCTGATGATTCCTCTTTACTAGAGTCAACACGTAAATTAGCTGAGTCAACATGTAAGTTAGCAGAAATGAATAACTTAGTTTTTGACGAAAGAGAACTTTCTATAGAGGAATCCCTCAAGTTGATGGCTGAGACGAACGAAAGACTTGCTCGAAACAATCTTACTTTCCAATATAGTGTTTCCAATAATACCCTTAAAAATGAGGATAGTTATTTGCATAATCAAGATGACGAGGTTAGAATTGGTAACACTACTTGTTTTGATGAGGTTCGATCATTTTCATGTTGTTATAATGATGATTATGATGAGGATAGTATCGATGAAGAACATGAAATATGTAGGCATAGTGATCAGTAATTTGTTACACCGATTGAGCTTTATAATGATAGTACTGTTTCTAGTACAAATCCAAATAATTTTACTAATTATTCACCTATTCAAAAGGACGAGGATTTGACTAGAGATACCCCCGTTTTAGATGATGTAGTATTTCCTGTCTACGAAGCCGATGATAGTTTTGAGGAACGAGTTTATTCGGAGAATATTGTTTTAGAGTCTAGAAATTTAGAAACATTAGACTTAGAAAAAGAAAATGAACTCGTAGAAATGAGTGAGGATGAACCCGACTTAGAAGAATCAATTGACCATTTTCAGGAATCCGATGACCTAGAAATTAGGGAAGTTGTGACTAGTCTTTCTAAAGACACAGAAAACTCTAAGTTTGGGGGTGATTATCAGTCTCCGTGTGCTTTAACTCTTAGAAAGTTCCCTCGTGTAGGACTTGACATTTGTGCCTCAACCATCTTACAAGATTATCTTCGTACACTTTTTCCTGAACCTAATGATGTCCAGAGAGAATCTCAGTTGTTAGAAACCCATCCTCTGGTTGATGTGGTTAACCCAGGCTATGATACCAAGATTGACTTTGTTTTCCCACCAAATACTTTTCTTCCAATTGTGGGAACATTTGATTTTAAGATGTGTCGGTTATTAAGTTTTGAGACTAAACCTAATTACTTTAGGAGAATAGGGTCGACACATTTGCTTAAGGAAGACCTACTCTTTCATTGTGGTCAGTTTTGTGAGTCAAGTCTAATTGACTTTAAGGATCCGAAGTTGTTCAGGTTATTGTTATGTGCTTCTAAGTTCCTACTTGAGTATTTCCAGACTCTACAACCTGATCTTAAGAATCCTTCTTTTGAGGAAGTCCTGCCTATGAAAATATTTTATTTAGACCCTTTTATAGAGCCTGAACCTGAGCCACAACTAGAGATAGTTGTCTTAAACAAAAAGTTAAATAAGGGTATGTTCGGTATCTTCTTGGTCTGTTGCAGTTTCCTCTTCTTGTGGTTAGCACTTTTTGATCCAGATGACCCACAATTATTCCGGCTACTTCTATATGATTCTATGAGGTGACTAATTCCTTCCGATGTCTGGCTGAAGACTTTAAACTTAGCACTTCTTGGGAGGTAACCCAATCTCATGCAACACGGTAATATCTTTCCTTAACCCTTTTGCTTCAAATGGTAACAGTTTCTCCTTGTTCATGTGCTTTTAATTTTATCTTTAGAACATTGAGGACAATGTTAGATTTAAGTTTGGGGGTATGGGAGAAACTTTTTAGTTGCATTTTTGAAACTTCTAGCGTCACATGGTATCCGGTTAGCTAAGTTTACATACTGTTTCTCACCGAAAAGATAGAAATTGGAATGCTAGTGGTGGCTCTCTAAAAGAGTCACAAACTAATACCGTAAGTGCACGGTGTCGAGGTGTAGAACAATGCAAATACGGGTCGATCCACAGGGATAAGGTGTGTGTAGTTGAAGCTTAGAGTTTCACTAAAACTGAGTTGTAACAAAGAGTCTTGGTTGTGTTAAAACACACTTGAGATAATGGCAGTGACTGAACTGAAAAACAGTAGAATGTAAAGCAAGTAAACAGGAACATGCTAGGGATTTTGAATCCACCCATAACTCACACTGACTATTCATCACTGACAGTAACTTTGTTTTTCTATAACCACCAGCAAGAGGGATGTCAATCCTCTATATATCAAGGGTTATTTTGATATGAAATCTCCTATCACAACTAAGGTATCTTCCCTAAGTATTAACTGTCTGTTTAAAGCACAATTAATCAAAAGAACAATATATAAAATTAAGCATGAGTTGCAGTTCAGCAACACTAGATGATTCTAACTACAATGGATGCCTGACATCCAATGTGAAAGACTAGTGTTGAAGCCCTAAGATGGAGTTTCACTATGAGCATTTACACACATCATGGCTACTGACAAGAGCATGAATAACAAGCAATAAGCTAGGGCTTCATCTCAACCATAGCAGAACAGGTTAGAACATAATTGATAGTGCAAAACAATTGAAAATAACACAAAACAGTTGAACTAAAAACGGGACATGAACAATTGAGGAACTGGCTAGTCCAGTCCTCTTGGTGGTGCACTGGCTAGTCCAGGCATAGCTCTACAACAACACCCACAAGTCCTATTTATACCCAATTTACATAATTAGGGTTTACAATTTTCCCCCAAATTCAAAACAGGGCAGTTAGGGTTTTTGATTTCTCACCTAATTAGATGGGACAATTGCTCCATCTCTTCGACCCACTCTTCTTCTGCTCTTTCTGCTCCTCTCCATGCCTTCCAATTACGCCTATAGACTCACCTATTTCATCAATTTCTCACCTAGGGTTTCAGGGAGAGGTGAGGTGAGAAATCGATGAAATAGATGGCTAGAGAAATAGGGTGATGATGGGTTTTAGTGGTTGGAGTGGTTGTGATGTTTCGGTGGAATTTGGTGGCTGGCAGAGACGAGGGAGTGGTGGCGATGGAGTTGGTGGATCTGTTGCAGAGGGATGGGGGAGAAGATGGAGAAGAAGGTGGTCGATGGAAAATTGGGTAAGGTCTGTTTGGCTGACGGGTATAGGTGTTAGGTGCTCGGGTGTTGGGCGGTTGTAGCAAATTGGATGAACAACGAGGATGAGTCGTGGGATGTGGAGATGATGGATCGATCTAACGACGAGATGGAAGGAAGCGAGGAGCGACCGTTGGATGCGGAAGTACAACGAAACTGACGGCTCAAGGTGGAGTTAGGTGCTATAGTGTTTTTCAGGATCTTCAGATTTTGATGCACTATGATGAAGCGACCGTACGATGCTGAGATGATCCAATCCGACGGCTGAATATGAAGGCGGGTATGGATATTGGAAATGGGTTTGGGTGAGGGTTTTGGGCCTTGGGTATGCCAAGCCCATATCTTCTTTAAGAACAATTCTTCCTCTTCAAGCCCAGTTCTAGCCTTTTGGTCTTGCGCACAACATTCTTCGCGGCTTCCTTGTGTGATTCCTCTTGGCTTCCACCACTTTTCTGCTCTTTTTGCTCCGCTATTCATCCAAACTTTATTTATTACCTAAAAATGCAACTTTAGTTAATAAAAATATTTATTCTTGAAAACAAAGAAAATACAGAATATGGGATAAAATGTAGAATTAATGCACAAAAGATGAGTTAAATGCCAACAAAAAGATATAGAAATATGCACTTTTTAGGACTCATCAAATACCCCCAAACCTGAATTTTACTTGTCCTCAAGTAAAACAGAAACTAAGGAAATCCTACCTATACCACTGTCGCTGGTCTCTCGAATGCATTTAGCGTATGCACTAAGCCTTTTAAACCACTAAGTGTCCCTAGTGGACGAGTGAAGTCTCGTGAAGGTTTGCTTAGAACGTACCTACAAAGTTCTAGGACAAAGTATAAGCTCAGATTCCATCAAATGTGACATGTGCAAGTTAGTTTAAGCTCACAGCAAAATGGAGATGTCAATCTAGTTATCTAAGGCACAATCATAGCACTGATAACAAATAAAGACATGTGATAAGAGTGTAAAGTGTATCTACACATGTGTAAAGAAAGATCGGATGTTATGACTACTAATCACCAAGAGATAGTTTCTCAGGCTAAGAACCAAGGTCGAAATCTAGCTAGCTGTCCGGACTTTACGAGAATTGTGAATGAGTTGGAGGTATTTCACAATTACTCGCGTTGTACATCAATGGCATGCACCCTTCCTTGCTTATAACACAAAAACACAAAAGATGACTCTTTAAGAGCCCAAATTTCAAATTGTTACCTGGGCTTGTTTCTGAACTGTGGGCCTGAACCAAAGTTCAAGTGGGCCAAAATTTCAAAATTCCAAAAACCAACAGTGAGCTTTACTCACCAGCAGTGGGCCTGTTTTTCAAAAACGTAGCTGGGCTTCGCAAAACCCAGCAGTGGGCTTGGTCTCCTTATCCCATTAAAAACCAAATGTTTTTCTCCCATAAAAACCAAAGTTTTCCAAATGTTTCCCTAAAAACCAAAATTTTTCTTTTTCCCATCAAAACCAAATGTCTCCCGACAAAACCAAAATTTTCCCAAAAAGTCCAATCCCATTAAAAACCAAATTTTCTTGTAGATAGTTTCTTAGTTAAATTTTTTGTTTCTTTTGTATATATAGTGCTAATCCAATATGATCTCGGCTAAAAAAATGTTGGATTTTTGCCTTGAATAATGGAGTTCTAATCTTGCTTTCGCCGAAATCGGGTATTCTCTTTCTTTTTTCTCTACTCAGCATAATCCTCTCCATATGTTGTATTATAATTCTTTACATCTTTTGAAACATTGAGGACAATGTTTAGTTTAGGTTTGGGGGTATAGAGTAGATACCACGATCACATTCCATAATTGAAAACAAGAACTCCTTCTTTTTGAACTCTTTTTGAAAAAATTTAAAAATTCCAAAAAAATTAAAAAATCATAAAAAATGGAGATCATTTACCTTGAAATGTTGACTCTTGTGCAAATATTTAATACATAAGGATTCTTAGTCTAGATATTTAGGCACCCTGATTCTAGCACAATTCACATAGTGATAAGAAACTTGCACGCGCACGATCTACCAATACATGTATAGCCTCATCCTTGAGGTGTTCTATCGGAAGTCACGATTGCCAATCACTTTAGAATACTGAACGAAACTTGACTAGCTTGTTCTTTGGTTGGTTGGGATAGAAGGTGGAGGTTACATTAAGAAAGACAACCATCGAATTTAATTGGGTGCATCAAAAAGGGCTACCTCTTGCAAAGTGTCATGTAATTTTTTGTTTCTTTTTGCTTATGTATCAAAAGAGTTACCATGTTGTAAAATAAAATTTTTCAAAAAAAAATAATAAAAAATCAAGTATTTATCAATTCCATCCTCTCTTGTTCCAAAAATAAAAGAGAGTAGTCAATGTAAATAAGAGTCATGTAAAGAGTCATCTTTTGTGTTTTTGTGTTATAAGCAAGGAAGGGTGTATGCCATTGATGTACAACGCGAGTAATTGTGAAATACCTCCAACTCATTCACAATTCTCGTAAAGTCCGGACATCTAGCTAGATTTCGACCTCGGTTCTTAGCCTGAGAAACTATCTCTTGGTGATTAGTAGTCATAACATCCGATATTTCTTTACACATGTATAGATACACTTTACACTCTTATCACATGTCTTTATTTGTTATCAGTGCTAGGGTTGTGCCTTTGATAGCTAGATTGACATCTCCATTTTGCTGTGAGCTTCTACTGTCTTGCACATGTCGCATTTCATGGAATCTGAGCTTATATTTTGTCCTAGAACTTTGTAGGTATGTTCTAAGCAAACCTTCACGAGACTTCAACTCGACCACTAGGGACACTTAGTGGCTTAAAAGGCTTATTGCATTCGCTAAATGCAATCGAGAAACCAGCGACAGTGTTATAGTTAGGATTTCCTTAGTTTTGTTTTACTTGAGGACAAGTAAAATTCAGGTTTGGGGGTATTTGATGAGTGCCAAATATTGTATATATTTGCACCTTTTTATTGGCATTTAACTCATCTTTTGTGCACTAACGCTCCATTTTATCCCATATTATGTGTTTTCGTTGTTTTCAAGAATAAATACTTTTCTCAATTTTTAGGTACTAAAATAAAGCCTGGTTAACTCACGGGGCGAAAAGAGAAAAGAAACGACAAAGACTCCCGCAGAAAGGCAGCGAAGAATGATGTTTGCAAGAGCCGGATCAACTAGAAGTGGGCTTGAAGAGGAAGAATTGTCCTTAAAGAAGATATGTGCTTGGCATACCCAAGGCCCAAAACCCTTACCCAAATCCATTTCCATTATCCATACCCATTTCCATGAGAGACGTCAGATTGGATTCATCTCATCATCCAACGGCCACCTCATCATTGTGCATCAAAATCTGAAACTCCTGTCAAACACATAGTACCTAACTCCATCTGAAGCCGTCAGTTTTGTTGTATCTCATAATCCAACGGTCGCTACATACCTCTCCATCGTAGCCGTTCGATTCAATATATATGGGATCATCCAACGCTCTTTACTCGCTGTGCATCAAAGTTCGCTACTCCCGCTCAACAACCAAACGCCAAACACCTACACCACAAACCAAACAGCCCCTAACCCATTCTTCATCGACCTCTTCTCCTATTCTCCCCAAATTCCTCTCTTCCATATCACCTGCAACTTCCGCCACCACCATCTCCTTCCATCACTGCCGCCACAAGACCTCGAACCACACCACCACCACAACCACCCGACAACTCCACCATCTCTCTACCTAGCCTAGGTGTTTCAACAAATTCACATCCCACTGACCTAGGGTGTGGAGTTGATGAGACGACTCGAGCTAGGGTTCACAGTTCACAAAGAAGAGCAGAAAAAGCAGCAGAACAAGTTGGAAGAACAGAAGAAGGTATGGGTCGAGGTGAAATCGCAAGTGGGTACGTCAAATTGAAAATCCCCAAATCAAATTTTAGGTTTTCAAAAATTTGGGTTTAGAAATTTGGGGATTCTGCACTATAAATAGAACATGGTGTGTGTAATGTTGGGGGTATGCCCGGGCTAGCCGGAGCACCAAGCTCTTAGTGTTCTGTAATTTTACTATTTCATCTGTTTCATCCAGTAGTATAATTTGATCATGTTTTAGTTCACTAAGCTAAGGTTGAGATGAAACCATATATTTGTACTATGTTATTTATGTTGTTTGTGTGATTCTTGAATGCTTAAATTGTTCTAGAAAAATTTCAATCTTGGTTTGTCACATTTTGCTCTCACAGTGCATGCCATGTATGCATTGTAGTTAGGATAAAACTATGTGATTATGCCACAACTAATGCTTTAGAGACTATTGTTAATACCTTGACTAGTTGTGCTTAATTAGACAGTTAGTGCTCCGGATTGATATTTTAGTTGTGATTGAATCTTCCATTGATGAAACACCTTAGGTAAGTAATAGACTTGACACCTCTACCTTATCTGTTAAAAGGACAAGAGTATCATAATCAGTTGAATACATAGTATGAGTTAATGGTGGATTCGACAATCCTAGTACCTTCATTCTCAGTGTTTACTCCCTGTGTTATTTGCATCTTTTACTTTTATTTATTTTCTGTTGTAATCCTCACCAACACCTTGTCGTATCGACACATCAAAACAACCCCCATTTTGGTTACTCTTTCTTGTTTAGAATCAGTTTAAGTGAGACCATAGTTTCAGCTTTACACCCACCTTGTCCCTGAGGATCGACCTGTGCTTGCCCTGTGTTGCATATCGACACTGTGCACTTGCAGTTAGACATAGTCGTAGGCTTCTTTCAATTCCTACCAGTTCACCTGCCTGGGCAACCTGTCGAAGACAGTAGTAAGTCCTTGGCACCTTCCATGCCGCGGGTGGAACAGGGGGTGGTCACACCATTTTAGTAGGGTTTACGCGTTTGCGACTTTTAAACTATAATGCCCACTTTATCCCTGCCCAGAGCAAGCAGGGATACAGGGAGGAGTCCCCCCTTTTACGATCCTGCTGTCTTGCATAGACACAGGAGAGAGTCCCTCCTTTCACATATGCTAGGATGGTTTCACATGTTTACTGTTGTAAGGGACAATAGTCGATAAGTTTTCGACAGCTAAGCACAGGGGACCAAACTATTCTTTCTCTCGGATAACCGAGGAGAAGGCTGAAGAGGTAGTCAGGCTAGTTGTCGTCGCGTGAAACGGGGGCCAACCAACACCAAAGACCAAACACCACTCATACGCCAACACGTATTGTCCCTTTAGGAACGACCGTCTCAGGAAGAACTAGCAACTCATGTCAGTGATGACAACAGAAACACACGCTCCCGGGGAAAATCGATCCCAATGGACATGCTGTGCGTGAACAAACAAACACGGTCCAACTCAATCATGGGACAGAAATCCTACCTCTTACACATGAATTGCTTCTTTCCACTTCTGTCTAACAAATGCATCATCCTCAGCTAGGTTCCGCTTCTTCAAGTCATGCTTCACCGACTCATCCCACATAAGTCTCGGTCGGCCTCTACGTGGCATCCCACCCTCTATGCGCAAAATGCGTCCAACGCGAACCGGAGCATCCGGAGGTCTTCCAGTGACCAGTAGATCATCAACGTATATAAAATGGAGTATACTACTTTCCTGGAGATGTGAAGTCCTTTTAGACAATTTTGGTGTTCCAGTTGTGCCAGATTCGCTAAGAGTATTTCGGCACAGACGGTGAAACTATAAGGTGGTAGAGTATTTCCATGTCTGATTCCCTCAATATGCGAGGTATATCCATGTGGTGTTCCATTAGTGTTGATGGAGTAGGTGACCGTCGTAATGCAGAACATGACATACTCTACGAAATTTTTCGGAATCCTAATTATATGAAGGCACATACAAAACCCCAATCCAAACTGATATATGCTTTCTAGATTTCAAATTTGAATGCGATCTTTGGTTCTTTAGTTATGGGAGTAATTAGGATGTGGTAAAATAGTTCACCAGCAACCGTGATATTTTCATGAATGGATCTCTAAGGCACAAAAGCACTTTAGTACGGGATTATGAGAAACAGAAGTAGTGTTCTCTAATGGTTTATCAAAATTTTGGCGATGATTTTGTATGTGAAATTGCATAATCCAATTGGTCTGAACTGAGCAGGGTTATTAGGTGTTCACCTTTAGGTATGAGTGTGATGTTGGTGTGGTTCATCGTATAAATGTTGAGATTTTTAAATAACTCTCTGACTACATTTCACTTTGTTGAAAAACTTGATAATTTGAAAAACTTACTTGTAAACCTACCTATTTGTCTCAAGTCCTCGTTCTGAATTGATTGACAATAGTGCCTCTTTTATTTCAACTTGAAAACGCGGGGGTCTAACAACACCACCCAATATTTCGCTTAGCAATCTGTATGTACTAACTATGAAACACTTTCTAGAGAATCAACTAGACAGTCAAACTCAATCTAGGTAAAAGTATCTCAAGGAGTTAGTATCTCTCTCTTGTTTTGATTCACTTAAGCTAATAACAATTAGCGAGTCCTAATCAAACACAAGGAATAACTTGGACGGTACCAAATACCAATGTCCAAGGATCAATCAACAACCAAAGGTCGGATTTCCAATTTGATTGATTCAAACGCACAACCTGTATTATTTCAATTATATAAACAAATATAATGCGGAAATATAAATAACACAGACACCAGAATTTTGTTAACGAGGAAACCGCAAATGCAGAAAAACCCCGGGACCTAGTCCAGATTGAATACACACTGTATTAAGCCGCTACAGACACTAGCATACTCCAAGCTAACTTCGGACTAGACTATGGTTGAACCCCAATCAGTCTCCCACTGATCCAAGGTACAATTTTACTCCCTACACCTCTGATCCCAGCAGTATACTGCGCACTTGATTCCCTTAGCTGATCTCATCCACAACTAAGAGTTGCTACGACCCAAAATCGCAGGCTTTAACAATAAACAAATATGTCTCACACAGACAAGTCTATCAAAGGATCAATCTGTCTCCCACAGAAAAAACCCTAAAAGTTTTTGTTCCGTATTTTGATAATAATCAAGGTGAACAGGAACCAATTGATAATCTGGTCTTATATTCCCGAAGAACAACCTAGATTAATCAATCACCTCACAATAATCTTAATCGTATGGTAGCGAAACAAGATGTCGTGGGATCACAAACGATGAGACGAAGGTGTTTGTGATTACTTTTTATATCTTGCCTATCCGAGAAATCTCACGATCTCAAGCCAATCAATATGATTGTACTGTTACGATAGAAGATGCAAGATCAGATCACACAACTACGATAAAAGTAGTATCAGTATGGCTTCACAATCCCAATGAAGTATTTAAGTCGTTAACCTAGTTTTAGAAGAAGAAAACCAAAGGTTAAAGTAGAAACGACTCTAGCAGAGAAACTAGTATCACACGGACGTGTGGGGATTAGTTTTCTCAATGCTAAATGTCTCCTTTATATAGCCTTTCAAATCAGAGTTTTGCCTTAGTTACAAAGCAATCAATATTCACCGTTAGATGAAAACCTGATTTAGATTCAAGCTAATATTTCTCAACCGTTCGTTCGAAAACTTAGCTTGTCATACACAAATGACTGTACACTTCTAGGTTTGTTAACCGCACCCAAACGTGTACATTGTTGGTTCAACAATAGTCTACCCAAAGAGGTTAACCATATGAACGTTTCATACCAACCATATTCTTCTTCACCATAACTAGTTCAATTGACTCAAATGAACTAGTTAAGAGAGTTGTTCAATTGCAATGAAATCTTATGTAACTACACAAGACACAATTGAAGCAAAGATGATTTGATTCCCTCGAATCGGTTCATGAACTTTAATATCCACGGTTTGCAAATGCATTCCTTCGTCTTTTAAGATTAAGTTCAGAAATCATCTTTAGATATATAACCTTCTCAAGTTCGCAGACTAGGTTCGTGGACTTAAGACACCGGATAGAGTTTACAAACTCCAGCAGAAATTCTCGGGTTCGATAACTACGCCGGTTCACCGACTGGGTTCGCGGACTTGGCTCACGCAAGTAGTTTGTCAACTCCAGCAGAAATTCTCGGGTTTGAGAACTTCGGCAGTTCGCGGACTGAGTTCGCGGACTTGGCACTTTCCATACTTCTGGTTCTCTTGATCAACAAAGTTCGAAAACTTCGGTTCAAGGAATCCATTGGTTGTGTAATCTAAACTCTCATTTCAATCATTGAAACATTCTTAGAGGACGTTATACAGTTGTTACACTATTTCTCGTCAAAGCAATTTTCAAAGTGATTGAAACATTCATGACTTTCGTCACTAGGTAAAGATAAACTTGGTCGAAGCGAAAATCTTACCAACACATATTTCGAGATATAGATAGGCGAGGTATACTCGGATCGAAATACCAAATGTGTATGATCTAGTCTATATATATATATAACATACGACTTTTGTCTCAAGGAGTAGGATATAGAATAGATAGACTTTTGAGTGACAGATAAGTTCAAGTCTCCACATACCTTTTTGTTGAGAAGTTCCATCGGTTCCTTGAGTAGATCTTCTTCTTGTATGATGAATCGCCATGAATTCCTTGAGCTCAACTACACTTACTGTCCTAGTCTGAGACTTAGTTATAAGAGACTAGAAATCAAGACTTATAGTTTTGATCACTAACATTGACAAACATGCTTGAGATAACAACGCATGCGAGTTTGACCGAGCAGTGCTCTAACACAACTGTAGATACTTCCTAATTTAAAGCATAGATATATTTTGGGGTTACTCGCGGGGTAATCGATGTAAAAATATATTCATAGTTGGTACTTGGTACCGAGTACTGGTTTTTGAAATACTCTAGTAATGATGTAATGATCCGTCTTTTTCAGCAATCCAGTTGTTTTTCTAATTTTTAGTTGTTTATAACTTCGATGAGTAGTTGACATAGTGTGGATAAAAGTAGTGTTCTTGTCTTCAGACTGCAGCTATTGAATTCTTGAGCGTGGTTTCCAGTAACTTGCATGAATCTATAAAAGTGCTAGATAAAATAACCAAATATCCTTTTCCTGATGTATCCAGTAGAGTAGACTCATACCAGTCTAAGTTGCACATTGGTGTTGCGATTGTTTTATCAGGTTATGGGATACCTTAATCATAGTATGGAAATGTCCAAAGGTTGATTTATTCCATGGATTACTTTGTTAGTTGTTATGAGTTTGATTTTGAGGTTGGTCGTGGCCTTCCTCATCAGAAATTCGTTCTTAAGCACCTTGACCACCTGATAAATGTGGGGGTGAATTGACCAAGGATGTTCAAACTTATAATTTATTTCATCCCTATATTTTAAGCTCTGGGTATTTGGTATACTATGCGCATAATCCAACGCAAAGAGGGGTAAACGTGTGACCTCCGCATGAGGATTGTGATTTCTTCATCGTTGGTTTGACATCTCTCTATCTAGTCTTTCCACAATGAAGTTGTTACCTTGTTGGAGGTTTTTCCAAGTGTATGTATCTCCTTGGATCCAATATCTATCAATCACACTTCATCAATCATATTCAGGAATGGTTGTCTTTAGGCAAAAGTTACAGGACTCCCACCATTTTTTTTCCATTTGAAATGTGACTTCGTTGAATCTCAGAGTAAAGGATAAGGTAGTGATGACAGTGAAAAAATTTGGGTAAATTTATCTCATATATCCCATCTATCATCCGGGTGTGGTGGCCCATAAATGTCAGTGAATAGCCATGGTTGTGCTGGCGGAGGTGGTGTAATAAGAGCATGAATTTAATTCTGGGACTGCATTAAACCGGATAACTATAATATCTTTAATGTCTATCTCATAATCACTAAATGTGTATCATTAAATGTTTTTTTATTTTTTTTGGAAATCACATTTCAATTCATTCAAACCAAAGTAGTGATTACATGATTGCTTACAAGATTATCAAAAACACCAACATACAAGATAATCAAAATCCAAACACAAATGATGACACCAATTGCAAATACATCGCGAAGAGAAAGAGCCATGCACCGCAAAGATATCCAATTTTTGTACCAGCAGTATTGAAGAATGATGGTGTGAACCGGAATCAACTCCGACCCATTTGAAATAATTATCTTCTTCAATAAGAGATACTCCAATTAAAATGGAGTAATTTGCCCAAAATCTTGTAGATCCAAACGAATCAGGATGCCCTAAATCCCTCTTGTTGAAGATGAATCCAAAGCGAATCCTAGCAGAATCATTGATGTTCTTGATGAACCGAGAATAGCAAGCTAAGAAACACCATGGAGATTTGAGAGAATCGCTATTAAAGCAAAGAGAAAATCGTCCTAAAGACGAAGAAAATATCTCCCAAATAGCGAAGAAATGTGTCCATAGACACCAAAAACAAAACCTAAAACTACAAATTAGACTACTTTTATTCATAAAAACTAAATATCCTTGCTCAGATCTAGCCCAAAAGGAATAAATATGAGCAAGAATAAGAAGAAGTTCTAGAGTTTTTATTCTTAGGAGAGAGAGGAGAGAAGAAATATAGTAGAATTGGTGTATATTTATCATTAAATGTTACCAGTATAAATACTACATTATTTTTCAATTTTTCCATATGAATGTTCTTTTCGTAATACACATAAGAAAACGAAAGGAATAGGTTTTCTTAAAAATATTTGCTTAGTTTTTATTTTGCTCGCTTTATGCTCTTGTTTTGCTTTAGCTAACATTTATGATGTAAAAGATGTTAAAATTAATAATGAACGTCAACTTATACAACTTGGTTCCATTCATTATCCTTGTAGTTCACATGAAGGATATGTATGATATGATTTATTCATGTTTACTACTCTTTTGTTAAGTTAGTTTTGTTGTTGTTGTTGTTGTTGTTTTCTTCTTTAGATGTGGCCAGATTTGATTAAGAAATTAAAGAAGGTGGACTTTATGTTGTTGAGACATATGTTTTTTGGAAAGGTTACGAGCCTTTCCGTCGACCAGATAATGTCGATTCATATTATTTGTATGTGTATAATGCATGTTCTTGATGGTTACCAATTCTGGAATGATGAGGGTATCAAGTACACCACAATCTTTTCGATATCAACCGATACAAGACACATCTTGTGTAATCTAATATAGAAAACAATTTTCAAGGATATTACAACAACAATATATGTACACTTGGTACATAGTGTAAGTTCGAAACCAAACCAAACGATAGGATCAAACCAAGTGTTTGGTTAGCATACAAGTGTATTTACTTTAATTATAAATACAAAGCAATATCACGCGAAATGAAAGCACAACACACAAGATTTTATTAAATAGGAAAACTACAAGGAAAAAAAACCTCTGGACCTAGTCCAGTTTTAGATACTCTCATAATTAAGCCGCTATACAAAGACTACCACAACTTCGTATATTATTTGAGACAAGTAAACTAACTCCAAGATACTCTTTTTCTTCAATATCTATGCACCTATAGCCAATCTGGTCTACGCACATGAATCCTCAGATAGAGTCCATTATCTTAAGTTGTCAAACATGTTATGAAGACTTCAACCACTCAAATCGTTCGGATCGTATTCCGAAATAGTAAATGACTATTATGTTTCAGTAACCGCTCTGTCAATCTCCCAAATCAACAAGTTAACCAGAGATATAGTTGAGTACAAATATTCTTCCGTTTAATCAATATAAACTCCTTTGTATCAGTTATATCAACTGAGATCGAGATTACCAAAATAATCAATCTTAGTTCGCAAATTTATCAGATTAGATCTCAAAGAGAAATACTTAGATAAGTCTTTGATCTACACAACAAGCCTATAAAGCCTATTCGAGATAAACAAGCTAGTTGGATCCCATTCAATCAAGTGTGCATGAAGTTACCACAAAGATTATAATACCAAAAACAAATCTTATGGTATTCAATCTTGAAAGTACATGCACAAATAATTTTCCACTAATGATCGATCACACCTAGAACAGAGTCTATTAACAATGGACAATCAAAAGTCCTATCTTCAAATCTGGATGCAATAGCATATCTGAAATCATTGATCCTTGAACTAGTTAGAGTGACCTTATATCATAAGAGAAGGATCACTGAAACAACCTAGATCTATCAAGGTTCAGCTTCATCGTTAGTCAATCAAATCAATAATCGAAAGCTAAATAACAATACAAATCTAGTGTTCCACCAACTGTACTACTAGTGCTTATTTCATCTCGCAAAAGTTTTAAAACAAAGCGCACATAAGAGATTTCACCTAAGTATGATACTCTCCTCTCGTACAAGCATTACAAGAATACTCCAGCGGGCTTCTCATACAAACAGTTAGTTCAGTCATTTCAAGGGATATGGCCAAGGTAAGAATGACAAACTTCACTATTTATAATGACCAAGGTAGTTTGGACAACAAGGAATTTCCAAATCAGAAAATACTAAAGACATGCAATAAATGTTTATTTTCGGTTTTGCAATATTCCAACTGTAATTTAACTAATATACCAAAATCTCTCTTGGATGACAACTAAATATTAGATAGCATATACCATACACTTTACTAATATAGCAACCAGAGATATGCTTATTCATCGGGATATGAAAATCATATTAATTCTGAATTATCAAAAACATATTTAGAATATTTCAGTTCGGTATGTCACCTTGAGTGTGAAGGAAAAGACTTGAACATTAAGTAATAAGAGTTTAGCACATGTTCAAATATTATGTTTACATCTTATGAAGTTTTCATATTAACCAGGCTATATTTTAGATAGTTATTGAAACCTTAAGTTAATGCCGAATCAAAAAAATTTAATTTTGTTTAACATAATGATTAGTCCTAGTAAAGATCTTTTGGATCGGTCTTAGTATAGACCATTTGTAAGGGATTGGTCCTATTAGAGATCCGTGGTAAGGGATCAGTCCTAGTAAATATCCTTGTGTAAGGGATCTGTTCAAGAATAGATCCTTTGATTACGTCTACTTCCTTAACCTCATGTAATTAGACATAGTCTTCGAGGTATGATATCAACTAGAAAGTTCAACATACTAACTAGTAACGAATTACAAGATGACGTCATGTCGAATTTACAAAATCCAAATAGCTAAACTATACTTCGTAATCCAATATACCAAAGTTGTATAAAAAAAACTAGTATATGTTTCTTTGACACTTTGATCATAATGAAATGACCAAGTCATCAAAACTAAAGATACATAAATACACTTCTTATGTTATGTTTTCAATCAAAATTACTTTAAAGAAACATAGATACTAAATAGAACAAGTCAATTCTCTGTTACTAATCTCGAACGGAAGGATGGTGTGTTTGTTGATGTGGATATGTCTTCAAGTTCTTCAGAGTCACATGAGCGAGTCTCAACATTTATATTATTCCTAGTCTAACCTATCGAAATTAAATTTAATAATATAACCAACCAGCTTTGAGTTTTGGAGCTAAAACATGACAACCAAACTTGACATACCAATGCTTGGTTCAACCGAGCAATGCTCTAACAAGGTCCTTGATGAATTTCATACATGCATATTACATTCCAACGCACATTTATAGTAGTTTATAAACATGATCCTTTAAATAAATGGTGTCTCAGTTTATCATCATCATTACATCGCCATCATGGAAACCTCATAAATGGTTAAAAAAAGACTCTCTAATTATTATGTATTTATTTCAATCCCACACCCAAACGTAAATAAGTTACACCTAACACAATCCACTCACTTGGGGTCCAATTTAGCAGACTGGACAATTGATTTCACCAAAAAGGTGATAAGTGCATAATTTACATATTATATGTGTGGTTTTCTTGCACGTATTTGCTAGATTTTGTATGAATTGTACTTTTGTATTTTTAGGTATTTTTTTAGGTTATATCCTTAAAATGATTGGAAATAGCTCTAATGCTGCTCAAAAGGAAGGAAGTACTGCAAGTAACAAAGACCCAAGACAAAGAGAAGCAGAGAAAAGTCGATAACATGAGTTTTTTTTACCAAGGGCACCAACCTAGGCCTGGAAGATTATTACTCATATTAACCACATTTTATAAAGGCACATGTATTATTGCTTGGGAAGCCACTCGCTAAGGTCACCGGCAGTGCTACATGAGAAGGTTTTCATTTATAACCTCACCCCCCGCCCATTTTCCTTCAGGGCAGTACCATCTTCTTCAACAACGTATCGCAACCGGTTCAGGGAATTATTGTTGCTGTAACGAATTTATAGTCACGGGTATTCGTTTATTGAATCAATTCTTTGTTGTGGATAACCACGATTTGAATAATGGGTTATCAACATAATGAGAAAAACATGTAAGTAGAATCATTATTTTCATTAACTCATAGTTATCGATTGATTGATAAGAGTTCGAAATAGAGTACATACCAATTGGTTGTCTAGGATTGTAAAGAGTTAGATTGTTGTCTAATACTTAGGTTTCAGATAAGAAAATCGAGTTGGCGGTGATTGATGGGGTTGGCTATGAATAACTTTGTTTAATGATTGATCAGTAAGATTAAAAAAACCTTGAATTTTCTTCATCTTCTTGCTCAAATTTGAGCAAGGATTTTTAAAAAAAAAATTTATACGAGTTTTAGTTGTTTGATATATATTTATAGTTTTTACTTTTGTTGTTTTTGTTGTATATGGGCACATTTCTTCACTATTACGGCGATATTTTCTTTCTTTATACGACGATTTTATGTTTTCTCAAATAGAGATCCTTTCAAATCTTCATGGTGTTTCTTGACTTGCTATTCACGAGTCATCAAAAACATCAAAATTCTACTCGCTTCGCTATATATATTCATTATAAACAAGAATGATTTAGGGTGATTCGGGTTCGTTTGGATCTACAAGATTGTGGGAGAGATATTCTATTCTCTTTGGAGCATATCTTAATCAAGTAAAAGACTATCAATTAGAATGACCAGAGTTGATTCCGGATCACACCTACATTCATTATGACTACTTATAAAAAGATTGGATATCTTTGTTGCTTATGCCTCTTTTTCTTCACAATTTACTTGCAATTGTATTTGGGTTTTGATTATCGTTTATTTTGGTTTAAATGAATTGAAAATTATTTCCACAAAAAAAAAGACTCATTAGAGATGATGATGGGAAGTTTGTGGTATGTTACCGCAAACATATATACTTTGATGGGGAATAATGATGCTTAGGTGTGGGTTGTTCCTGGAAGTCTCAAAATTGTTGTTGCTTCAGATATTCAAAAGTCAGAGGTCCATCGTGATTCCATATACACCATCCAACTTTGTGATGCAAGGTCAACCCATCATGGTTGCATATTGCACCTGATATATTAAAGAGTTTTCTAGGTTAGGATAGTTTTGGTAGAGCCTATCTGAAAATGCATGGGCTACCAAATACACCCGACTTTTTCGTTCGACAACCTGTATAGACAAAACTAATACAATTGCAAGTAGACCAACTTAACGATCCTTGACTATATGTGTATAAAGTTAATATCTCAACTTCTACTCAATCAATATATATATACGCAAGGTCCGTGAATACGATTGTTAAGCAGAGTACTTTGACGATCTCAAAAATCAATTTTTGAGATCAATCTAGTCGTATCCAAATAATTCAATCGGAATTCTGCCAAATGACTAAACTTGTCATCTATATTTCAATATACGAATTATACAAGAAACTAGTCTAGTAATCGATTATAATTAAGCGGACGTATCTACTTAAAGTGAATGCGTACAAACCTGTGTAAATCCAATTATAAAGATAAACAATATAATGCGGGAAAGGAAAAATACAAGACACCAGAAATTTTGTTAACAAGAAAATCGTAATATCAGAAAAACTCCAGGACCTCGTCCAGATTAAACACCACACTGTATTAAGCTACTACAGACACTAGACAACTATCAGACTGGAATGTAGTTGAGACCAAATCCACCCTTCAATCGATTCAGTTACAGTCGCTCTCCTTACGTATCTTGAACCTCGTAAGGTTCTACGTACACACTTGATTCCCTTAGATGACGTCATTTACAGCCTATGGATTTCTTCAGCCAAAATGAAGACTTTTGATACCAATCTTCCTCTAACAGATAAGCCTATTTTATTTCCACTTGGTTCAAAGATCAAGGTGTGGAAATCTATTTGCAATAGACAAAGCTAGCAAACTTCACAAATCCGGAACTTACGATTCTCAAGAGCAGCATAAATTCTTAACTACTCTCAAGAACAATCATCGAGAGATCAACCAAGATCAGTCTATAGATATCTATCTTGAGGAATCACAAAGTCTGAGATGATGAGAACGCAAGTGTGACGCATTTTCACTCATAAATACATTAGCTGGGACTCATTTTATCACTAATAAACTTTTTTGTAGGTGTTTTTGGGCAATAAATATTTTTAGAAAAATCAGCTCGAAAAGTTGTTAAAGGCACCTCCGGAGGGCATTTGTTATTTGGACTTTCATTGTTGGTTAAGGGGCACCTTATTTGATAAGGGGTACCTTCTTTACTAATCAGCACCTGTTGCTATTCACACTCCAACACTCATGATAAGGGGAGACCTTCTTCTTCGTTTGAATATTCAATTTTGACGGGAAAAATGGTGGCGGAATTAGGGTTTAGCTTTTGGAGATGTTCGAGTGAGATTTAATAGCTGAAATTGAATGGGTATCTTCCTTTTTCTTAAACAGGCTTGGTAAGGTCTTTGAATTGGATCGAATTGGCTATAGTGATCGATCCGAAGCAAAACATAAAAAATGCTTTTGGCGGGAAAATGGTGCAGTGAACTGGCAGAATTAGATTCAATAATTGGACGTGATTTCATGAGATTTAATGGATGAATTTGATTGGGTTTATTCCTCTGGGATTGAAAGGGATGATGTATGTGTTGGTTTCGATCCAGTTGGGCTGGATACTCAGATTCGAAGAAAACAGGGAAGCCATAAAAACCCGAAAGTTTTTGTGAAGGATTGTGGGGAGTTCGAGAGAGACTAAATCTCGGATTTGGATTGGATCCAGTATGTTTCTACGAAACAAGGTTGGTGTAGTTGCTTGTTTTGACTGGACTTGGCTGAATCATCAAACAGGGAAGATTTCTTTTGATTGTCGTTAAACAGAGTTGAAATATTCTCAGGATTTTCTGAGTAATTTTGTATGACCTGTGTGTGCTGTAATCAATCTGTTACATGTTTGGATGATGACTCAGCGTGTTGAATGGATTTAGGAAGCTGCAGATGCGTGAGAAGATAAAACAGGAAGGAAAATATTCCCGGGTTAATGGTTTGACAGTGAGAAGATATGGGAGTTTATTACGAAGATTTCTGGGTGATGTGACTATATAAAGGCGTGCTATGACTCACGTGAGGGATATCGAGAGTCGTGAGAGGCTACAGAGTTGAAGAGGAGAAGTTGCAGAAAATTCTCTACTGCTGCAGAGAGGTAGAAGACGAAGAACACAGACGACGACAAGGGTCTGTCGTTTTAGAACTGTCACAGTTCAAGGCTTAGTGACAGTTATTCTACGACAGTTCCCTAATATAGTTTCTGTAACAGATGCTTGCAAATTGTAACGGTGGGTTTGTAACGCCGTTAAGCGTTGCAAATTCCCAGTTTATGTTATTTTTCTCCTCTTCTTCATTGTAAACACCATTTGAGCTATATAAAAAATATTTTTAGAGTGTCTACATCATGAGTAGCTAGACCCCAACGCTGGGTCGACGGAGGAAGCCGAACTTCACACATGGGTGAATTTGTATTATTTTCTATATGATTTTTGTACTTATTTTGAATTGATTTATGATTCGAATTAATTAGTTATTATTTTCTATCTCACAAGATAATTCAGCAAACTTAGAGGTTGTTTCTAGACCCCTGAACTTCCAAAAATTACCTAATTTAGGGTTAGAATTGTGTGCTTCTAAAATTTTATTGGAGTACTTTGCATCTAAATACCCAGAGGACTTTCCTATTCCTGATACAGTGCATAAGCCTATTGATAATTTCCCAGTCTCAATAAAATTCCCATATTTTGTTCTTTACGCACTTCCTTGTGCAGTATAAACTTGGTTTAGAGGTAAATCTTGGTTTTTGATAGTTTCAGCGTCTCCGCGTTTTCATGACATAAGTGTGAAGCTGTCGTTTGTAAATATTATATTTTGGATCGATCCCCACGTTTTCAGGTTATTAGTTTATGGGGATCCTTTTTGTACATCAGTAGGTGTATTTTTATTTTTATTTTTATATTTTCGTTTACTTTTTTGCATCTTATGAATTTCCCATCTTAAGTTTTGCATTGGTTGACTCAATTACATTGAGGACAATGTAATGTTTAAGTGTGGGGGAGTGGTTAACGTTTGATGTTTCTTTTTCAGGAATTTCTTGCATATTATGACCAGCTGTGTAGCGGGTCTACAAAAAAAAAAAATAAATAAATAAAAAATGAATGATCAGCTGTGTAGCGGGTCTTTAAAAAAAATATAATGATTGTTACGGTTATGACCAGCTGTGTAGCGGGTCTTTTCTTTTTTTTATTCTTGCATGTTATGACCAGCTGTGTAGCGGGTTAGAAAAAAAAACAAAAAAAAAATTATGACCAGCTGTGTAGCGGGTGATGAGTGCCAAATAGTGCATATTTCTATATCTTTTTGTTGGCATTTAACTCATCTTTTGTGCATTAATTCTACATTTTATCCCATATTCTGTATTTTCTTGGTTTTCAAGAATAAATATTTTTATTAATTAATTTTGCATTTTTAGGTAATAAATAAAGTTTGGATGAATAGCGGAGCGAAAAGAGCAAAGGAACGGCAAAGACTCCCGCTAGGAGGAAGCGAAGAATGATGTTTGCAAGAGCCGGATCAATTAGAAGTGGGCTTGAAGAGGAAGAATTGTTCTTAAAGAAGATATGGGCTTGGCATACCCAAGGCCCTAAAACCCTCACCCAAATCCATTTCCTATATCCATACCCGTCTCGGATTTCAGCCGTCAGATTTATTCTCAGAAACATCCTACGGTCGCTCCCTTGCTGTGCATCAAAGTTTGATATATCTGCTTCACACTACAGTACCTAACTCCATCAAATGCCGTTCGTTTCATTGTATCTCTTCATCCGACGGTCGCTCCTCGCCTGCCTCTGAATCGCCGTCAGATCTACCTACCATCTTCTCATCCTACGGCCCGGATCGCATAACATCTTCACTCGCTGAAACTGCCTAACACCCTAACATCCGAGCCATATACCCCTACCAAACACCCCCTTCTCCTTCTTCCATCGACCTCTCCCCCTCCATGCCTGTTGCAGACCACCACCACCTTCTCCACCTGCTCTGCCTTCACCACCACCACTCCCTACGCCACCAAACCATCCCTAAACCTAAACCCATCATTGCCATTGTAAATTTGCATCCTTTTGCCCTGTGTTGCTTCCATGTATATACCATTGTCACTTTTTCTTTGTACATGTCATTGTAAATGCCATCCTTGGTCCTGTGTGATTTAGTGCCCTGTCTGCCTAGAGCCTGCTTTACCTTGTCTGCCTGAACAGCTCCTGCTCTCCCTTTCCCTGCTGAGCACCTGCCCTTTGCACTGCTGCTGCTGCAACTGTGCTTGGCTCAGCTAAGATCAAAGTTTAGTTCAAGGCCCAGCCACAGTTCAGGTTAAGGCCTAAGGCCCAGTTCACTGTTACCAAGCCCAGTTCACATCAAAAGACCAAAAGCCCATAAGTTCACAGTCAATCCAAAAGCCCACTGAGCCCAAAACCATTTCATTGTTACAAAAACCCACTAAGCCCAAAGCACAATTAGAAGCCCAATAGCAATTTAGAGCCCAAATAGCTAGAAACTCCAAAACACTCCCAGTCTCTGTGGATCGACCCGTACTTGCACGAGCTACAACCGACGACCGTGCACTTGCGGTATTACTGTAGGCCCGCGTTTCATTTCGCTTCAATTTTATACGCTTTCCCGGGCCCACCAAGTTTTACTGTAGACCCCAACGCTGGGTCGACGGAGGAAGCCGAACTTCACACATGGGTGAATTTGTATTATTTTCTATATGATTTTTGTACTTATTTTGAATTGATTTATGATTCGAATTAATTAGTTATTATTTTCTATCTCACAAGATAATTCAGCAAACTTAGAGGTTGTTTCTAGACCCCTGGACTTCCAAAAATTACCTAATTTAGGGTTAGAATTGTGTGCTTCTAAAATTTTATTGGAGTACTTTGCATCTAAATACCCAGAGGACTTTCCTATTCCTGATACAGTGCATAAGCCTATTGATAATTTCCCAGTCTCAATAAAATTCCCATATTTTGTTCTTTACACACTTCCTTGTGCAGTATAAACTTGGTTTAGAGGTAAATCTTGGTTTTTGATAGTTTCAGCGTCTCCGCGTTTTCATGACATAAGTGTGAAGCTGTCGTTTGTAAATATTGTATTTTGGATCGATCCCCAAGTTTTCAGGTTATTAGTTTATGGGGATCCTTTTTGTACATCAGTAGGTGTATTTTTATTTTTATTTTTATATTTTCGTTTACTTTTTTGCATCTTATGAATTTCCCATCTTAAGTTTTGCATTGGTTGACTCAATTACATTGAGGACAATGTAATGTTTAAGTGTGGGGGAGTGGTTAACGTTTGATGTTTCTTTTTCAGGAATTTCTTGCATATTATGACCAGCTGTGTAGCGGGTCTACAAAAAAAATAAAAAAATAAAAAATAAGAAATGAATGATCAGCTGTGTAGCGGGTCTTTAAAAAAAATATAATGATTGTTACGGTTATGACCAGCTGTGTAGCGGGTCTTTTCTTTTTTTTATTCTTGCATGTTATGACCAGCTGTGTAGCGGGTCAGAAAAAAAAACAAAAAAAAAATTATGACCAGCTGTGTAGCGGGTCTCTCTCTCTCATATTATATGACCAGATGTGTAACGGGTCTTCTTCTGTTTTGCTCGAGGACTAGCAAAATGTAAGTGTGGGGGAAGTTGATGAGCACGCAAGTATGACGCGTTTTCACTCATAAATACATTAGCTGGGACTCATTTTATCACTAATAAACTTGTTTGTAGGTGTTTTGGGGCAATAAATATTTTTAGAAAAATCAGCTCGAAAAGTTGTTAAAGGCACCTCTGGAGGGCATTTGTTATTCGGACTCTCATTGTTGGTTAAGGGACACCTCAATTATTAAGGGGCACCTTATTTGATAAGGGGCACCTGTTGCTATTCACACTCCATCACTCATGATAAGGGGAGACCTTCTTCTTCGTTTGAATATTCAATTTTGGCGGGGAAAATGGTGGAAGAATTAGGGTTTGGCTTTTGGAGGTGTTCGAGTGAGATTTAATGGCTGAAATTGAATGGGTATCTTCTTTTTTCTTAAATAGGCTTGGTAAGGTCTTTGACATAAAAAATGCTTTTGGCGGGAAAATGTTGCAGTTAACTGGCAGAATTAGATTCAATAATTGGACGTGAATTCATGAGATTCAATGGATGAATTTGATTGGGTTTATTCCTCTGGGCTTGAAAGGTATGATGTATGTGTTGGTTTCGATCCAGTTGGGCTGGATACTCAGATTCGAAGAAAACAGGGAAGCCATAAAAACCCGAAAGTTTCTGTGAAGGATTGTGGGGAGTTCGAGAGAGACTAAATCTCGGATTT
The DNA here is from genome assembly GCF_003573695.1 of Papaver somniferum. Taxonomy (NCBI): domain Eukaryota; kingdom Viridiplantae; phylum Streptophyta; class Magnoliopsida; order Ranunculales; family Papaveraceae; genus Papaver; species Papaver somniferum. Next base: position 18,983,757 of record NC_039361.1, on the reverse strand, counting down.
GGATTGGATCCAATAAGTTTCTACGAAACAGGGTTGGTGTAGTTGCTTGTTTCGACTGGACTTGGCTGAATCATCAAACAGGGAAGATTTCTTTTGATTTTCGTTAAACAGAGTTGAAATATTCTCGGGATTTTCCGAGTAATTTCGTGTGACCTGTGTGTGATGTAATCAATCTGTTACATGTTTGGATGATGACTCAGCGTGTTGAATGGATTTAGGAAGCTGCAGATGCGTGAGAAGATAAAACAGGAAGGAAAATATTCCGAGTTAATGGTTTGACAGTGAGAAGATATGGGAGTTTATTACGAAGATTTCTGGGTGTGTGACTATATAAAGGCGTGCTATGACTCACAGGAGGGATATCGAGAGTCGGGAGAGGCTACAGAGCTGAAGAGGAGAGGTTGCAGAAACTTCTCTGCTGCTGCAGAGAGGTAGAAGATGAAGAACACAGACGACGACAAGGGTCTGTCGTTTTAGAACTGTCACAGTTCAAGGCTTAGTGACAGTTATTCTACGGCAGTTCCCTAATATAGTTTCTGTAACAGCTGCTTGCAAATTGTAACGGTAGGTTTGTAACGCCGTTAAGCGTTGCAAATTCCCAGTTTATGTTATTTTTCTCCTCTTCTTCATTGTAAACACCATTTGAGCTATATAAAAAATATTTTGAGAGTGTCTACATCATGAGTAGCTAGACCCCAACGCTGGGTCGACGGAGGAAGCCGAACTTCACACATGGGTGAATTTGTATTATTTTCTATATGATTTTTGCACTTATTTTGAATTGATTTATGATTCGAATTAATTAGTTATTATTTTATTAGATGGGTCATGCTTGCTTAAATGTTTGATGTCCCATGCTTACGATTTATAACTAATGTTTTGAGGATCTACTTTGGCAAAACAAGAGTCGATGTTTTATTTATTTATTGAGCGATAATTGTTGAGAATAAATAATTGAGCCCTATGATATGAATGCGGTGGAATCCTAGTCCCAGTAACTCTCTCTTTTATTATTTTCATTAAACCTTTAAATTTAGTCTTCACAAGTCTTAGAGTTCGAATCCTATTTACTACGACAACAAATTAAAAATCATATCATGAGACGAAGAGAACTTTGCGATTACTATCTATTTTGCTTGAAAGAGATTACGAGAACCTCAATAAGAGAAAATCAAGATCATGATTCAAGAACTATCAAGGTAATGATCGTCGGACATGGTTTCACGAATCCCCAAAGTGAAGTCTTTTAGTCGTAGACCTAAAAGGTCAATAGAGGATGACTCTATAATCAACTAGGACACAAAGTGTTAGGTATTGATTTTTCCAACTGACAGAGATGCCCTGTTTATAGTTTTCAAAGTCCAGGTTTAGCTTAGAATTCAAGCTAAGATAACTTGAGAATCAAGCAAACAAATTAGGTTTTCAAACTACAATAGAAGACAATACACATATATAGGTTCGGTTACTGAAACATGTATAATCACTGTTCGGTTTGGAAAGTTAACCAAAGAACTAAAAGCTACTTTATGTTCATCTAAACACCTAAGAAATTAATCATGATTCACATACATAAGTGTTTAAGTGATCAATGAAGTCTTCGAAGTGTTTACGAGAGTTCTAGCAATACTAAACATATTAAAATTAATAATTCTTTAAGCATCTACTAAACATTGTCGGGATAGTTGGTACAATGGTTTGCCAACCGTAAGGCTTATTCACGAGTCAGGGTGTTATGGTTCGTGAACTAAGTTCTCCAACCCTACTCGACTACCGAACTCAGTTGAGCACGGTTGTGAACCGGGTTCGCCAACTGCTAGCTAATTTATCCAATGTATAAAAAATCAGTTCACCACGGTTCGCCAACCAGGTTCGTGAATTGTTCCCAACTGAACTTGCGTTTTACGATCTGGTTTACCTTCCTGTATTTCTATATCTCGGATATTTATGGTTTGCAAACTGGTTCGCCAACCTACCCTGAGTAGAAAATTTAGTAAATTCATATTTCTTTCTTATGATGTTTAAAACATTTCCAAGTGATATAATCATTTGCATGGGAAATTTTTAATTGATCCCAAATTAATTCATAGAACTAATATTGTTAAGTATCTTTGAACATCTAATCGCTAAATCATATTTCGAGATTTTTCACAAGACAAGCTTGACCCGAAACATCTTCTTTTTAAATCCATTGTAAGCCATACGACATAGTTTAAATAGATAGAATGATGGTATAATGAGTAAAATAAAATGGTTCAATCTTCACATATCTAATACTTCTCCAAATGTCTTCGTTGATCTTTAGTCTTCAAGGGTGAACTCTGATACTCAACTACAATTCTAACTTGTCCGAAACTTGACTTAGTAGACTAGAAATCAAGATGTAGTTTTGATCACTTAACATTGACAACAAGCTTGAGAAAATAAAACTTGTGGGTTCACTGTCCATGTTTAGTAAGAAGTGTGGAATCTTAGTTGTTAGTTGCATATACCGTATCAAAAGAAAAAAAAAGGAAAAAAATAATAATTTTAAAACAAGTTCAAATTCGACTTTGAGTTAAAGGGCTTTTTTTCCTACATACCCGAACTATAAATCAAATTTCACTTGGTCCGTTACATGTTAAAAAAATCTGTATTGCGCTCCAAATCTAACGGTTTCTATCCAAATGAGGGTTTCTAAAGTAATTTCAGTCACTTCTTATCATGGTTTATCTTCTTCAATCCATCTGCCTTAATCTTGTTATGTAAAACATCATATGCTAATTAAATAAATCTTAGTATAAATTCTGAAAATTAGTCACAAAACCCACATTGAAATCCATTAAAACACAACAAACGTAACAAGAAACTACGTTAAGTCGACCAAAAAGTTGAGATATCCAATAATAAGAACATGAATTAACAAAAAGGACATTGGAAAATGTTTTTCTTTTTTTTAAGCCGGAAAATGAAATGATGTAAAAATGAGAAGAGTTTTTGGAGCACCAAAATCCGAAACTCAAAAGTGATTTATTAGATGAATGAACGAATGATAGGATAAAGACGGCGGATAAGCTATTAAGAAGAGGTATGGATGTTTCTAGTTTATGTTGTTTTTGTGATGAAGATGATGAAACTAGTTTGCATTTATTCTATGAATGTTGGAGAACCCGGAGAATTTGGGATTACTTTGTTGAAGGATGTCGTTTTGATTGGACTAACAATTCAAATGTGAAGTCTTGGAAATTTAACTGGGGTGACGAAAGACTTAGTCGAATTTGGAATAATATTCCGGTTGCAATATGGTGGTGCATATTGAGAGAGCCAAATACAAGAGTCTTGAAAACAAAAAGAAAAATTTGGTAAGCCTCATTAGAAATGTTAAACTACAAGCATTCTTTTGGGCCGAGTCGAACACGAAGATGTTAGGTCTAACGGCAAATATGGTGATTGCATTATGAGACTTTTTATTCCGGCCTTTCTAAACTTGTTCCTTTTTGTTGTTTTGGTTTTGTCGAAGTGCCCTTCACTAATTTGTTCCCGCTTATATTTATTGGATTGAGGTACCCCTTTACCGCCTCCTTTTTCAATGAATTGAAAAAATCGAATTATTTATAAAATCAAATTTATCATTAACATTGATATAATTCTTCCTCCTTCTCTACCTTCAGTTGTCTATTCGCTTTGTTTTTTGTCGCCATTATCGTCTATTTAGGAAGTAGCTAAAGTCTGGTAGTGATTTCATTTGAAGCTCAACCCTCCTCATTCGGGTGAAAACCGTTATATATTGCGAGCACATGGACTATGATTTATATTTTCCGGGTGCGGACATAAAAGCCCTTGAGTTATACCACCGTCTCACATACACGACATGTGACCACAAATTATTACAGTATACTTGAATGATGCTAATTAAGCCCGTTTGGGTCCATCAGGATTACTTACACTATCATTTACATTTCTTTATGACGTGATAATGACAAATTAGAGCCACAAAAGGTCAAATTATCCTTTTTCACGTATCCTTTTCCATTGAATTTGAGTAGTGTTGAAGAGAGAAAAAAAGCAAAAGAAGATAATAACGGGTTGAGCGTGAAAGGGGAGCTGGAAAACGGGGTTCGCATTTATTGACGGGGAAAATATGGAAAGCCTAAACAGTAACCAACCCATCAGTTAAATTCTGTTGGTTATTTGGCCTCACAGCATCATCTTAAATACATTTGGTCCTTTAGATTTAATTTGGTCCCATGAGTAAATGAAAATGTAAATGATTTCGGTCCATTGATGCACAAGTTTAATTCATTAGTGTGCCAATGAGCATGACAAGCTTGGCCCTAAAATGTCTATCGGGAATTTGCCATTCACAGGCGATGACAACAACAATCGTTTTTATTCAATGAAATAGAAAAGAAAAAAGGAAAATTCGAGTCTTGAAAGGAAAATAATTGCTAGCAGTATATTTAGGGGCTATTGACTAACCCCCGTACTAACCCATCACGGTAAGTTTAACATATCTATAGAATTCTGTCCAAAACTTTGAAGGAAGACGAGGCAAAATCTCTCCGTAAGGGTAGTGTGTACCAACGGTTGAGTAGATTCAAAGGCCCAATCTGTCATTTACGAGGCCCATGAAGTGAACATTCTTTAGCTTCAAGATTACAACCCTCTTTCCAAGCGTTTTATATTCAAAAACTTTGATTCAAACTGAGAAATTTTCTGATAGTACTTACTTAATGAAGTACACTATAGAGGACTTGCAGAATCTAAGTCAGCAGGAAAGCGAAAATGATATATATCCCCCACTCCCTTCCCCACCTATGTGTCATGCAGGCATTGATTAAACCCAATAATAATGGGACCCCCCTTCTAATCTCAATCCAGGGGATTAAGGGCTAAAAACAGTGCCACCTAATGGGGAAGGGAATTAGGGTAAAGAGTGGGGGAAGTGTAGCAGCTTCGGCAGGAAAGTTACTGTCATATTCAAAATCTAAGCATTCAATACTTGTTTTTTTAGCCAAGGAATTTGCAACTCCAATACAAGTCAAAGATGGTCAACAGGCTTACATGACCAAAAGTTTATTGGACGACGACCAAAGGGTGGAGTCCCTTAGTGATGAAAAAATGGTGAGTTTGTCCGTCACAATGTTTGTGCAGAGAAACTGAAATTGGCTTTTTGGAAATCACAATTTCATGAAATTAAGCTCAAACTTGGGATCATCAATCAAATTGATTACAGATTTCAGTCAAACACCATTAAACAAATAGATTCACAGTTCAAATTTCTTTAAAATAGCCATCAGATCTATTGAAATCGATCAATTTCAATATCATTTTATTAAAAAACAGTTCCCTTTCATCGTCGGCCTTCACTGCTGCAGCAGTAATCTAGTACTAGATTACTAGTCGTTGGATAAAATGTCTTTAATGATCGTTTAGGGATTGAATTACTTTTTTTTTTGTTACCGAGGTTCCACCAGTATGATTTTTCACAATTCAGATGAGCAAAAGAATTTCTTCCAATTCAATATTTATTCTGAATATCTCTAAAGTGATTGAATTTCATGTTAAATTATACATGCTAATTTGTATCTTGGTAGCTTAATAATATATGTAGATAATCAAGTAAATATCATTCATAGAAAAATCTTCGTCAACTCAATTTCAACTAGACTATGGGTACAAGGACAACAATGGGTTCATAAGGAAGCTTCTCGGATGCACTCAGGACCGACCCAAAATCGTTATCAAATGCCAAAAAAATTTACTTTACAGCTTATTAAGTCAAGCTTGCGAAGTCCCGCAAGCTCTTAATGCCAACAAGTTTGCACAATATTTTCTTTTATGTTCATACAATACTTCAAACCCATATTCATTTGTCAATTTTCGATGTGATAGTTGTGTTGTATGTGAAAGTAGAAGGAATTGAAGTTACATTTATCAGAGCTAACCGAAATACTGAGGAGATTAAACTAGAGATCCGATAAGAACACGGATCTGTATAGTACATACCCACAGGAAGAGTTTAGAAATCAAAATTCATCTGCAAGAAGTATATAAACAACACTGCAGGTATAACATTATTTTTTTTCTGAAACTTGGCATAGGCCTGTCCTGCCCCATGACAGCGTAGACACCGAGCCTGCTCCCCTGAGCAGACCTGGCCCATTCTCACAACAAAGACATAAGTATTTACATAAGAGGAGTATTTCATGAGATCTCCAAACTCGTGAGCGGAGACTCGATCCGCTGACCTCCTCCTTGAGAGTCAGGCTCCTGGACAACTGGGCTAACCCCTGATGGTTCAGGTATAATATTATTCAATTCAATAATACATGACCAACACTGCATAAACAACATACGAACATGATTTATAATACAGGATGAAACTTGTTTCATCTAGCTATGCTTTAAAAGACTGTAAAAACAAAAACTTGTTCACATAAAGGATTTAGCTGAATACAAAATAGGTTTAATGTTATCATTTCATATACAACTTCTAGTTCTATTGAAACAAATTATTACTAAATACATAAATTTATACTAAACAAAATTAAACTAAAATGAAATTAAATAACCTAAGTTACTAACCTATGAAAGAATTTTGAAATTGAAATCCATCTGCAAGAACAATTGTAACCCAGATTGAAATCAATTTTGTTGAACGAATAATCTAAGTTTGGTATTGAATTCAGACAACCCAAATGGAGTCAATCAAAGTCATACACTTTCATAACAAAGACATCGATAGCTAATAATGAAACTTCAAATTATAATAAATCAAATAATCAATCTCATAGAACTTAAGCTTAAAATATCATGAAAATTGAAGCTTTACAACAACAGAAAAATAAATAAATAAAAATTCAATCATTCACATAATCAATTGATAATAAAGGTAGATTATTAGGTTAAATATACATGTTGTGGTGGTGGTGGTTGTTCTTCCAAATGGTGATTCAAAAGCGATGGTTTTATCAATGATGGTAGTAGTGGTTGTGATCAAATATGGTCTTATCTATCATCAACTGATTCAGGTAGAGTTATTAGAGGAGAAGAAAAAAATATTTTTTAGAATGAAAAAGCATGTTCTTTGAACCGAAGGTTCCACACATTTTTTTTTTTGATAAAACAATTAAAGAAGACAATGACATGATGGTCAGCTCTAGTTACACTAGCAAAAGAAGGTTTCGGGTAGAATAACCAAATTGGATAGTAAAAATTTATCTTTTAAATGTATGAGTATTTAAATGATATCTTATTTTACTCGTCTTCTAGATGCGTCAAAAATAAATTCAGGTATTATTGAACCAATTTTGTGGGAATAAAAAAGTAATCTTTCGACATGAATTACTAATTATCCGGTAAGCCAATCTGAACCCATGGAGGTTATCCACGCCACAAAAGGTTAAATTATCCTTTTAAAAGTCATTTTCCATTTAAGTAGTGTTTATGAAATGACGAGGGCACTCAAATACACCAAGCTTTTTCGTTTCAACCTATAAGTCTGATACCAAGTATGATCGTCTATGGACAAAGTCGAGATAATACAACAATAAGGTATTCACTTGACAATAGTTATATTACAAGGCCGATTGACTATAGGATTAATGTCAAGTGATTAGGATTTAACTTACAAGTGTTATTTACTTTATTGTAATAAAACAATTATAATGCTAAAGTAAAGTAAATGACATAACAAGATTTTGTTAACGAGGAAACCGCAAACGCAGAATAACCCTGAGGCCTACTCCAGTTTTGAATACTCTCAGAATTAATCCGTTATACAAAGTACAAAGCCAACTTCATATAGCTGAGACCAAGTAATCTACCCTTAGTTACTTAGTTCCCTCAGTATACCTGCGTCTACGACCGTTTGGTCATGCACGTGAATCCCTAGACAGAAATCACTATCTTTCGTTGTTTTACCAATATAAAGTCTTAAAAACTCAAGTCATTTTTTTTATCATATTTCAAACATTAAAGGAGTAAAGTTGTTTTGTAACTAGTCCAATAATATTTTGGAAAATGATTCGTTGAGTTTTGAGAAAGAATCCTCCGTTTAAACTAGGAAACTCATTTTTCGGGTAAGATCAATCCAAGTCAGTAACTTATATTAAGATTCACAACTACCAGATTCAGATAGTACCACCAAATGATAGTTGCCAATTTATTCGACTATATGATCAAATCTATTAAAGATAAATCAGATCTAAGTCGGATCGCAGCCGATCAAGATATGTGCACAAGTAACAAAATACGAAAACCAATAAGAAAAATCTTCTTGTCTTCAAATTTTCAATTGCATTCTTATGTACCTGCATACCAAAAACTTGAATCCACTATGATCGATCACGCACAGAACGGAGTCTGTTAACAATGGATGATCACAAGTTGTCATTAGATCTAAAAACAATTCTAAAGATCCCGTCAATGCTTCGATCTAGTTTGAGTGACCCTTATGTCAAAAGATAAGGCTCTCAAGAATAATAAAACTAGGTGCAATCAAAGTTTCAACAACCATGGTCAATCAAATCAATAATCGAAAACTAAAATAACAATGCAATTATCTAATTTCCCACCAACGATACTCGTATAGCTTCTTGATCCCACATAAGTCTTTAAACGAGCAGTCGTAAGATATTTCATCTAAATATGGTACTTTCCTCTCCGGATAGACGGCTCCACCAGAAACAGTACGAATGAAGTTTGCCTGGCTCTTAGGATGGTTTGCAAGAAATGCAAACTCAACTATTTATATACCAAGGTTGTTTGTACAACAAGGAAATTCCAAAACCGAAGATAGTCTCAAGATATTCAATAATTACCTTAATTCGGTTTTCATATTTCCAATTAATATCCAACCTGTAATTATGAAGTCTCTCATTAGAAAATATCTAATATTAGTTTAGCACTTAACTAATTTATCTTTCCAAGTCAAAGACATAGAATTAAAAATCTTAATTAAAAGATTCTCAATATTTCAAATTGGGATTACCTTGAGTATCAAGGAATATCTTTGAACAGTTAAAGAAAATAATTATATTCATGTTCAAATTATATCGACATCTGAATCTTAATTAAACCCTAACTCCAAACTCACACAAAACCGTAAAGTAATATATGAATATAGAGGATTGGTTTTGCTTTTGGGACCGGTTCTACCATGACTCCTAACATAGCTAGGTTAAGATCGTTTCTACCAAGTCTCCAAATATAGGTAGGGATCGGTTCTTCCATAACTCCCAACAATATCTAGGATTGGTTCTACCATATGTTCAATATAGGTAAGGACCGGTTCTAGCAAGACTCTCAAAATAAGTTAAGGTCGGTTATACCATGTATCCCAATATAGGTAAGGATCGGTTCTACCAAGACTTTCAATATAAGTCAAGATCATTTCTACCACATATCACAAACTAGGTAAGGATCGGTTCTACCATAACTCTTCACATAAGTCAAAAAATCGGGTCTACCAAAGTTCTTACCTAGGTTCGCATTGGTCATCCAATTGATCTTCAATGAAAACCGGACCAAAACGTCTATTGATTTCCTTTTGATTACAAAACAAGTATTGTATATGTATTTATTTTAAATATATGTAATCAAACATAGTTTCCTAGGATGAAATCACAACTACATCCAATACACAATAAAGTAACGAGTTACATAGATTACGTCGATGCCACATTTACGAAGTTCAAAAGATAAACATTACACTTCGTAATCAAATATTTTTCCTTGACACTTTGATCATAATAAAATGACCAATTATAATACTAGAGTATTAAATATAACATCGCGTGTTATGTCTTCAATCTTAAATGACTTGAAAGCAACGATAGGAATGGAAACAAGTCAAATCAGTATCACTATACCTCAAGTTGAAGGATGATTTCTTCATTGTAGTCAATACGTCTTCACGATCTTTAGGTCTTCAAGGAAATATTTGTATGTATATATCAATATTTCTAGACTTTCTAGTCTGACCTAAACAAAGTTGACTCTTGTACATTCAATCAAGCGACTCTAATTGAGTTTTGATACTAAAATATGACAACTAAACTTGACATACCAACGCTTGGTGGTTGAACCGAGCAATGCTCTAACAAATCTTATAGGTTGGATCGTACAAAACACAGATTGTTAGATCTTTTCGTATTTTCCCGCTTTAATACCAATTGAAATGACGAGGGTACCAAAATACACCACGCTTTTTTGTTTCAACGTATAAGTCAGATACCAAGTGTGATCGTCTATGGACAAAGTCGAGACAATACAATAACAAGGTATTCACTTGACAATAGTTACGGTACAAGACCGACTGACTATAGGATCAATATCAAGTGATTAGGTTAACGTAAAAGTATTATTTACTTTATTGTAATAAAACAATTATAATGTGTAAGTAAAGTAAATGACATAACAACAATTTATTAGCGAGGATACCACAAATGTAGAAAACCCCCGGGACCTAGTCCAGTTTTGGATACTCTTATACTTAAATCGCTATGCAATGTACAAAGCCAACTTCGTATAGTTGAGACCAAGTAATATACCCCTAGTTACTTAGTTCCCTCAGTATCTCCGCGACTACGACCGTTTTGTCACGCACTTGAATCCCAAGACAGAAATCACTATCTTGAGTTGCTTTACCGATATAAAGTCTTAAGCACTCAACTCCTTTCGATCGTCTTCCAAACAGTAAAGGAACAAAGATGTTTGGTAACTACTCAAATTATATTTTAGAAAAAGATTCTTTGAGTTTTGACAAAGGCTCTTCCGTTTAAACTAGTAAACTCCTTTGTCTGATAAGATCAATCCAAGTCGGATAATACCACCGAATGATAGTTGCCGATTTATTCGACTATATGATCAAATTAATCAAAGATATATCAGATCTAAGTCGGATCCCAGAAGAATAATATGTGTGCACAAATCATGACGAAAAACCAATAAGAAAAATCTTCTTGTCTTTAAATCTTCAGTTGCCTTCTTATGTACATGCACACCATAAACTTGAATCCACTTATGATCGATCTCACACAGAGCGGAGTTTATTAACAACTGTGATCTTTAAATCTAAAAACATTTCTAAAGATCTCGTCAATACTTTGATATGGTATTAGTGACCCTTATGTTTGAAGAGAATGCTTTGAAGAATAATCAAACTAGGTGCAATCATAGTTTCAACAACTGTTAGTCAATCAAATCAATAATCGAAAACTAAAATAATAATGCAATTATCTTGTTTCCCACTAACGGTACTCGTAGAGCTTCTTGATCCCACAAAAGTCTTCGGTCGTAAGAGATTTCTCCTAATTAGGGTACTTTCCTCTCCGGTTAAAACGGCTCCACCAGAAACAACACGAATGAAGTTTGCCTGGCTCTTAGGATGTTTCGCAATAAATGAAAACTCAACTATTTATAGACCAAGGTTGTTCTGGACAACAAGGAAATTCCAAAAACGAAAATATTCCCCAGATATTCAATAAGTACCTAATTTCGGTTTTCATATTTCTAACTAATATCCAACCTGTAATTCTGAAATCTCTCATTAGAAAATATATAATATTAGTTGAAAACTTAACTAATACTCCCTCCGTCCTAGTTTACTTTCCTAAATTGGATTTTGCAAAAACTTGAAAGAAATTCAAATTACTTCCACATACACCATCGATCTTCCAAATTGTTTGTTTAATATACTAGTTTTCATATCCTAGTTTTTGTTTCTTTCTTACTAATTAGAAAATTTTAATGGGAAATATACCAATTTTTTGGTACAACTTTGCTAAAAAAACACAATTTAGGCAAGTAAAGTAGGACGGAGGGAGTATAACTTTCTAAGAGATATGTTTTGATTTGCTGGAAAATCAAAAACATATAGTCGAAAATATTAATTAAAAGATTCTCAATATTTCAAATTGGGATCACCTTGAGTATAAAGTAATATCTTTGAACAATAAAAGATACGAATTATATTCATGTTCAAATTATGTCGACATCTGGAGCTTTCCTAGTTAGAAAACCCTAATTCCAAACTCACACAAAACCGTAAAGTAATATATGAATATACAAGATCGATTTTTCTCTTGGGACCGGTTCTACTATGACTCCTAACATAGGTTAAAAAGATTCTACCAAGTCTTCAAATATAGGTAGGTATCGGTTCTACCATGACTCCCAATAATAGCTAGGATCGGTTTATACCATTATCCCAATATAGGTAAGGATCGGTTCTACCAAGACTCTCAACATAAGTTAAGATTTTTTCTACCATGTATCCCAATATAGGTAAGGATTGGTTCTACTAAGACTCTAAACATAAGTCAAGGTCGGTTCTACCATGTATCCTAATATATGTAAGGATCGGTTCTACCAAGAATCTCGACATAAGTCAAGAGCGGTTCCATCGCGTATCCCAAATTAGGTAAATATCGGTTCTACCATAACTCTCAACATAAGTCAAGATCGATTCTACCAAATTTCTTACATATGATTGAATTGGTCATCCAATAAATCTTCAATGAAAACCGGACTAAAACGCCTATTGATTTCCTTTAGATTACGAAACAAGTTTCGTATATGTCCTTCCTTTTAATATATGTAATCAAACATAGTTTCCTAGGATGAAATCACACCTATTTTATACACAAACAAGTAAAGAGTTACATAGATTATGTCGATGTCACATTTACAAAGACCAAAAGATAAACGTTATACTTCATAATCAAATATTCTTCCTTAACACTTTGATCATAATAAAATGACCAATTCTAATACTAGAGTATTAAATATAAGTTATGTTTTGAATCTTAAACGACTTAAAGGAAACGATAGTAATGGAAACAAGTCAAGTTAGTATCACCATACCTCAAGTGGAAGGATGATGTTAGAGCACTGCTCGGTCAAACTCGCATGCGTTGCTATCTCAAGCATGTTTGTCAATGTTAGTGATCAAAAATATAAGTCTTGATTTCTAGTCTACTTATAGCTAAGTCGCGGACTAGGATAGAAAGTGTAGTTGAGCTCAAGACTCCATGGCGATCATCATACAAAGATGAAGAACTACTTAAGGAACTTGTGGAACTTCATCGACTAAAAGGTATGTGGAGACTTGAACTTATCTATCGCTCAAAAGTTTATCTACTCTATCTCCTATCTTGAGACAAAAGTCGTATTGTTATATATACTTTGATTATGCACGTTTGCTATTTCAAGCCGAGTTTATCTCGCTTATCTATTTCTCGAAATATGTGTTGGTAAGCTTTCGCCTTGGCCAAGTTCATCTTTACTAATGACGAAAGTCATATTAAGTTTCAATTACTTGAAAATGGCTTTGACGAAAAATGGTTTGTGAATAACAATCATATAACGTCCTCTAAAAATGTTTCAATGATTGAAATGATATTTTAGAATATATAACCTTGGAAGGATATAAAAGTTGTTTAGTAACACATATGTGTATAAGTCCTTATTCCTTGAAACAAAGTATGCGTACTTTGCTGCTCAGGAAAACCGGAACTAAAGTCCTCGTACCAGTACGCGCACCATCGGAAGTTCACGTCCCGCGAAAATCTGCTGGAGTTTGTGAACTGAAAACAAACTTATTCCGGGTACTGAAGTCCGCGTACCAGTTCGCGTACTTAGGTTGGTTATTTTCTAAAAATGATTATTCGTGAACGTAAGCTTATATAAATTAAGGAATGCATAATTGCAAACCGTGGCTATAAAGTTCATGAACTGATTCGAGTGAATCAAATTGTTTTTGCTTCGATTGTGTCTTGTATACTTCTATAAGATCTAAGCATTTGAACAACTCTCTAACTAGTTCATTTGAGTCATTTGAACTAGTTGTTGTAAAGAAGAATATGGTTGATATGGAAGTGATCATATGGCTAACCATTTGGTTAACTACTGTTGAACCAACTAAGTGTACATGTTTGGGTACAATTACACAAACCTAAATAAACATGCATTTCATTTGTGTTTAACAAGCTAAGTTCGATCTAACGGTTGAAAGATATTAGCTTGAATCTAATTAAGTTTTCATCTAACGGTGAATATTGAATGCTTTGTTACTAAGCTAACATTGATTGCAAACCCTGATTTGAAAGTCTATATAAAGGATAACTCTAGCAACTGGGAAACTTAATCCCCACACCTTCTCTGTGATACTAGTTGTATTAGCTAGAGTCGATTCTCCTTTAACCTTAGGTTTCTTCTCGAGACCCTGTAGGTTAATGACTTGAAGACTTCATTGGGATTGTGAAGCCAAACCCAACTATTTTCTCTGTAGTTGTGTGATCTGATCTTGCTGTTTGTATCGTACTAAGTACAATCGTAAGATTGACTTGAGATTGATTTCTCCGATAGGAAAGATATAAAAGAAGTCACAAACACCTTCGTCTCATCGTTTGTGATTCTGCAATATCTTCTTTCGCTAGTCGATTAATATTATTGTGAGGTGATTGATAATTCTAGGTTGTTCTTCGGGAATATAAGTCCGGGTTATCAACTGGTTCTTGTTCACCTTGATTTATCAAAAGACGGAACAAAAACTCGTAGGTATTTCTGTGGGAGACAGATTTATCTATTACCGTATACTTTTATGTGTGATACAGATTTGTTTATTAAAGTCTTCGACTTTGGGTCGTAGCAACTCTTAGTTGTGGGTTAGATCAGCTAAGGGAATCAAGTGCGTAGTATCCTGCTGGGATCAGAGACGTAAGGAGCGCAACTGTACCTTGGATCAGTGTGAGATTGATTGGGGTTCAACTACAGTCCAGACCGAAGTTAGTTTGTAGTAAGCTAGTGTCTGTAGCGGCTTAATATAGTGTGTGTTCAATCTGAACTAGGTCCCAGGGTTTTCTGCATTTGCGGTTTCCTCGTTAACGAAACTTTTGGTATCTGTGTTATTTCTTTTCCGCATTATATTTTGTTATATAATTGAAATATCACAGGTTGTGCGTTGAATCAATCAATTGGGAAATCCAACCTTTGGTTGTTGATTGAAATTGATTGATCTTTGAACATTGGTCTTTGGTACCATTCAAGTAGTTTCTCTTGTATTCAATTAGACTCGCAGATTTATATTTGCTTGAGTAAGTATTGAATCGAGAAAGTGAGATATAACTCTTTGATATACTGTTATTAAGATTGAGTCTGACTGTTTAGTTGATTCTCTTAAAAGTATATTGGAGTTTTTCCAAACGTAAGCGAAATATTGGGTATTGTTGTTAGACCCCTGCTTTTTCAGATGATGTCTTCATTGTAGTCGATACGTCTTCACGATCTTCAGGTCTTCAAGTCAATGCTTGTATGTATCAATATTTTTAGACTTTCTAGTCTGACCTAAACAAAGTTGACTCTTTTACATTCAATCAAGTGACTCTAATTGAGTTTTGATACTAAAATATGACAACCAAACTTGACATACCAACGCTTGGTGGGTTCAACCGAGCAATTCTCTAACAGTTTAAGAGAGTAAAAAGGAAAAATAAGATAATGACGGGTTGAGCGTGAAAGGGGATCTAGAAAACGGGGTTTGCATTTACTAACGGGGGAAAATATGTAAAGCCTTAACGATTAACATTAATAATTAGTTAATTTCTACTGGATATCTGTTACTGGTCCTTACAACATAATCCTAAATACATTATGGATCTCGCAAAGCTCGTTCCTCTAGTGCAACAATGAATATGACCTGCTTGGTAGTAAAATGTCATCATGTTTTTCCTAGTAGGTTATTACTTACTTATTAAAGCAGTTCTTTATGGATTGGTGTATTTCTGGTTTTTCTTGCTTCATTCTGCCTAAGAGAGTTATTAAGGATCTCAACACTATTTCCAAAAGGTTTTTATGGGATGGTCCTGAGTTAAACAAAAAACATAACCCAATTAGTTGGCTTCAAATTTGTTATCCTTTTTCTGCAAGGGGATTAAAAGTTAAAAATCTAGAGAATACTAACCTAACAGCTAATTCAAGACACATTTGGGACCTTACTTATGGTAAAGAGACAATGTGGACTTCCTGGGTTAATGCTAATCTAGCTAAGAACAAAGTTTTTTGGAGTATGATTGTTCCCCAAGATTGTTCTTGGAGTTGGAGAAGAATTCTGGAATGTAGAGAAGTTGCCAAACCTTTTATGGGTAATGTTATTGGTAATGGTAAAAATACTAGTTTTGTATTTGGCTGTTGGCACCCCTTGGAAGGCTATGTGATTGGGTTCCTGTCCCTACCATTCATGTTGTTTATCAATTTGGGCTTCACTTAGTTTCTGATTTTTTGAAGGAAGATGGTTGGGTTTTCCCTTCTATAGAGGGGTTTGACAACTCTGTTTGCAATCAAATTCAAGTTATTGAGTTTGATATGTTAGAAGAGGATGAGAAAATATGGAAAACTGGTAGTTCAGGTAACTTTTTTATGAAACATACTTATGATGCTTTAATTCTTTCCAGACCTGATATGGAATATCATAGACTTGTGTGATATAAATGACTTATCCCAAGACATTCCTTAATTGGGTGGTTTGCTATGCAAAAAAAGATCAAAACTATAATTAAGCTTACACAATGGGGAGTTATTCCTGACAGTACTTGTCTTCTTCGCTCTGATGCTAATGTTGTTGAAGATGAAGATCATCTTTTTTGCAAGTGTAGCTTTTCTGCTGTGATATGGCAAGGCATTATGTTAAAACTTGGATATCACAGATCTTCTTTCACAAATTGGGACCTTTAATTGAAATGGTGTATTGATCACTTCAAGAGAGATGGTGTTGTAGCTTCTATAAAAACTTGCTTTGAACAACTTCATTTATCATATATGGAAGGAAAGAAATAAAAGACTTTATTATGGCAG
The DNA here is from genome assembly GCF_003573695.1 of Papaver somniferum. Lineage (NCBI taxonomy): Eukaryota > Viridiplantae > Streptophyta > Magnoliopsida > Ranunculales > Papaveraceae > Papaver > Papaver somniferum. The sequence continues at coordinate 18,966,924 of NC_039361.1, read as the reverse complement.
TCCAAGTTCCCCTGCTACTGTCATTTTCTTAATAATGGTTGATGTTAGGCTAAAAGTTGAAGCTAGCAAGTTTTCTGATGTTGATAGTCCCTATGTAAAGTCTTTCTTATTTAGATGGGGTGTTTCATGTTATCTTAAAAACAAATTGAAGGTTGCTTGCAATTAAAAATTCCCTAGTCCTGATGAAGTTATCATTAATATAGATGGTTCTAGAAAAGAAGAGTCTAGTGGAGGTATTGCTATTATTAGGAATCATTTGGGTTCCCCCGTTGTTGCTGCTATTGGAGGTTATCCTGTTGAGTGTGTTCTATCTCTTGAACTCCGTAATGCTGAATTAGGTTTAAGCTTGCTATCCTTAAAGGTCAGAGCATGGTGCACATTAATACTGACCCAATGGGAGTCTTTAGACTTCTCTTTAGTAACAATCCTACCCCTAATTGGAAAATTTTTCACTTGTGAAAAAGATTTTTTCAGCCCAGGAAACATTATATTTCTATAGAAAAACTAACTGTGCAGCTGATTACTTAGTTGTTATTCATCCTTCTGAAAGGTTTGTTGAATTAGATATCAATGAGATTAGTCATGAATTTCTCTCAATCCTTGATGAGGATAATAGTTTCAAAACTTATTATAGGGAGTAGTTTTTGTTTTGGTTTTGTGTTTGTAAGGTTTGGGTCTCCTTAACCCAGTAGAATGTTTCAGAACAAAAAAAAAAAAATCTCAACAGGAATTTGCTATTCAAGGGGAGATGACAACAATTTTATTCAATGAAATCGAAAAGAGAAAAGAAAAATTGTCCATTTTATCCGATGAAGCTAAAAATGATTCTTTTTCACAATGAATGTTAAAGTGAAAGTGAAAATGGCAAGTTTTAATTACAACTTGAACAATGCTAGATGTTATTTGGGAAATCTATTCTCGTACATGTATTTGGTCTATAATGGTGTTATTTTTGTTTCTTTTATCGGGATTTTTGGTTTTCTACTTTTACTATAAGGAGTGCTTTCATTATCGAACAAAAATCTAGAAGGGGGATGCTATTTGCATCTCTAAGGAGTGCTTTCATTATCAAACAAAAATTTGGAAGGGGTACTATTTGCGTCTCTGAGGATAAGTGGTGTATAAATGGTACAATATCAAGTCTGGGTCACGATCTTTTTAATGCTTCCTTTCGAAACACGTTAAGCGGGTTTATTGTGCCAACTCTTCGGGATTCAATTGGAACTTGGGTCTCACTCATAGAAGATTTTCTGATGCTGGATTTCTAAGCTAACAACATTATCCTCCAACCTAGATTCGATTGTTTTTCATCCCGAATAAGATGATACCTTGCTTTGGGTAGATAACAAATCTAGAAATTTTTTCCATAAGATCTGCCTACCATAAGTTCATTTCTGATTCTCAGCCGCAAGATTCCCCTTACAAGAAGATTTGTCCACGATATTGGCCCCATAAAATTGGTGTTAAAGTCTGCAGACATCCAACTCAAAACCAATTGGCAATGAGTGGAGCGGCCCTTCTATTTAAGTTAATTATGCGAAAACTATCAATGTAAGATTATTGTCCTTCACATGCCCCCTTACTTGTAAGGCCAGTAACTCGGCCTAACACGTACACCTACGTACGAGTGACCAAATTCGGGTCACGGGTGTACATGTGACATTTGGTCACGGGTGGTCTCTAATCCGGCATACGAGCCTAGGTATGATGCCATATTAAAGTCTGCGGGCATCCAACTCAAAACTAATTGGCAATAAGTGGATCGCCCCTTCCATATTATATTTAAGTTAATTATGCGGAAACTAGCGATATGGAAGTATTATCCTTCCACAATTGGTTTCTTCTTATAGCAATGCATTCTAAATAGTCTCCCTACTTTAGATAATCTACATCCAAGAAGATCCGTGATGGTCACATCTAATGCTAATCCTATATATAATTGTTGTGCCCTCCACAATCTTCTGAAAATAATGCTCATTTATTCTTAGGTTGTTGTTTCTAAAAACAACTATGGAGCAATGTAGTCAATCCCATCCGAGATGGCCGAGATGTCGCCAAAAAATCCGATTTTAGCACTCTAGCTAGCGCAACGCTTGATTTCTCCGAGACGGAATTTTCTCTGAATTTTCAGGAATTGGACGAAATTTTTGCTTGAAGCTCGGTTGACTCGGTCGAAATTGGCCGGAAATCTTGGTTTAAGTTTTTAAAACTTGTACGGATCATGATTTTTCTACTATTTTTAATAAATACTTATTTCTTTTACTCAAAATTGGTGGTATTTCATTATATCTATACACAACTATGTTCGAAAAATATTTGAAAATGTTTGATATACATACTATATGCATAAAATTGGAAAGCGAAGTTCCGATAGTTAATCCAAGATTTCACCGAGAATCTCCCCGAAATAAAGTAGTTCCAGTGTCTGGGTACCGATCGAGACAGACCGAAATCCAGAATTAACTACATTTCTCTGGAAGTATTTTTGTGTGGAAGCTAGCTAACAAGCATGTCAATGTATCACTTTCTATTATGGATCTCATCTAGAAATTGTCAACTTCTCGTTTGTCTGCTCGTGCTAATTAGGAAGTATGGAAGCGTCTAGCTATAACAATTTTTTGGGTTATTTGGAATGAGCATAATATTCACATCTTCAACAACAAATAAAGGAAAAGGGAGGGGGGGATTTAATTTACGAGGTTAATCTCAAAGTCTACAATTGGGCTAGATACTCTACTTGTATATCAGATGTTGTGGTTGGTGGTGTTATTACCAAATGTGAGGAGTTGTTTCTTTGATGAACTTTAATTTGGTTAAGTTTTTGGCATGTTTCCATTTTTTTTCGTGTTCGCTTTTGTTGCACGCCTGTGTCTGTGTTTAGTTGTGAGTTTGGGATTTATTTTTCTTGTGTTCCTCGTGAATCTGTCTTATAAGTTTTTCGATTTGTAAGCTTATCCACTTTTAATAAATCTTTTCTTTACTGTGAAAAAAAAAGTCAAAAAAAAAGAAGGAAAAAACAAACAAACAATGTGTTGCTCTTTCAAAGCGTGAAGTGGTTACACACTTTCAAAAGTGATATGGATTTCCGCTTCGTTCGCACTTTGGATTGGAAGGCGTAATTGATCATTACGAAGCCCATGAAGTGTTACACTTGTAACATTTGGAAGCGTGCTATATTAGGATGAGTCTAGTGGAGTAATTTTGTGGGATGAAAGTGATCCAAAACCGTGGTCTAACCTCAAATGCCCATTCTCTCTCTCCTAGAAAGTAAAGGATGTGGGAGGGGATTAAGATAGGGGCGAGGATTGTTTCCTTGTCAGAAAAAAAGTAAAAAAGCGAGGATCAAATCCTCTCTTATTAACTTTTTGGTAAAAAAATCTAAAAATATATATTATGAATAGATTTCGGGCCCACTATTAAATAAAATATATCTTCAAAATTTTTATAAAATGAATAAAATATTTTTGGGCGAGGATGCTTCTTTCCCTTCCTCGCTAGTACACTTAGACCATCCTCCTACGTGACGAGGCGACACTATAGAACTCACCACTTCCCTCCTCTACTAGACTCAGCCTAAGGCCGAGAAATTTAAAGATGATCCAATTTGAAATTTAGGGGATGTTCAAAAAAGGTAAACAATTTGATCCAAATTGAGAAATTTATCGATGATACTTAGAGAAGTACATCATGGAGATCCTCCCTGACCCAACTAGTCAAGTCCGGAGGAAAGTCATCATCATATTCAAAATCTGAACTTTCAATTATCTGCAAAGACGATCAACAAACATACAAGACCAAAAGTTTCTATTAGCCACTAGATACAGGTCTTTGATGGTTGTTTAATTAAAACTGAATGTTTAATTGCTTTTTTGTATAACGCATTGTTTTTCGATCAAGGTTCTACCGGTATCAGTTCTCTAAATTACAACTCCATCTGTTTCAAAATGATAGGTTGGTTTCATGTGTATTATTTTAAAATAGAGAGAATAATTGTTATCAAAACGCCGCAACAACTTTAGGGCTTATTGAGTGAAGCTTACATGTTAGCCCACAAACTACACAACTTTTTTTATGTTCATACTTTGTGGTCATTATCACATTGATACTTATAAGATGTACATTTCAAACCACAAAGCTCGAAATAAGTTCACGAACAACTGGCCTTTAACACATCTAAAGACTTAAAGGCGTAGCCAAATAAAACTTTCACGTTGAACGGTGAGGAAATCCTCATTTCCTATTGGGCGAAACAAATCTCTTTTGAATTTCGTGAAACGTGCGTTCTGGTGAGGACATTTGACAACGTATGATAGGTTAACAAAAATTAGGGAAACCTATAACAAAAAGGAAAACCCAAAGAAACCGTGTTTAGAATTGATATGGAAATCCATATCGGAAACCAATAATAAAAAGGGAAACCCAAGGAAACCGTGTTTGGAATTGATATGGAAATCCATATCGAATCCTATTCCCCAACCACGGCTCTCTTCTCCATCTCCATTCTCTTTGAGGCAGCAAAGCGAGTTTGCAGTCCTCTTTGAGGCAGCGATGTGAGTTTTCCTAACACGAGGTACTTAACATGCTTCCTGCCCACCAGTTTCTCTTTGAAGCTTGGCTGACGCTTTCTCTTGCTGACGTGATCTTCAAACAACAACTATTGTATTAGGTAGTCCTCCTTTGATTGGGAATCAAAAGCTATGGTATTGGTCGGCACGAGAATAATGGTGGTGATGCTTTTGCTATTGTCATAGCGACGCCAGGCTTCCAAGGTGTAAACATGAAATCAGGATGCGTATGGTAAACGAACATAAGGAGAAAAATGTGAGATACTGAGATCAATTCTGATTGATCATTGCGATTGTACAAATAAGTATTTCATAACTGGTTAATTGGACTTTAGCAAATCGGGCCTTAATTGTTCTCTGTTTATCGTAAATAATAGTATATTACAATAGAGGTATTGGGATTGGATGATTGGTGTCCAACCAAGGAGGGATTTTTGGAGGGCCCGATATCATATATCCAGCATGGTCTTGGTCAAGGATGCATGCATGGTGTCTTTATGAAATTGTTCTCCGTTCAGGTAATCTTACAGAACGCAAAATTATTTCCGTGCAGTAGTCAAGATGCCTAATGCAAATTATTTAGTAGGTTTCTTTCACTCTTGGAGTCCGGTAATAACAAAAAAACCATGATGTGCTGATTGAGGTTCATTATTTTAGTGACTGTGTAATTGCAGCTTCCACTTAATTTTCAAAAAGAAAAGAATAAATATTTCCGAATGTTTACCTATCAATAATTTAAAGGAATATGCATTGTCCCTGTAAGACCTGATAATAGATTTCTCAGTATTTCACATCTATGTATGGGTTTTAGCAGAGAATGTATACCAAAACGCTTATTTTCAAAGTATCATATCACTCATTGGATTAACATTAGTGGAACCTTTTAACAAGCCTAGAAGATCTTAGTTACAAAGTGCAGGGAAATTCAAGTATCATTTGGACTATGATATAATACATGGCCAACGGATTTAATGAGTTTGCTCAATTTTAAAATTACAAAAGAAGAATCACAATATCTTCCAAAGGAATGTTATACTATCATCAGTCTTCAGCATCCATGGTTTAAGTTAATCCCGCATGGTTTAGTCGTTCATCCACCAAATACAGAGCAACAAGCAAAGAAGGTAAGCAGACCTCTTCATTGGCATTTTTACTCTTTTTCTGGTGTTCTGTGACTCAATTATCTTGCTATTTGGTGATTTAGAATGTACTATTGTTTACCCTTTTTTCTCTGAAAAATGCTCAAGAAGAATTGGACAACCGTGTCATCAACGAAAGATCAGTGCAAGAATCGGATATCAAATACCTTCCATATCTCCAAGCTATCATTAAATCTACTGAGGACTGGATCGTAGTTGACTACTATGCCCATGTATCTTAATATCTTAGAGGTGCAACTCATGGTTGATGCTAAGTATACACCTATGACCGCTGTAGTAAATTACCAAATATTATTTCTTAAAGAAAAAGAAAAAAAAAGCATAGTGATTCTGATATGAATAAAGTTGAACTCATACAATTCCATTATGTTTTGGAAGGCCGTGACATTGTTGTCGTTCAATCACACAATTAATTATTTTTCTTGATGGCTGTGCAGCCTCGAAACTTGACAGTATACACTCATAAGGCTAACGCACAAAGAATCTGAAATTACATGCACCAATCCCACACTAACAACTTTGATTTACAATATTTGTTGCGGCAAATTGGCGTGGGTAACAAAGAATATAAGAAACGGAAATCTGTTAAGGCTTTAGCTTTGCATGACCGGCCGGCAATTGCAATGAGCCCTGATAAAGCGTCTTATCAAGATTAACGAAAGTGTTGCATCGACAAGTTTAGGTCGTATTCCGGAGCATTGCTTGATTGCAAAGAAGCCATTAGAACCGACCCTTTTTATTTTAAAGCTCATCACAAATCATCGACACTTTTTAGTCCAAATTTTATGTATGTCCAAATTTTATTCGGAAGTCGAGTACCTATCATAGTATGATTTTTTTTTTCCAAATTATAATACATACAGGAAAAAGGATTAAAAAAAACATATGTCACACGTATTTTCTGAGAAAATAAATAAAAAAATTAAATGATATCCGCACATATATTTTCTATCTTTTCTCCACCTATTTAATGCCTTCGCCATCATGGGGCGGGGCGAAGCCCCGCGCACGCCATTTCAAAAATACATCTACACGGGGTGGGGAGAAGCCCCGCGCACACCAAGTAAAAGGAGAAAAATGCCCGATGCATAGCACGTGCACAAATCTAGTGCAAATAAAAACGTACGTAAAAGAAAGATGTTGAGATTATTAGTCCCACATGGTTGGGTTATTTAAGATCCTGCGGTTTATAATCTATTAGGGCCTCTCCACTTATTGCCAATTGGTTTTGAGTTGGATGCCCGCAGACTTTAATATGGTATCAGAGCAGGCTATTTGTGTCGAGTCAGTTGACCGCACCTTTATTCCGTGTCACCCGATTTAATTGTCCACGTGTTTGTAAGACCCGCCGAGGCTGCACGTGAGGGGGCGTGTTGATATTATTAGTCCCACATGGTTGGGTTATTTAAGATCCTGCGGTTTATAATCTATTAGGGCCTCTCCACTTATTGCCAATTGGTTTTGAGTTGGATGCCCGCAGACTTTAATCTATTGGAGATATGCATATATATGTATATTATTGGAGATACGCATATATTTATATTTATGGTTACATAATAAGTTAAGTGAGGAATAATATTATTTTGTGTAAATATGCTAATCAATATGTATTAGGATATCTATCTATTTAGCTTTCGAAGAACAGAATTGTAATCCAAGATTTTGATAATAACAAAACTTCAATTCTCTACCTTGTCGTTTCATGGCATCTGAGCCAGATTCGAAATAAATCTAAAATTGATTCGATTTCAAATTATACGGGTATGATGATTTCTCCGGTGAAATTGAATAGTGATAATTATGAACAAGATGAACAAGTCGTTGTTAATACGGCACTTATGAATACTGATGAAAATTCAACTGGAAGCTATCTTTCTTCACAAGATCGACTACCACTTGCTAATACACTCACTGATGCACAGTGGGAAGCTATTGTGAATATGTTTAATTCTTCAAATAAGGAGGGCTCAAATGAAAATTTTTCTAGGAAATGGATACTTGATACAGGGGCTTCGAGACATATGACAGGGAGTAAAGAGTTCTTTTGCAAAACATGTCAAATAGGTTTTTCTTCTGTAAAACTTCCAAACGGCGCGTACACAGCTGCTTCATGTGAAGGCACTGTGGTGTTTGGAAAAAATATGAGATTATATCGTGTTTTATATGTCCCTGATCTTCACTGCAATTTGATTTCATTAGCGTGTTTAATTAAAGATCTGAAATGTATTGTCACTTTGACTGATAAGTTGTGTGTGATACAGGACCGCACTACGAGGACGTTGATTGGTGTTGGTGAGGAACGAGATGGGGTCTATATCTTCCACAGTGGAGCGCAGATTATGGCACATCGAGTTACTACTGGTGAAAATTATTAGTTATGGCATAAGCGTTTAGGTCATCCTTCTAATAAGATTATTTCTTTGCTTCCTGGTATGAATAAAGTTGATTGTCAGAAGTTTCTCAATGAACCATGTGATACTTTTTTTAAGGCTAAACAAACACGTGCTAGTTTTCCTATAAGTGAGAATAAAGCAAATGACATCTTCAGTTTAGTTCATTGTGATGTATGGGGTTCGAATCGTACATTGTCTTCTTGTGGTGCACATTATTTTCTTACTATTGTTGATGATCATTCTCGTTGTGTCTGGGTTTATTTGATGGCACATAAAACTGAGGTGGTGAAAATTTTTCAGATTTTTTGTGATATGGCTAAGACACAATTTGATAGACATGTTAAGAAAATTCGCAGTGATAACGGTACTGAATTTCGTCTATTGATTCCATTGTTTTCTGAACAAGGAATAGAATTTCAAACTTCATGTGTAGATACGCCACAAAAAAATGGGCGAGTGGAACGAAAACATCGTCATATATTGAATATAGCACATGCTTTGCGATTTCAAGCAAATTTACCTCTTCGGTTTTGGGGTGAGTGCATTCTAACCGCTGCTCATATTATTAATCGCACGCCTACTACCTTGCTCGACGGGAAAACTCCTTATGAAATGTTACATAGAAAGCCACCTATTTATACTCATATTCGAGTATTTGGATGTTTGTGCTATGCAAGTATTGTCCCTCGTGATCGTAACAAGTTTAATCCACGAAGTCGACGTTGCATATTTGTTGGTTATCCTTTTGGAAAAAAGAGTTGGCACTTGTTTGATTTGGAAACCAAACAATTTTTTGTGTCTCATGATGTAGTTTTCTTTGAAAACAAAGTTCCTTATCACGTTGAATCCCAAATTGAATTGGATTGAAGGTTAGAAATCTCTGGAGAACAACCAGACTTATTTTTTTCTGACAGTACTGCTAATCCGGGTAGTTCTTCAGGTACAAGCGGACAGAAATTGTCCGATACAGCCGGACATAAATCCACAGCTAGTGGCAGTACAACAACTCCAGGCAGCAATGTACAGATGTTTTCCGGTGACTGTACAATTGGTCCAGGAAGTAAAGAACAGACGTTGTCTGGCAGTGACGACACAATTATTCCAGGCAGTGAAAGAAATGTTGTGCGAGATTCGTCTCATAGTGAGGGAACTACTGTACCAGGCAGTAAGACACGAAATTTGTCTAGTAGTGACAGAATTACAACTCCATTTAATGAGGTACTGGATTTGTCTAGTAGTGCTAGAAAGTCCAATAGTCACAGCAACTGACAGAATTCCAAAGGTCACAGACGGATCATTAGTTACTTTAGAAGATGGTTTTGTCTCGTATGGGCCCCAGCAAGACATATCAGATATTGCAGAAAGGAAAGATCTGGTCCGTTATTCTTCTGACGCAACTGTAACTCCTGATACTGAAAGTGATGTTATTAGTGATAATTCTGATAAGGCAGTTCGACGTAGTGGTCGGTCTCGGGTTTCTAATACACGGTTAAAGGATTATGTATGTAACACCATTCAAGCTATAGACCCCGGCTCTTCTACTCCCCACTCGTCAACGTTCTTAGGTACGCCTTATCCCATAAATAATTATGTGTCTTGTGCAAAATTTTCCGCTAATCATACTCGTTTTTTGGCGGCGATTACTACTCTTAAAAAACCTAGCAGTTATGCGGAGGTTGTTCGTCTTCCTTGTTAGCGTGTAGCTATGTCTAAGGAAATTAATGCTCTTGATAAAAATGGCACGTTGTCTATTACTGATCTTCCGCCTGGGAAGAAGGCTATTGGTTTTAAATGGGTTTACAAAATTAAATATAATTCTGATGGTAGTGTTGAAAGATATAAAGCTCGATTGGTTGTTCTTGGTAACAGACAGGTTGAAGGGGTTGATTACCATGAAACCTTTGCTCCCGTAGCCAAAATGGTTTCCGTTAGAACTTTTTTGGCAGTCGCAGTGGCTCAAGATTGGGAGTTGCATCAAATGGATGTTCACAATGCCTTTCTACACGGGGATCTTGATGAGGAAGTATATATGCAACTTCCTCCAGGCAATTCGACTACTTCTTCGGGCAAAGTATGTCGTCTTCACAAATCCTTATATGGTCTTCGTCAAGCTCCACGTAATTGGTTTGCTAAGCTTGCAAGTGCTCTTAAGGCTTTTGGGTTTATACAGTCTTATGCTGATTACTCTTTATTTACTCTACGACGAGGTGAGAACTCCATTAACGTACTTGTTTATGTTGATGATTTGATTATTGCTGGGAATAATTCCGCTGCTATTGCTACTTTTAAGACATACTTAAGTCGGTGCTTTCATATGAAAGATTTAGGTCCTCTCAAGTATTTTTTGGGTATTGAAATATCTCGAGGTACTGATGGTCTATTTTTATATCAACGAAAATATACTTTGGATATACTTTCTGAGACTGGACTTCTTGGAGCCAAACCAGCTGCTTCACCCATTGATCAACATCATCGTTTGGATCTAGATGATGGACCTTTGTATTCAGATTCATCTCAGTATCGCCGACTTATTGGACGTTTGATTTATTTGACCATTACACGTCCTGAATTGTGTTATTCGGTACATATATTGGCTCAATTCATGCAATCTCCTCGAGTTGCACATTGGGAAGCTGCTCTTCGAGTTATTCGTTATCTTAAGAGTCATCCAAGTCAAGGGATTGTTTTACGCAAGGATAATGCTCTTCAACTTACTGCTTATTGTGATCTGATTGGGCGTCCTGTCCTCTTAGTCGTCGTTCTCTTACTGGTTACTTTATTTTCTTGGGAGGCTCACCTATATCTTGGAAGACAAAGAAACAACATACAATATCTCGTTCTTCTGCAGAGGCCGAGTACCGTTCCATGGTGCATACTTGTGGTGAGCTCACGTGGCTAAAGGCGTTATTGAAATCTCCAGGTGTGTTTCATTCTCAACCTATGCGCCTTTATTGTGATAGTCAATCCGCTCTTCATATTGCTGCTAATCCTGTTTTTCATGAGCGCACCAAACACATTGAGATTGATTGTCATTATGTGCGCGATAAAGTTCAATCCGGTGCTATTATTACTTCTCATGTTCGCACAACCGCTCAGCTTGCAGACATTTTCACCAAAGCTCTTGGGAGTCCTCAGTTTGAGCTACTTCTTCGCAAGTTGGGCATTCGTGATCTTCATGCTCCAACTTGAGGGGGAGTATTGGAGATATGCATATATATGTATATTATTGGAGATAACGCATATATTTATATTTATGGTTACATAATAAGTTAAGTGAGGAATAATATTATTTTGTGTAAATATGCTAATCAATATGTATTAGGATATCTATCTATTTAGCTTTCGAAGAACAGAATTGTAATCCAAGATTTTGATAATAACAAAACTTCAATTCTCTACCTTCTCGTTTCAAAAGAGATTATTGGAAATTTGTTATGTGCGAAGGGTAGAATATGGACTAAAAACTGAAGGTGCAAAGTTTAATAGAACGAGGCTGTTTCTCCTTGTAACATTGCAATGGATAGTCGTCATAAGTTTGCGAAAGGGATACCATAGAGATTAAATGGTTATACGATTGAGTGGCAATGACAATGGAATTGTGCGAGATTAGTCTACTTGCTGTGTAGTCGCAGTTCTAAACACATGTTGACAAGACGATCACCGGCCAAAACCAACTTCTACCCATATGAGAATTTCGATGAGCTGGTTATAGAAACAGAAGTTGGAAACTTTGAAATTCATACACACTATGCGAGTATAGCTGGTACAAGGGTCAAGGAAACCATGTGGCCTGTTCTTGCCAAAATACAAATAATTGAATGTACCGCAAACAGCAGGATATAGATTTTGGCCCTAAATGGCTTATCCATGTAAACGCAATATGACACTGTAATTTTATCCCTTCTCCATTGAATTTGAGTAGTGTTGAAGAGAGAAAAAAAGGAAAAGAAGATAATAACGGGTTGGGCGTGAAAGGGGAGCTGGAAAATATGGAAAGCCTAAACAGTAACCGACCCATCAGTTAGATTCTGTTGGTTATTTGGCATCACAGCATCATCTTAAATACATTTGGTCCTTTAGATTTAATTTGGTCCCATGAGTAAATCAAAATGTAAATGATTTGGGTCCAGTGATGCACAAGTTTAATTCGCTTGTTAATTTATGTGTGTACTTGGATCTCATAAAGCTCGTTCACCAATGAGTATGACAAACTTGGCCGTAAAAAGTTTATGGGAATTTGCCATTCAAAGACGATGACAACGAACAACAACGATACTTTTTATCAATTTAACAGAAAAGAACAGTGGAAAATTCAGTCTTGAAGAGATTTCACACAGTATGTATGAAGAGGGAAGTGGGTTCCAAAATGCTCTCTTCCAGACTATTTAGATTCAAAGGCCCAATATGCCATTTACGAGGCCCATGTAGTGAACGTTCTTTGGCTTAAGTATGTTGGAGTCTTGCAACAATAGAAGAAACGTCAGATGTATCAAACAATAAATATAAAGAACCGTATCAAACAATTCTACCACGAACAAATTGATGGGGGAAGAATCACAGGTTCAACAAGTTGTCCTTAACACATTAGTTCGCGGATATATTCTAAAATAATGCTAAACCCCAACGTGCGAAGATGTGTCCAGGATAAGACTGCCCGATATAACTTGTATTAGCACAATACAAGTTACCCACTCTTAAACTCAGCAACGGAGATGGAAGTAAAACGCCGCACGAAAATAAAAGCGAGAAGATGAAGAAAAATAGACCTAGAGATGGTCGCTGCTTGTGTGTTTTGAAAAGAGATTTTCGAGTTGTATTTATAGGAAAATTAACTTGCAAATCAAGTTAGGTTTAGGTTTTTTCTTATAAAACGAGTTTTGTTTCTTGTAAAACAATTAAACACAAAAAAAGAATTTTTTCCATAAATAAAACTCTTAAATAAATTATTTATCAAGTTAAAAACTTGCAAAAAATAATTTCAAGTAGACACGGACTTGGTGCTTGGTACACGCGCATGGGCATGGGTCGAAACATGTATTTTTCGAGTTAGGAAAATTAACTTGCAAATCAAGTTAGGTTTAGGTTTTTTCTTATAAAACGAGTTTTGTTTCTTGTAAAACAATTAAACACAAAAAAAGAATTTTTTCCATAAATAAAACTCTTAAATAAATTATTTATCAAGTTAAAAACTTGCAAAAAATAATTTCAAGTAGACACGGACTTGGTGCTTGGTACACGCGCATGGGCATGGGTCGAAACATGTATTTTTCGAGTTATGAAAATTAACTTGCAAATCAAGTTAGGTTTAGGTTTTTTCTTATAAAACGAGTTTTGTTTCTTGTAAAACAATTAAACACAAAAAAAGAATTTTTTCCATAAATAAAACTCTTAAATAAATTATTTATCAAGTTAAAAACTTGCAAAAAATAATTTCAAGTAGACACGGACTTGGTGCTTGGTACACGCGCATGGGCATGGGTCGAAACATGTATTTTTCGAGTTAGGAAAATTAACTTGCAAATCAAGTTAGGTTTAGGTTTTTTCTTATAAAACGAGTTTTGTTTCTTGTAAAACAATTAAACACAAAAAAAGAATTTTTTCCATAAATAAAAATCTTAAATAAATTATTTATCAAGTTAAAAACTTGCAAAAAATAATTTCAAGTAGACACGGACTTGGTGCTTGGTACACGCGCATGGGATGGGTCGAAACATGTATTTTTCGAGTTGCATGTTTTGAAAAGAGATTTTCGAGTTGTATTTATAGGAAAATTAACTTGCAAATCAAGTTAGGTTTAAGTTTTTTCTTATCAAACGAGTTTTGTTTCTTGTAAAACAATTAAACACAAAAAAGAATTTTTTCCATAAATAAAACTCTTAAATAAATTATTTATCAAGTTAAAAACTTGCAAAAAATAATTTCAAGTAGACACGGACTTGGTGCTTGGTACACGCGCATGGGCATGGGTCGAAACATGTATTTTTTCGAGTTGTATTTATAGGAAAATTAACTTGAAAATCAAGTTAGGTTTAAGTTTTTTCTTATAAAACGAGTTTTGTTTCTTGTAAAACAATTAAACACAAAAAAAAGATTTTTTTCCATAAATAAAACTCTTAAATAAATTATTTATCAAGTTAAAAACTTGCAAAAAATAATTTCAAGTAGACACGGACTTGGTGCTTGGTACACGCGCATGGGCATGGGTCGAAACATGTATTTTTCGAGTTGTATTTATAGGAAAATTAACTTGCAAATCAAGTTAGGTTTAGGTTTTCTTATAAAACGAGTTTTGTTTCTTGTAAAACAATTAAACACAAAAAATGAATTTTTCCATAAATAAAACTCTTAAATAAATTATTTATCAAGTTAAAAACTTGCAAAAAATAATTTCAAGTAGACACGGACTTGGTGCTTGGTACACGCGCATGGGCATGGGTCGAAACATGTATTTTTCGCCCCATCCTCTCCACCCACATTGTTTTAGAACATATCCATGAGAACATGGTAATATAGTGGAGCACCTCTTTAGTTTTCCACAGTGTGGGACTAAAGGTTCCATTTCATTCACTCAAAAATGAGTGAGTATCCTTAGACCCTTAGGTCATGAGATCAAACCATACCAAGACCAAAAAATCATTTATTAAATAACTCATTTTCTCCAACACCACGATCCAAAGTTGTCCACCTCCATTGTAGTGGGGACGTTTGCTCAATACAAGTTACCCACTCTTAAACTCAGCAACGGGGATGGAAGTAAAACGCCGCACGAAAATAAAAGCAAGAAGATGAAGAAAAGTATACCTAGAGATGGTCGCTGCTTGTGTGTTTTGAAAAGAGATTTTCGAGTTGTATTTATAGGAAAATTAACTTGCAAATCAAGTTAGGTTTAGGTTTTTTCTTATAAAACGAGTTTTGTTTCTTGTAAAACAATTAACCACAAAAAAAAGGGATTTTTCCATAAATAAAACTCTTAAATAAATTATTTATCAAGTTAAAAACTTGCAAAAAATAATTTCAAGTAGACACGGACTTGGTGCTTGGTACACGCGCATGGGCATGGGTCGAAACATGTATTTTCTTGTAAAACAATTAAACACAAAAAAAAAGAATTTTTCCTTAAATAAAACTCTTAAATAAACTATTTATCAAATTAAAAACTTGCAAAAAATAATTTCAAGTAGACACGGATTTGGTACTTAGTACACGCGCATGGGCATGGGTCGAAACATGTGTTTTTCTTTATAACAATTAAACACAAAAAAAGATTTTTTTCCATAAATAAAACTCTTAAATAAATTATTTATCAAGTTAAAAACTTGCAAAAAATAATTTCAAGTAGACACGGACTTGGTGCTTGGTACACGCGCATGGGCATGGGTCGAAACATGTATTTTTCGCGGGCAGAATCACAGGTTCAACAAGCTGTCCTTAACACATTAGTTCGCGGGTATACTCTAAAGTAATGCTAAACCCCAACGTGCGAAGATGTGTCCAGGATAAGACTGCCTGATATAACTTGTATTAGCACAATACAAGTTACCCACTCTTAAACTCAGCAATGGGGATGGAAGAAAAACGCCGCACGAAAATAAAAGCAAGAAGATGAAGAAAAGTAGACCTAGAGATGGTCGCTGCTTGTGTGTTTTGAAAAGAGATTTTAGAGTTGTATTTATAGGAAAATTAACTTGCAAATCAAGTTAGGTTTAGGTTTTTTCTTATAAAACGAGTTTTGTTTCTTGTAAAACAATTAAACACAAAAAAGGAATTTTTTCCATAAATAAAACTCTTAAATAAATTATTTATCAAGTTAAAAACTTGCAAAAAATAATTTCAAGTAGACACGCACTTGGTGCTTGGTACACGCGCATGGGCATGGGTCGAAACATGTATTTTTCGCGGGGAGAATCAGAGGTTCAACAAGCTGTCCTTAACACATTAGTTCGCGGGTATACTCTAAAGTAATGCTAAACCCCAACGTGCGCAGATGTGTCCAGGATAAGACTGCCCGATATAAATTGTATTAGCACAATACAAGTTACCCACTCTTAAACTCAGCAACGGGGATGGAAGTAAAACGCCGCACGAAAATAAAAGCAAGAAGATGAAGAAAAGTAGACCTAGAGATGGTCGCTGCTTGTGTGTTTTGAAAAGAGATTTTCGAGTTGTATTTACAGGAAAATTAACTTGCAAATCAAGTTAGGTTTAGGTTTTTCTTATAAAACGAGTTTTGTTTCTTGTAAAACAATTAAACACAAAAAATGAATTTTTTCCATAAATAAAACTCTTAAATAAATTATTTATCAAGTTAAAAACTTGCAAAAAATAATTTCAAGTAGACACGGACTTGGTGCTTGGTACACGCACATGGGCATGGGTCGAAACATGTATCAAAAAACTCTACCACGAACAAATTGATGAAGGCAGAATCACAGGTTCAACAAGTTGTCCTTAACACATTAGTTCGCGAGTATAATCTAAAGTAATGCTAAACCCCAACGTGCGAAGATGTGTCCAGTATAAGACTGCCCGATATAACTTGTATTAGCACAATACAAGTTACCCACTCTTAAACTCAGCAACGGGGATGGAAGTAAAACGCCGCACGAAAATAAAAGCAATAAGATGAAGAAAAGTAGACCTAGAGATGGTCGCTGCTTGTGTGTTTTGAAAAGAGATTTTCGAGTTGTATTTACAGGAAAATTAACTTGCAAATCAAGTTAGGTTTAGGTTTTTCTTATAAAACGAGTTTTGTTTCTTGTAAAACAATTAAACACAAAAAAGGAATTTTTTCCATAAATAAAACTCTTAAATAAATTATTTATCAAGTTAAAAACTTGCAAAAATGATTTCAAGTAGACACGGACTTGGTGCTTGGTACACGCGCATGGGCATGGGCGAAACATGTATCAAAAAACTCTACCACGAACAAATTGATGAGGTCAGAATCACAGGTTCAACAAGCTGTCCTTAACACATTAGTTCGCGAGTATACTCTAAAGTAATGTTGAACCCCAACGTGCGAAGATGTGTCCAGGATAAGACTGCCCGATATAACTTGTATTAGCACAATACAAGTTACGCACTCTTAAACTCAGCAACGGGGATGGAACTAAAACGCCGCACGAAAATAAAAGCAAGAAGATGAAGAAAAGTAGACCTAGAGATGGTCGATTCTTGTGTGTTTTGAAAAGAGATTTTCGAGTTGTATTTACAGGAAAATTAACTTGCAAATCAAGCTAGGTTTAGGTTTTTCTTATAAACTAGTTTTGTTTCTTGTAAAACAATTAAACACAAAAAAGGAATTTTTTCCATAAATAAAACTCTTAAATAAATTATTTATCAAGTTAAAAACTTGCAAAAAATAATTTCAAGTAGACACGGACTTGGTGTTTGGTACACGCGCATGGGCATGGGTCGAAACATGTATCAAAAAACTCTATCACGAACAAATTGATGAGGGCAGAATCACAGGTTCAACAAGTTGTCCTTAACACATTAGTTCGCGAGTATACTCTAAAGTAATGCTGAACCCCAACGTGCGAAGATGTGTCCAGGATAAGACTGCCCGATATAACTTGTATTAGCACAATACAAGTTACCCACTCTTAAACTCAGCAACGGGGATGGAAGTAAAACGCCGCACGAAAATAAAAGCAAGAAGATGAAGAAAAGTAGACCTAGAGATGGTCGCTGCTCGTGTGTTTTGAAAAGAGATTTTCGAGTTGTATTTATAGGAAAATTAACTTGCAAATCAAGTTAGGTTTAGGTTTTTTCTTATAAAACGAGTTTTGTTTCTTGTAAAATAATTAAACACAAAAAAGGAATCTTTTCCATAAATAAAACTCTTAAATAAATTATTTATCAAGTTAAAAACTTGCAAAAAATAATTTCAAGTAGACACGGACTTGGTGCTTGGTACACGCGCATGGGCATGGGTCGAAACATGTGTCCAAGATAAGACTGCCCGATATAACTTGTATTAGCAAAATACAAGTTACCCACTCTTAAACTCGGCAATGGGGATGGAAGTAAAACGCCGCACGAAAATAAAAGCAAGAAGATGAAGAAAAGTAGACCTAGAGATGGTCGCTGCTTGTGTGTTTTGAAAAGAGATTTTCGAGTTGTATTTATAGGAAAATTAACTTGCAAATCAAGTTAGGTTTAGGTTTTTTCTTATAAAACTAGTTTTGTTTCTTGTAAAACAATTAAACACAAAAAAAGAATTTTTTCCATAAATAAAACTCTTAAATAAATTATTTATCAAGTTAAAAACTTGCAAAAAATAATTTCAAGTAGACACGGACTTGGTGCTTGGTACACGCGCATGGGCATGGGTCGAAACATGTATTTTTCGAGTTAGGAAAATTAACTTGCAAATCAAGTTAGGTTTAGGTTTTTTCTTATAAAACGAGTTTTGTTTCTTGTAAAACAATTAAACACAAAAAAAGAATTTTTTCCATAAATAAAACTCTTAAATAAATTATTTATCAAGTTAAAAACTTGCAAAAAATAATTTCAAGTAGACACGGACTTGGTGCTTGGTACACGCGCATGGGAATGGGTCGAAACATGTATTTTTCGAGTTAGGAAAATTAACTTGCAAATCAAGTTAGGTTTAGGTTTTTTCTTATAAAACGAGTTTTGTTTCTTGTAAAACAATTAAACACAAAAAAAGAATTTTTTCCATAAATAAAACTCTTAAATAAATTATTTATCAAGTTAAAAACTTGCAAAAAATAATTTCAAGTAGACACGGACTTGGTGCTTGGTACACGCGCATGGGCATGGGTCGAAACATGTATTTTTCGAGTTAGGAAAATTAACTTGCAAATCAAGTTAGGTTTAGGTTTTTTCTTATAAAACGAGTTTTGTTTCTTGTAAAACAATTAAACACAAAAAAAGAATTTTTTCCATAAATAAAACTCTTAAATAAATTATTTATCAAGTTAAAAACTTGCAAAAAATAATTTCAAGTAGACACGGACTTGGTGCTTGGTACACGCGCATGGGCATGGGTCGAAACATGTATTTTTCTCCCCACCCGCTCCACCCACATAGTTTTACAACATATCCATGAGAACATGGTAATATAGTGGAGCACCTCTTTAGTTTTCCACAATGTGGGACTAAAGGTTCCATTTCATTCACTCCAAAATGAGTGAGTATCCTTAGACCCTTAGGTCATGAGATCAAACTACACCAAGACCAAAAAATTATTTATTAAATAACTCATTTTCTCCAACAAAGTATTCAAAGTAAAATGATTTAAATTTTGAACTGAGAAATTTGTTGATAATACTTACATGGTGAAGTACATTGTGCGGATCATTCATCGGCCTAACTAGTTAAGTTTTCAGGAAAGTTACCGACATTTTCAAAAATTTAACATTTAGTACTTAATTTTTTTTATGTTGGAAAATTTGGGTACGAGAGGGTAAAGAAAAAAAGAGAACAAAAAAGAATGTTGTAACATCGACTTCAAGATATTGTAATTATTTTCTGCAAATATTTTGATCCTTCATCAATGGTTGACGAGTAGAACTGGTCAATAAAAAATTACTTCTAGGATATAATGAAGCTTGACAACGTTATTGGATTCAAGGGTTGTACTTTCTTGACCAACCAAGAACATACAATTATGAGATTCTAATGATGCTTAGAGATAAAAGAAACCAGAGATTTTGATGTATTAAAATAGGAGAAAATCTTCGGATTTATAGAGGGCTTCATGCCTATTGGAGATGTCTCTTCATCTCCAACAGACGGCTTCAAAGGACATTCATTAATGATTTCTCATGTAAGAAACACCTTATGGGAAGAGACGCGTTTTTAAAATTTTTATGGTAATCCGAATTAGGTTTTCAAATTCAAAACCAGAAAAAATTTCTACGAAACACTATCTCGCACTCTATTTAGGCCAGCTAGGGAGATATCGCTCTCAAAATACTCCTTTCGTAACGGCCAACATTTATGAAAATATCCACATCTGTGGATAAGCAATCTACAATTCCATTACAAGTTAAAAACGATATAATACATGACCAAAGTTTATACTACTCACCAGAAATGACCATTTAAGGACTGGATATTAAATTAATTTTTGTTTTACGAGTTGATTGTTATCGAGGTTCTACTACCAATATCATTTCTCAACATTTACAATTCAAATGAGCAAAAATAAAGAATTTCTTTCAAATCATTTTTTATTCGGAATATTTCTAAACTGATTGAGTTTTATTTTAAAGTGTACATACTAATTTGTAACTTGGTGGCTTAATAATATTTGTAGATGATCAAGTAAACATTGTTCATAATAAAATTTTCGTCAACTCAATTTCAACTAGACTATAGTTGATGCAGCGTTATAAGATTGATACAGAAACTGAATCCTAAAAACTTTTGTGAGTTCTTTAACTTTTTATTATCCATCAACTTCCTCTAGAAAACATTCAATGAACACTTAGATATAACCCTAAGACTTGGAAGCTAAGAAAAAAATATGGAAAGATAAATCTACGCCTTAACTAGATGTTAATAATTTGCAAAACAAAACTGGCTAATCAATATACTTCTCCTGAAATAAAAACTCTACTTGCGGAACTTAACCATTGTTGGGTCTCGGTCTTCTTCTACTTCATCATTCTCCCCGGCGCGAAAAAAATCGCCTCTGAATTTTATTCTCCATCTTTTGTATTATCACCATAATAAGGAATAAGATGCTTAACATTGAACACATCAGTTGTTTTCAGGCGACTTGGAAGGAGAAGACGATAGGCATTTGAATTTATCTTCTCCAGCACTTCTAAGGGTCCAATTTTACGAGGACCTAGCTTGTTTTACTCGCCTGTAGGGATACGATCCTTTGTAAGGACATCCCAAACAAGATCGCCAACGTCAAACTCACCAAACGACGACTCCGGTCTGCTGCAATCTTATACTTCGCATTAGTCTCAATGAGTCTCTTGTGAACAGCAGTAGGAATGTCCTGTAGTTGAGTGTAAACTCTTGCAGCTCTTGCTGGAATCTTCTTCAAGTCAGGAACGGGAGCTAACTCCAACGCTGACCTCGGGTTGTATCCATACACTATATAAAAAGGACTAAATCCAGTACTACGATTGATTGACCTGTTAAAAGCAAATTCATCCGGAAACAATTGTTGATCCCATGATTTAGTGTTAGATCCTACCTAACTTTGTAAGAGGTTACCCAGCTGTTAGAGCACTGCTCGGTCGAACTCGCAAACGTTGCTATCTCAAGCTTGTTTGTCAAGTTTAGTTGTCAAAATTATGAGTCTTGATTTCTAGTCTACTTATAGCTATGTCTCAGATTAAGATAGAATGTGTAATTAAGCTCTAGACTTCACGACGTTCATCAATTGAAGACGAACAACTACTACGGGGAGCTTGTGGAACTTCATCAACAAAAGGTATCTGGAGACCGGAACTCATCTATCACTCAGAAGTCTATTTCTATTTTATCTCCTATTGAGACAAAAGTCGTATAGCTATATAGACTTTAATTATACACGTTTGATATTTCGAGTTGATTTTAACTCGCTTACATATTTATCGAAATATGTGTTGGTAAGCTTTCACTTTAACCAAGTTCATCTTTTAGTCTTGATGAAAGTCAAAAGATAATCATGTAAAAATCGCCTGGTAATATCTTATATGATTTGTGTGAGATAATCATTTGATGTAGACTCAGAATGTTTCATATTGATTATTTGATCACTTGAAAATTGCTTTGAAGCTAATAGTTTGTGTGAGACAGTTATTCTCGTCTTCTAAGAATGTTTCAATGATTGAAATGGGAGTTTAGAAAAATTAACCATTATTGGACAAAATTTGTATAGCTATATACACTTTAATTATACACATTTGATATCTCCTATTGAGGGGATCTTGTGGAACTTCAGAAGTCTATTTCTATTACATCTCCTATTGAGACAAAATTCGTATAACTATATACACTTTAATTATACACATTTGATATTTCGAGCTGAATTTAACTCGCTTACATATTTCTCAAAATATGTGTTGGTAAGATTTCGCTTTAACAAAGTTCATCTTTTATTCTTGACGACAGTCAAAAGATGATCATGTGAAAATCGCATGGTAACATCTTATATGATTTGTGTGAGACAGTCATTTGATGTAGACTGGGAATGTTTCGTATTGATTATTTAATCACTTGAAAATTTCTTTGAAGCTAATAGTTTGTGTGAGATAGCTATTCCCGTCGTCTAAGAATATTTTAATGATTGAAATGGGAGTTTTAAATAATTAACCATGATTACATATTGCACAGTATGCGTACGTGTATGGTAATTGTTGCAATTATATTCCAAGTCCGGGAACTTAGTATGCATACCTGTATGCGTACTGGTTAAACAGTTGATGTCCGGGAACTATAGTATGCATACCCTTATGCGTACTGATTTCACTGAGTTCGGTCGTCAACGACAGTATGCGAACCCCTTTGTATACTAGCGAACACAGACCAAGTCTGGCTACTTAGGTATGCGTACCCGTTTGCATACTTAAGTGGGTTAAGTTCTAAAATCGGTTGTTCTTGAACGAATACATTTATAAAATAATGAATGCAATCTTTTGCAAATCGTGGCTATAATGTTCTTGAATTTATTTGAGTGAATCAAATCCGATTTTGCTTCAATTGTGTCTTGTATACTTCTATGAGAATATAAACAATTGAACAAATCTATAACTAGTTTCATTTGATTCATTTGAACTAGTTGTGAATAAGATGAACAAGGTTGATTTGAAAATGTTCATATGGCTAACGTTGGTTAACTATTGTTGATCCAACTAAGTGTACACGTTTAGGTACGGTTACCCATATCTAAATGAAGGCACATTTCATTCGTGTGTAACAAGCTAAGTCAATCTAAGAATTGAAAGATATTAGCTTGAATCTAATCAGGTTTTCATCTAACGGTGAATACTGAATGCTTTGTTACCAAGGTAAGATTGATTGCAAACCCTGATTTGAAGACTATATAAGGGAGAAACTCTAGCAACTGGGGAAACCTAATCCCCACACCTCCTGCATGATACTAGTTGCGACCAGAGTCGATTCTCCTTTAACCTAGGTTTTTCTAAAACCATTATAAGTTAACGACTTAAAGACTTCATTGGGATTATGAAGCCAGACACAACTATTTTCTTTGTAGTTGCGTGTTCTGATCTTACTTTGTTCTATCGTATTGAGTACTATCTTCTCTAAGATTTGCTCGAGATTCAATCTCCAATAGGTAAGATAAAAAGTAGTCACAAACATTTACGTCTTATCGTTTGTGATTCCACAATGTCTTATTCCGCTACAATACAGTGAAGATTATTGTGAGGTTATTGATATTACTAGGCTGTTCTTCGGGAATATAAGTCCGGTGTATCAATTGGTTCCTGTTCACCTTTATTTATCAAAAGACGGAACAAAAACTCGTAGGTATTTCTTAGGGAGACAGATTTATCTATTCAGTAGACTTTTCCGTGGGAGACATATTTGTTTATCAAGTCTTCGACTTTGGGTCGTAGAAACTCTTAGTTGTGGGTGAGATCAGCTAAGGAAATCAAGTGCGTAGTTTCTGGATGGGATTGTGAAGCGTAAGGAAGACGACTGTACCTTAATCAGTGTGAATTGGTTAGGGCTCAACTCCATTCCAGTCTGAAGTTAACTTGTAGTAGGCTAGAGTCTGTAGCGGCTTAATACAGTGTGGTGTTCAAATCTGGATTAGGTCCCGGGGTTTTTCTGCATTTTGCGGTTTCCTCGTTAATAAAACTTCTGGTGTCTGTGTTATTTCTTTTCCGCATTATATTTTCTATATAGTTGAAATATCACAGGTTCTGCATAGTTCAATCAATTAGATAATCCAACCTTTGGTTGTTGATATAAATTGATTGGCACTTGAATATTGGTCTTTGGTGCCGTTCAAGTTGTTTCTCATATTAATCAGGCTCGTGGATTCTATCTGTTTGATTTGCTGATTATATTGAGAAATAGAGATACAACTCTTGGATATATTTCCATTGATTGAGTCTGACTCTCTAGTTGATTATCTTGGAATTATATTGGAGTTTGTCCATACCAACTGCCGAAACGAAATATTGGGTGTGGTTGTTAGACCCACGCTTTTTCAATTGGTATCAGAGCAGGAAAACAGGTTTAAGACCTCATAAGTCTGTGTTTGTAGCAATTTGACTCTGTGGGAAAAACATTATCTCACTCTTACGCATACAAAAATGTCTTCCAAAGTTTTTGATTATGCCAAATGTCTTGGGCTTAACTCAAAGGATAATTCCTTAGCTGGTTCTTCCGAATCCCGAGGTAGAAAATTTTTTCTACCAGGTTTTGATAACATTCCCTCTGATGTGACATTTGACACAATGTCAGAAGCTGAACTGGAAACTCACCGGAACTTTAAAAATATCTGCTGATATTATTGATTTTCAAGATTCTAAAATAAAGTCTCTTGAATAAAAACATGCTCAACTCGTTGATGAACTTGAGAAGTCTCTTGATCGAGAACGGGAACTTTACAATACAGTTGAGTCCTTCTCTAACAATATCGAAAACCTTGTTCAAGAAACTACTCTACAACGTAAAAAAATTGGTGTTCTTGAAGATATTTTTAAAGAGGATTCAGTTAGAGAAAAACGTTTGATCGAGACTCATTCATCAGATCTGTACAACATTCGTGTTGAAAAAGAGAAACTGGTTGCATCACTTCTTCTTGCCCAGGAACAATGCAAATCCTTGGAAAAGGAAAACTCTGTTTTATGAGTAAATCATCTTCTGTTCCAATCTCTAATTCTCATATGGATTTCAGTACGTGAAGAAAATTACTCCAAAGGAAGAGTCTACTAAGAAATGTTTATATGACTTGCAATCTTCTAATAGGGCTACGAATCTAAAACAGGTTCCTTCCAAGTCTCTCTTCCACGAACCTGTTCCTTCTGCAGGAAAATAAATCATTATGATTCACATTTCTTTATAAAAAATAAACATATTTCCGATCTTCAAAATCTACTTCTTTTTACCTTCGACAGAGTGAATAGTCTGACGACATCTACGATGGATTTCATTCCTGCAGAAAACTAGAATTCTCATGTACAAGATTCCCAAAGTCACCTCGCTACAGGAATCATGTCCCTCTTAATGGTGCTAATATTTGCGCTACAAATGTACACATTCCTTGTGCTAATGAGAATAAATATGGTAGACCTAAGTCTAGGAGATGGAATTTTCTCAATTTTGACCCTCTGGAACCAATCTCTAGGGGTCCTAGATTTAGTCCTCAGAAAAATCCTTCTGATGGATGCTCAAAGGGTTTATGTATTATTTTTCTAGAATAAGAAATAACCGAAGGAAGGTAAGGAATACAAGGCTCAAAAATTCAGATGGTATTTACAACTGATATCTCAACATTCATGGTGGGATTACATCTCACCTTGCTACCTAGCTTTAGGTAATTTCATCCTTGTATCTAGCTTGAGAGTTATAAGGACGATATTTGTGAGATGCTCAAGTTTACTGTAGATTACCATCTGTCTTGTGTTTGAAATAGTTGTTTTCTTCTTTTGTGAATGTTGAGTTATATCTTGACTCCTAGCAACTAGTGTACTTTTTCGTATGCTCTGATTTAAAGTAATTCTTGTGATTATTGAGCTATGAAAGAAAGAGATATCTGAATACAAAGAATATTTCCTTTTTTATTGGATCCCTTATGACCCATTAACCTTCCATAACTGGTCCACGAACGTCTGTGTCTTTCTTTGGAGTTCAAGGGTTTTTATAACAAGGGTGTCCTTCTCTTGTTCATAAACATATATATATATATATATATATATTATATATATTTTTTCCGTCCCTAATAAAAAAAATGGAAAAATCTTCAAGACCTCAGGAAGTGGTGAATCTTGAGATGGAAGAAGATGTGATTCAGTTCAAGAACTTGTCTTGAAAAAGATGATTGCAAGGAAAGAGTACAACTCCTGGATTGGTGAATCTGTCAAGGGTTTAATTCTTTTTCAGAATGACTCTAGAGTCGAATTTGCAAATCTTCAACTGCAAATAAATCATCTCATTGATGTTCAGACCAAAATCCTTGAAAATCAAAAGATCTTGATTCATAATCAGAAGAAACTATCGTGGACTGTGTCAAAGCTGGGCAGCTTGCCCGTATTGTTGATCGAAAAGTTAATGTTCTAACCCATGAACATGGAGTCTCTACGGTCAAAAGAATCAAGGATATCAGTGATACCTTTTATGATGGAGCCTTTCAAAGGTATGAAGTTATCAAAGAAACTTGATTGTCTAGGAAACTTCCTATGAGAATTTATTCTTGTGTTTTTAAGAAGGATAACTAGAGTTTGGAATAACACATATTGTGATTACACATAGCTATTGCCAACGTTTTCATCTTGCAATGTTTTTAGATTTATCTATTTAAATTCTAAAGTTTATTTGGAAGATGATTTTGCAGTATTAATCTTCATTGATTTATATATTGCAAATAATGTTATGGGGTATGTGTGTTTACGTCTGTGCACTATGATTGTCCCATATATGTCAAAAGTTAAGTCTATTATCTCATTATGAAAATATTGATGGAAAATAGAATGAACTTTTGATGACAAAGATTAAGTCTATGGTATGATTATGCAAATATTAATGAAAAACATAATGAATTTTTGAATATTCCGCAGTATTGATCTTTCCCTGAACCACTTCTATGTGAAAGTACTATACGGCTCCTTAAGTTTTCTTATGTTGAGCATTTCCGATTAAATTAATCATTGAGGTTCCTTTGTGGTTAATTTAATTGAGTTTTCTGGATACAAACTCATGTTTCATGTGATTTGTTAAGGTCCAAAGAAATCCTTCTTTTCTTGTAAAAGTAAGGTTGTAGGATCAGAATCTCGCAGCAATAATGCCTCAGCGAAATTATTAACAACACAACACAAAAGTGTCGCAGAACAACTTCAAAAATGACATAATAAATGACGTCAGCTAAATCATGAGAAAAATGTAATGGTCCTGCGAAAATTAGGGAGTTTGCGAGATTAACATTTGTAAGGTTGCGAGAATGTCGCAAGCCATATCCGAAAATAAAGGATAGATTAGCTGTCATCCATTATGTAATTCCTTATAGATAGTCATTCAATTGTAAGGAAAGGGAGAGAGATCTTTTTGGAGAGTAGTAGCTAACAAACAGGAGAGAGAAAAATCAAGTGTGGTTGTTGTTCTTATTCCCTTTCTCTTTTCTTGTAAGATTGTTCAAAAGATTAATCAATAAAATTAAGATTGTTAATCTAAAATGAGTTGAATATGAATGAAATCTTGTGAAGGGTGTAGTGTAGGATTTCCTGCAACTACATAATGGCGCTAGAAACAGGGAGGGATTGAAGATTGAAGATTGTTCAAGAAAAAATTGAAGATTAATATTGAGATTTGTGAAGATTTGGAGTAATTGGTTAAATTTTTTACATAATCTCTTGCAATTCATTAATATTGAAGAAATGGCTAGAAGAAGAAATACATCAGAACAACCAACTACTGTTAGAAGAAGCAAGAGACTTGCTGGAAGGGAAAGAAGTGAAATGGGAGAATCTACTAGAATGAGAAATAATGGAGAAAATCAAATTCAACCACCAATTCAATAAACACTAGTACAAGGAAGGAATATAGATTATGATAGGGTGAGTATACACACTTGGCAATCAAATTCACTAGAAGAAGTAGAAGAAGAGAAGCAAACCAGGAACCATAGACAGGTAGAGAGAAATCAAGAAGCAGATGAAGGAATAATTCATGGAGATGAGGAAATTGGAGCGTTAGAAACGTTGAGACGAAGAATACATGAAGAAAGAAGAGCTGAGGCATAAGAACGTGCAAATCTAACAAGGAAATATCACGAATTGAGGATGGAAAATATGAGACTACAGAGTAGAACATCGAGAAATACTACAAGATCATATTCAAGATCGAATAGAAGACAGATGAGGCGAAAATCACCCACAGTTAATGCTGGAAATAATATTCGAGAAGAAATACTAAATCCTAATGAAGAGCATTGCGAAGATAGAGAAAGAACTGATGATCGCAAAACGATAGAAATCAAGAGAATGGACAACATCATGGACGAAATAATCAAGATGGCGAAGGGAATCGAGAGGAAGGAAGGAGAATTTTACATGAGAGAGAAGCTCAAAGAAATCAACAAACGATTGAAGAAGAAATTGAAAGGCACTATGCTGAACAAGCACGTTAAATTCGCGAACGTGAAAGATTGAGAGCAGAAATGGAAGAGCAAGAGCTGCAGGAGGCGATTCGCAAGAATAATCACGACAATCGAGAAAGAAGGCGTACACAAAACCGGAATAACTGTAATCTCAATGAAGAGTATGATAGAGTACAGAGGAGGGCTGAAAGACAACGAATGGAATTGATAAGAAATGAACAAAATCATGGAGGGGAAAATGAGAGACATCATCATATGCGAATTCAAGATAGAGATGAGGAAGAGAATCGCAGGAGAAGACGAGATGAGGATGATAAAGAAGAAATGCATAATTTCGCAAGAGAAGAAATACATGAACGTAGAAGAAGGGAGGCGAAATTAAAGAGACCAATGGATCAAAATTCAGACGTAAATGGACAAATATTAAAAGAATTGGAAGAAATGAGAGGAATGTTGAACAATAGAGGAGAAGTAGGCAGAAGACAATTAGATGAAGCTATAGAGGAAGCTGCGAAAACTCCATTTACAAGAGAAGTACAGCTAGGAGTAATACCCCCGAAATGCAATTTTCCTGCATTAACCAACATTTTTGATGGAACAACTTGTGCGATTCAACACATTAAAGCCTATGTGAGGTGCATGCTACAATGGGAAAATCATGATGCCGTATTATGCAAGTATTTTGCATCCAGCTTAACAGGGGAGGCGTTAAAATGGTTCGAAGGTTTACCAAAGAATACAATAACATCCTTCAATCATTTGCAGACTACATTCCTGGGGGCATATATAAGTAACAATTCTTCGTGATCTGGCATTGAAGACGTGTTTGGATTAAAACAAAGGATTGGTGAAAGTTTGAAGCACCTAACTAAAATATGGCGGACCATGTGTAGCTAAATGGATGGCCGTGTAGATGAGAGATATCTTATATTATCATTTATCAATGTTATGTTTGCAACCAATCTATTGTATATCCAAATTTTCAGAGTCAAGAATACGATCACAATGACTGAATTGCGAGAACTTCAGGAAGAATATATTGCTCTAGAGGAAAATAAAAATGAAATGGAATCATACCCGGTTGCGAACACCAGTTCAAAAACAGCAAATGCAAGCTTATTACCCAAACTAATAAACACAGTGGCGAGCACTTCGCAAGTACAACAAGAAAAGGTGACGGACAACAATCAACAGAAACTGGTGGCTATGGGAAGCCAGGATCAAGAGGATTATGAAAGAAAAATAAATTTATACAATCGTGTTGGAAATAACAAGATTCAAAGACTCGATCAGTCGCAAGAAACTTATGGAGGTCAAAGACAAAACTATAATAGAGGACAAGGAGGTCACAAGGTAGTATGGGAAGAAATCAAGATGCCACCTCTAAATGCAAGTGTGGATAAAATATGGGAAGCTATAATTTTGATGGAGAATATACCAACACCATGGAACATGGGAACGGAACCACCTCCAAACCATATAAGTCATGAGTTCTGTTCTTATCATCATTTTCATGGACATATTACAAATGATTGCAGAAATATAAAAAGAATTATTCTGACAATGATAGATCAAGGAAAACTAAACCACTTTTTGGTAGGTCATCTACAATCTCAACCATTGCCACCACCACCAGAGCATCACAGAGCAAACACGGTGAAAAAGAAGGAAACATTATTCATAGAAGTTGGTACAAAAGCAAAGAATCTATTCTGTCACTCTATCGTACATTCATACAAGACAATTGAAGATTTTCATGACAATGTTTTTGAGTAGAGTGTTCGCAAGAAACAATGATGGAAGAGAAATTATGAACATTGCGAAAATCTCGCCACTAGAGGAATGGCAGAAACTAAGGGTGCACAGGAACCGAGCCGGACCGACGGACCGAACCGGAACCGATGGAACCGTACCTGATTTTGGACCGAACCGAGGTACAAGGTACAAGTACCGGTCCCAAAAATAGGAACCGAGCTCTGGGGGTACAGGTACACGGTCCAACACATGAACCGTCTCGTAACGGACCGAAGTCCCGAATAATTCTGACCGTTAGATTTAGGGGATAAGGGATCTGTCTCAGCCATTGGATTAATAGGGGGTATATAAGCTCACATTATTAGATTAGGGTTTCAGTTCCCTTAGTTTTTTCTCGCCTCTTCTCAGTACTTCTCTCTGAGAAGGAGAATAAATTCTCCCCTTCTTCTGATCTTCATCTTCTCTGTTAACCTTCAATCAAACGATTAAAAGTTCAAACCGTATTACTTCGTCTGTCTCTTCGTTTTTAATTCCGGTGTGAAGAAAATTAGAAGAACAATTCCGGTGGTAAGTAATTTTTAAATTTTTGATTTTAATTTTTGTATGCATGTCTGTGAATCTGTGATTGAGATTAACGTATTTTTGTTTTCTCTAACGAGTAGCGGCTTAAAGGATTTTCTTCATCTCCCACCAAACCTTCATAGCGAGTAGCGACTTAAAGGATTCACTGAAATCACCGTAAGATCTTTTTCTTCTTCATATGGATGTTGTTTCTTTTACACTTCTGAAACTAAATCTAGGCTTTTAGTGTTCTGTCACATTTTTGGATGTTTTTTTTTGCTTTTAGATCTTTGATTCATGAGCAGTAGTTTAGCCGTGAAGATGGAAATGCTATTCTAAAGCTAGGGTTACCTAAAATTTTCTGTAATAGACTAATAGTTGTTTTTTAGTTTTGTGAATGCTGATAAAATGTTAACATGGGTGTTGAATTTGACTCTGAGTATTTAGTTTACCATTCTTTTGATTGAGTTAGTTTAAAGGCTATTGATGAATGTTTTTGAACAGTTATTATGAATCATACTTGAAATAGAAAGCTAAATTGTTCACTTCCAGAGGTATTTGTATGGATTTTCACAAGTAATTAGATAACCAGTTCACAGAACCTTGTGTAGCCCAGTTTCCTCAAACATCTTGCTTTTTGATATTTCAATTGGAACTATCATGAATTTATAAGCAATGAATTTAAGTCCTTGTAGAAGCTCTTTATCTACAAGGACAGTTGAGGCATTGCTTTGCACACAAAGCTGTCTAAGGAAGCCAATATAACTTGATCTTCTATCTGATTACATACCAGATGATGATGTTGAAATTGAAGAAGGTAACATATTACATTATTACTTGTGTTTGGCAGTAATAGATATAGTCTAATGGTTACTAACTGCTATTATTATTTTTTTGCAGCGTTACTTGGTCCTATCAACAATGATGACACCACAAGTGCTGCTGACATAGATTAGAAGATCAATATTCAAGGCTACTGCAGCACTGCTAGACTGCTAGTTGTTCTTTTATCAGATTTTCTCATTTTCAAGACTTAGTGTGTGTCTGTGACTACTGCTACTTCTTTTTTAAGATTTTCAAGACATTGTTTGTTTGGTTTGCTATTAATATTGCTACTTATTAGTTGTTGCTTTGAGATATTGAAAAATAGGTAAAAAAACAGGTAAAAAAGTAAAAAACAGGGCAGTAGATTTCTGTTTTTTTTCCCCTGAAATGGAACCGGAACCGGTACCGACCGGAACCGAGGTACTCGGTACCGGGACCGGTCCATTTTTTTGGTACCGAAGGGTGTAAGGTACAGGTACTCGGTCTCGGCAAGAACCGAGCCGAACCGTACCGTGTGCACCCTTAGCAGAAACAGACTATTTCTTTTACCGAAGAAGAAGTCCCCGAAGGTGGAGAGGTACATGACAATCCATTGGTGGTAAAATTAGAAATTAATCCAAAACCAAAAGAAGATGAGGATGATGAAGCTGAAGCTGAAGATTCATGGGCAATTAATAGGATTCTAATCGATACTGGAAGCTCTGTGAACATCTTATTTTATCATACTTATAAAATATGGGAGGAAGAGATGATGATCTTACATCATCAACATATAAGATATATAGTTTTAATGGTACTGCCAACAAGCCTAAAGGGGAGGTTACTATGCGAATTCCATTGAAGGGAATATCTTCTGAAATCCTGTTCTGTGTCGTTGACGTAGAATCACCCTACAATACATTAATTGGTCGGCCTTGGCTACATGGGATTCTAGGTGTAGCTTCAACTTTCCACCAGTGCATCAAATTCCCTCAACCCAGCGGTGTAGGAATCATAAAGGGAGATTGGGTTGAAGGAAAGAAGTGTTACGAAACTGAGGTAGAATCCTACGAAGGAAGAGCAAACAAGAAGGAAAGTTGGCGACACAAAATCAAAGAGATACAAAGAAGTGAGAGATTGATGGTGGATGCAATCGAACGAAAAGAAGAAGAAAAGTTGTGAAACTAATGCTAGATCAGAATAAGAAATGGTGAACATACCACTACCAAGGAAGCAGTAGCAGAAAATAAAAAAAAAGCAGAGAATGGCAAAGGTAATAAAAATAAGAAATGTATGAATGATTTATTTGTTGCGACACTCTCGCAACAAATAAAATTCTCAAAAATACATTTTATTGAATGACAAAATTGAGATTGCGAAATGCAAATACGATATGATGATGTGCAAAAATCTCGCAGAGATTATGAATTCTACAAAAGACAATCAGAGAATAATGACAAAAGAGAAAGGGGCTAACCTTTATGGCGTACACCCTAATTCGCGAATACGATTTCGCAAGAGGCAAATGTAAGACCTAAAGTACGTCATATAAGGGGGTACCTGTTGCATGGCTCAGGGAAAGGCTACACCGCCACCGGAACCTGAGTCATGGAGATTTGGGGTCAATAAAGCCCATTCGGGAGAGGCACCTTGGATTCTCAGCTTAAGCATATGACTTATGTTGGGCGACTAAGGTAATAAGGATTCTCCCAAGGAGTGCAGAATCTGACCAAGGCGCCGAGGTACACGGTTGAGTCAAGAGTGCCAGGGGCGTCTGGAGCGTACCTTGCCATTCTTGACAAGTATTGTCTTATACTGCACTTGGCCCGAAGAAAACCCCACTTAGGGTGCAGTCTTGTAACCATAAGACCTATAGGTAAAAGGGATAACAGGCTGCGAAAACAACTGGTTGTTGTTAAGACCGGATAGGAGGATCAAACCTTGTATGGTAGAGGTACGCCTCCTTGAAGGGGCAACCAGGGGTAAGATAAGGGCGGCACCCTCCATTAGGGATTTGATAAGTGTCTTAAGATGCAAATGTCATGAGGCTTTTTACTCGCAAGGGTATTAAGGCTTGTCATATTTGTGCGACAATCCTGAAGAGGCAATAATACAAAAGAAAAAGATAAGACGAGATCAATGGGTTTTCGCATGAAAGTGCGAAGACGTCCTGCGATTTCGTCGCAAGACGACAATGTAGTGGGGCTTTATTTTCGCAAGAATATTTAGGCATGCCATATTGTCGCAACATTCCTGAAGAGGCAATAATACAAAAGAAAAAGTTAAGGTAAGATCAATGGGTTTTTGCATGAAAGTGTAAGGACGTCCTGTGATTTTGTCGCAATGACAAGGGGTGGCATGATAAGACCTTTAACTAGGAAGGCAAAATAAGACCACACAAAAATGAAATTTTGAAAAGAATCAAAATTCACTTTGCATATGATTGCGAAATTATACAGAAACAACTGCGAAGATAAGGCACAAAATAAGAGAAATCTGCAAAATCTCTCATTTGGATACAAATAACAGAGGCAAGTATGGGAATGAATGAAATCAGAAAATGTTATTTGTCTCCACATGATAAATTTACGCAGAAAGTTAAAAATTAATGATTATGTTGATTAACCATATTGCAAGGAAGAATTGTCTTAATGAATGCAGGTCAAAATAAAAGAAACTTATATATTAAGGAATATGGGGAACCAAGAGAATTCGCAAATATACAAAAAGAAGGAATAAATGTACAAGTATTACAGAAGATCAAAGAAAGAAACAAAGACTACTTCTTAGTTGATCCATCATCATCTTCATCAGATTTGCTCTCTTCTTCATCCTCATCAGAACCTTTACCTCCATCAGAACCTTCATCACCATCAGATTCCTCATCATCAGCTTCGCTATCAGAGATGATCAGACTAGGAGTGTTCCTTGGGATCTCCTCTGAGAGACAAGGATAGTCAGAATGAGGAATACTACGGTCATCGCAAACAATTTGAATAGTTTGATTGCGAAAATGCAGAGCGTCATTCTTAAAGTTCGCAACACTGATCTTGAATTGACTCTTCAATCTAGAATATTTGTCGTTGCGAGAAGAAAGACTCTTTGTGAGTTCCCCTTTCTCAGCTTCAAGTTCTTCAATTATTTCGCGATATCTACTTTCAGAACCTGCGAACAAAAGGCAATCAATTAGTGAAGAAGAACAGTTAATAACCTTCTCTGTCAGAAATCATATCTCTAATCAAGGATGTATGCTCAACTTGGAGACTAACATTTACACATAAATCTTTTCTGGCATCGTCTAAGATTTTCGCAGCCCAAGCGAATTCATTCTCATTATTTATAAGGAGACGAGAACGAATTTTGTTTCTCTCTCGTTAAGCACGACATTTTGGTGGTTAGCTTCATCCCGTTCAAGTTGAACTTCAAGAAGAATTTCTTGGAATTTCGCCAAAGTCTCAGCACCTTGGTTAGAAATACGATCCTTATCATCTATGAGACCGCTAATTTTGGTTCTTAGATCATTGATTTTCTCTTTAGAATTAAGAAAGAAACGCTTAAATTGGTTGGCTAAGCCTAAACTAGATCTATGGTCAATCTCTAAGAGGCGAAATTTGGATCTCAGTTCATTCAGAGAAAGAGATGAAATTTTATCATTTGAGAAACTATTTAAATATTTATTAAGATGCTCAAGAAGGGTGTCATTATCCAATACATTAGGAAATGAACGAAGAACGGTAGCTTCATCAGAAAGACCATAAATGTCTGCAAAAAGGATCAATCATATAAGATAAAACAACAGGATGAATGAATGAAGGGAAAGGAGAAAAGTAACATACCATAGAGTTGATTATTAGCTTGCTGAAGACTAGAGATTTTATTCTTGTGCGAAGAAGAATCAATTTCTAGTTGTTTGTTCTTCTCGCGAAGACCTTTGACTTCAGCTTCTAATTGTTCGTTCTTCTCACGAAAACCCTTAGCTTCAGTTTCCAGTTCCTCATTCTTTGTACGAAATTGAAGATTCTTCTTTTCAAGAATTTCGCGTCTCCTCTCCAGATCTGAGGTAACATCGAAAGAAGCTTTTCCAGTCTGCGAGAAAATACAAGAAATGTTAAAATAAAAAGAAATTTTGAGTCACAATAATGAAGAAGTAAAAAGACGAAGGCATACCAAATTATTGAGAGAATTTAGGAAGCTGGGAGTCACTGATCTGGAGACCCCACGAAGAGAACTACCACTATCCAACAAAGGAGTATCGCAAATAGTTGC
Organism: Papaver somniferum; assembly: GCF_003573695.1. Taxonomy (NCBI): domain Eukaryota; kingdom Viridiplantae; phylum Streptophyta; class Magnoliopsida; order Ranunculales; family Papaveraceae; genus Papaver; species Papaver somniferum. The sequence continues at coordinate 18,931,157 of NC_039361.1, read as the reverse complement.
GAGAACTTTGCATATACTGGCGAGGAAATTATCTCCCATCCCTTTCCAAGAATCAGAGAAGATACCAGATAACTGTGCCATAGAGGATTCAGGTGGAGAATCTTTAATCGCAGCAGAGTCGTCATCATCATCTTCAGAACCATCAGGGAAATGAACATCTGAAGGAGGAGGAGAATTCCCTCTCTTTCTTTTCTTTGAAGAGGATGCAGATGATTTTCCTTTGCGAAGAATATCTTTACCCTTATCACCAGCCGTCGCAGCTTTGGTGGGTTCTTCTACTTCAGCAATAATCTTCACACACAAATGAAGATAAGAAATAGAGGCAACAATATATTGTTTAAAATCATAAAAGAATATTTCTTACCTCATCTGTGTATGAGCGAAGAGCTAACAAGGTATTGGCTTTCCCATTCCTATGGTAGCTATCTTTCAGTTTCTGGATCTGTAGAATGTCGCAAGAATCAGCGAACAAAAGAGTAAAGATAAACAAAGAAATGTAAAGTGGGCGAAACTGGAAAAAACATATCTCTTTCACTTTATCAGGCCAAGAGAATACCCAAGGTCGGTAAGCAGCGAGACTCGCAGGAATGACATTCGAACCAGCAATATAAGGTCCTTTCAGCATCAAGGGGAAGACGCACCATTTATCACCTTTGGATTGGCGAGGGGTTTTATTTATTCCATAGTGCTAATCAGTGTCATACATGAGTATTTTATCTTCATCAATATTATCTTTCTTTTTCAAACGAATACCCCAGCGAGTATTCTCTTTCTTCATGGAGATCAATTCATAATTCTCCAAGAAACTCGCTACTGTGTATTTTTCAGCGATTATCTCCAAGTCTGCGAATTTAGGATCCCTAAGTTCTTTAGAGTAGAGAGATCCTTTACTAGGACCACGGTTAGCAAACTCCAACATTAGACGGATGCAATCTCCACTTAATTGAAAGATAGCTCGCGAGAAGTATGGATGAGTGAGAATCTCATAAAATAAAGGAATGTCAGGGTCATAAAGAGGAATGGGGAGACCTGCGAGAATTTGACCCAGCGAAACTATGATTATCTGATCATCACAGTCTTGATCAGAAAAAAAGTTTAATAGAAAGAATTGATTTGGCACTTTCACCATGAATGGTAGAAAGTGTAAAACCTCTCTCGTTGAGATCTTTTTGGATTTCCTTAAAAGTTTTCTCATGCTTTTGACCGCTTGGAGGCATATCTGAATATAGGGTATGGGAATGGATGAAAAGTAAGAATATTGAAGAGGGAAGAATTGCAGTAGCAGAACTTACGGAAGAACAATAGAGTTACAGAGATGAGAGAGTAAAAAGAGAAGAGAAAGTAAAAAGAAAATGGAAAGAAGAGTAAGAAGAATATATAGAGAAGATTTTTTTTACTCGAAAAAATAAACACCATTAATGCGAAAAGACGTGAGCGGTTGAAAAGCAGCGGTTACAGAAGACGTGTCAAGAAATAGATGGAAGAAAGGATACGTATGATAAATGCAGAATATGAAGAGATGGAAAGCTGCGGCATTTCTCACATCGTTCTCTACTTCGCAGAGAAGATATGAGAAGAGGAAAGATGTAGGATCAGAATCTCGCAGCAATAATGCCTCAGCGAAATTATTAACAACACAACACAACAGTGTCGCAGAACAACTTCAGAAATGACATAATAAACGACGTCAGCTAAATCATGAGAAAAATGTAATGGTCCTGCGAAAATTAGGGAGTTTGCGAGATTAACATTTGTAAGGTTGCGAGAATGTCGCAAGCCATATCCGAAAATAAAGGATAGATTAGCTGTCTTCATTATGTAATTCCTTATAAATAGCCATTCAATTGTAAGGAAAGGGAGAGATATGTTTTTGGAGAGTAGTAGCTAACAAACAGGAGAGAGAAAAATCAAGTGTGGTTGTTGTTCTTATTCCCTTTCTCTTTTCTTGTAAGATTGTTCAAAAGATTAATCAATAAAATTAAGAATATTAATCTAAAATGAGTTGAATATTAATGAAATCTTGTGATGGGTGTAGTGTAGGATTTCCTGCAACTATAAAGGTCGCTCTTGTTTTTCTTTCGGGAATGACATTTTATGGGGGAGAGTTCTTAATTGAACTTGTGCTTAATTGCCAAATCTTTGTGGGGAGTGCGGCTGTGGAATATTATAGGAGTTATCTTGTATCTTTATAAACTCCTTGATGAATACACCAAGTTTCGACTATGTGAAATCATCGAAACAAAGTTGATATGTTCTCTTTTAGTCATGAAGTATCTCTATGAGAATTTCATTATGATCCCGCTAGTTTTCGTACCTTTGCCAACTTATATTGACAAAAAGGGGGAGAATTATTGTGTAGTTCATACTACAAATACATATGGTTTAAGGATCATTATGTAAGGGGGAGTGGTTTTCATTGTGGGATGAAGTACTGACTAAGGGGGAGTGATACATATCACCATAGTATTATTGTCAAAGTTGTGATACAATTGAACTTTGATGTTGTCTAATAATACTATGACACTGTATAACAATGATTGAGAGCTACTGTTTTCTCATTGTTATGGCTACGGATCTTCAACAACTATGATGATGAGTTGAACACGTTCAGAATCACTGGAGTACTTGGAAGTGACGAAGATTTCGAATAATGTTGAAGAACCAAGGAAATTCATATGTATTGATAGTTTTGTCACTAAAATTGACAAAGGGGGAGATTGTTAGAGCACTGCTCGGTCGAACTCGCAAGTGTTGCTATCCCAAGCTTGTTTGTCAAGTTTAGTTGTCAAAACTATAAGTCTTGATTTCTAGTCTACTTATAGTTATGTCTCGGATTAGGATAGAATATATAGTTGAGATTTAGACTTCACGGTGTTCATCGGTTGAAGACGAAGAACTACTAAGGGGAACTTGTGGAACTTCATAAACAAAAGGTACGTGGATACTTGAACTCATCTATTTCTATTATATCTTCTATTGAGACAAAATTCGTATACCTATATACACTTTAATTATACACATTTGATATCTCCTATTGAGGGGATCTTGTGGAACTTCAGAAGTCTATTTCTATTACATCTCCTATTGAGACAAAATTCGTATAACTATATACACTTTAATTATACACATTTGATATTTCGAGCTGAATTTAACTCGCTTACATATTTCTCAAAATATGTGTTGGTAAGATTTCGCTTTAACAAAGTTCATCTTTTATTCTTGACGACAGTCAAAAGATGATCATGTGAAAATCGCATGCTAACATCTTATATGATTTGTGTGAGACAGTCATTTGATGTAGACTGGGAATGTTTCGTATTGATTATTTAATCACTTGAAAATTTCTTTGAAGCTAATAGTTTGTGTGAGATAGCTATTCCCGTCGTCTAAGAATATTTTAATGATTGAAATGGGAGTTTTAAACAATTAACCGTGATTAGATATTGCACAGTATGCGTACTTGTATGGTAACTGTTGCAATTATATTCCAAGTTCGGGAACTTAGTATGCATACCCGTATGCGTACTGGTTAAACATTTGAAGTCCGGGAACTATAGTATGCATACCCATATGCGTACTGATTTCAACTGAGTTTGGTAGTGAACGACAGTATGCGTACCCGTTTGCAAACTGGCGAACATAGACCAAGTCCGGCTACTTAAGTATGCGTACCCGTTTGCATACTTGAGTGGGTTAAGTTCTAAAATCGGTTGTTCATGAACAAATACATTTATAAAATAAGGAATGCAATCTTTTGCAAACCGTGGCTATAATGTTCATGAATTGATTCGAGTGAGTCAAATCCGATTTTGCTTCAATTGTGTCTTGTATACTTCTATGAGAATATAAACAATTGAACAACTCTATAACTAGTTTCATTTGAGTCATTTGAACTAGTTGTGAATAAGATGAACAAGGTTGATATGAAAGTGTTCATATGGCTAATTTCGGTTAACCATTGTTGAGTCAACTAAGTGTACACGTTTAGGTACGGTTACCCATATCTAAATGAAGGAACATTTTATTTGTGTGTAACAAGCTAAGTCAATCTAATGGTTGAAAGATATTAGGTTGAATCTATTCAGGTTTTCATCTAACATCGAATATTGAATGATTTGTTAACAAGGTAACATTGATTGTAAACCCTGATTTGAAGACTATATAAGGGAGAACTCTAGCAACTGGGAAAACATCCTGTGTGATACTAGTTGCGACTAGAGTCGATTCTCCTTTAACCTAGGTTTTTCTAAAACCATTAAGGTTATTTGGTTTTTGGTACTCAGTTTTTGACCAAAACCTGGGTTTGGTCTAACATTTGTCCAGCCTTTGCGTTTGGTCTAAAGACCAACGTTGACCCGCGTTGACTCTGTTGAGTGATGACGTGTATAACTGTTGAATTGATTTATTTTGTTTGTACCCTCCAAAATAATAATATATTTTTATTACACCCCCAACTCTAATCTTCATCTTCTTTTCATTGCAGCTTCTGCTGCTACATCCAGATTCTCTTGAGCAGCAGTTCCATTTGTCGTCATTCTCCAGACTAAATTAGCGACACTAATCTGCACAATCATAGTAGAATCATTAAGCACTTGAACAATTATAGCAGAATCATAGTAAAATCAGACACAATCATTTTAATCATAGTGACAAAAACCATTGTGATAATAATCTAAATACCTCGTTCTTCAACAAAAATCAGGTGACGAAGAGCCTTGTTTCGATCATAGTTCATTGGAAGCTTCAACACGATGAGATAAAGACACCATATGTAAAACAACAGTAAAAGCCATAGGTCCATAACCATAAAATTCGACAAATTGAGTGAAAATTCAGTGATCTGGGTGAGTTTGAATTCGCTGAAAACTTGAGAAACATCAGCTGTCATTGGATAACAAACCCAAAATCCATCGCGTACAGTTCACAAAATAAAAAACCTCAAATCCCAACACTTGGTTAAACGATTCAATTAGTATTTAGAGTTCTTTCAATCAGTAAACCCCAAATCCCAAATCCCCGAACCCCAAATTCATAACATCATGAACAGATAACAAACCCCAAATCCCCAAATTGTTAACCCTTATTTCAATCAGAAAACCCTAATTCTATCACCAATGGTTGATGAAATGGAGGGGAATGTAATTTGAGGAGATTTTGATGGAGGAGCTGCTGTAAAGTTCTTCATCTCTCCCACTCAACTCAGCCTCAGGTCATTTCCTTTATCCCTTGTAGACACAACAGCGGCACCATCTTTCTCTTAAATTCGTCCACCAACAGCCATCAGAGAGCTCAATCAAATCTCAATTTCTCATAACTAACACGAATTCACTCATCATCTTCAATTACATCTAACCCTAATTCCACCTGTTACATCTCTTCTCGGCTTCAACATACCAAATTCCTCACCATATTTGAACCCTTGGATTTATGGCAGCAGCTTCTCACCTTTTAGCATCAAATCCCTTCATTCTTCTTTAATTTCAACAATAGCTCCGTTGTTCTTCCCTGATTTGATTCGAAACCATCTCAGATTCATGTAGAACTCGAACTGAAAACACCCATCTGTTCATCCAACCAATTAACGGCATCCGCAGCATCAGCTTTTTCCTCTCGATCTTCATTTGCAAATCTCAAATCTTCATCATCGTCTCTCAGTTGGAAGCAGCAACCTTCACCAGTAGAAGCTAATGAGAAAATCCGAAGAAAATGAAGGTGAGAGGGATGAAAAACAAAACGAATTATAATTTGAGGGCAAAAGAAAAATTAATTAAGTCAAATACTTATACACGTCACCATTCAACGGAGTCAACGTGGGTCAACGTTGGTCTTTAGACCAAACGCAAAGGCTGGACAAATGTTAGACCAAACCCAGATTTTGGTCAAAAACTGAGTACTAAAAACCAAATAACCTAAACCGTTATAGGTTAACGACATAAAAACTTCATTGGGATTCTGAAGCCAGACCCAACTATTTTCTCTGTAGTTGCGTGTTCTGATCTTACTTTGTTCAATCGTATTGAGTACTATCTTCTCTAAGAAAGCATATCCTCTGGAAAATACTATTAATTAATGTGCTAGACTAATAATAGAAGTTTTCTATGAGAGTTTTCGGAAATATGGTTTGGTGATTAATTGGAAATAGGAGAACCGAAATTAGGTACTTTAATGTGAATATCTTGAGAATATTTTCGGCTTTGGAATTTCCTTGTTGTCCAAACAAACTTGGTGTATAAATGCTTGAATTTGCATTTCTTGCAAACCATCCTAAGATTCATGCAAACTTCATTCTTGTTGTTTCTAGTAGAGCCGTCTATCTGGAGATGGAAGTACCCTAATTAGGCGAAATCTCTTACGACCGCTCGTTTAAACACTTCTGTGGGATCAAGAAGATCTACGAGTACCGTTGGTGGGAAACTTGATAATTGCATTGTTATTATAGTTTTCGATTATTGAGTTGATTGAATAACGGTTGTTGAAACTTTTATTGCACCTAGTTTGTTTATTGTTAAGAACCTTCTCTTTTGATATAAAGTTCACTCAAACTAGACCAAAGTATTGACGGGATCTTTAGAACCATTTTCGGTTCTAAAGACATCTTGTGATAATCCATTGTTAACATGCTCCGTTCTGTGCGTGATTGATCACAAGAGGATTCAAGTGGTGTTGTGGAGGTTATTATTGAAGACAAACGAAGATCTGAAGACGATGAAGTTTTTCTTATTAATTTTCGTTGTGAATTTAGTGCACAAACCTTGATCGGTTGGGATCCAACTAAATCATGTTTATCTTTGATAGACTTGATTGTCTAGTTGCGCGAGATCGACATCACCTTGTAGTTTTTCCTTAAGATCTACATTGATGGATTGCGAATCTAGAGTTTGATTATTTCGGTTGTCAAAGTTTAGATTGCTCTAACCAGACAAAGGAGTTTATCAGATTAATTAAATATAAGAGCCTTTGTCACAAAGTGAATACCAAAGTTGTCGTATTGTCTCGATTTTGTCCATAGACAATCACACTTGGTATCAAACTTATAGGTTGATATTTAAAAGATTGTGGTGTATTTTGGTACCCTCATCTTTTCAGCATATTTGGCGACTAACCCAAATCGGGGGATGTTTGTACATGAGTAAAATTGCCACATATAGGTCCAGAATGTTGCCTGGGCCACTGTTTAGCTGTCATCCAAGCCCGCTAACCAGTCAACCGAAGCATCTCACCAGCCTGCCCAGTATTACAATGACCGATCAATGGTCAACGTCAACGCTCGGTCAATGGTCAAAGTCAACCATTGATCAACTGTCAAAGTCAGGTCGCACGTCGCACCTCTAGCCAATTTTCAGTCATGTTGACAGCAATGCTGCTAACCAATTTCCAGCCAAATACTCTGCCGCACTGCCAATTAGTTTCTAGCCATGCTGCCAGATGTGCTGCTAACCAGTTTCCAGCCATGTTTTCAGATGCGCTATCAGCCAGTATCCATCCATGCTGCCAGCCCATTATGCCTGTCAACCATCAATCCGGTCTGCCAGCATGTGAATTAATTCAGGAGGCATGCAAAAACAGTTTCATGCAGATTAATTCAGGAGGCATGCAAAGACAGTTTCATGCAGAATTAAACAGGGAGGCATGAATGAGCAGTTTCATGCAGAATTTAACAGGGAGACATGAATGAGCAGTTTCATGCAGAATTTAACATGGAGGCATGAATGAGCAGTTTCATGCAGAATTAAATAGGGAGGCATGAATGAGCACTCAATGCCATTTAAGTTTATATTGAAATTAGTTATTCAAATGTATAAATGGAGAGGTAGCTGGTAGAGAAAAAAAGCATGTAATTCTATTATCAATAAAAAATCACTCCCCAAGGGGATTCGTCCGTGGACGTAGGCAAACCATGTCGAACCACATTAAACTCGTGTCTCTCCTCTTTATGTTATTTCATGTTTTTAACCTTGTTTTCATCAACAACACCAAAATCATCGTGTTTAGTGCCCGGAAATATTTCTGGGTGCAAACAGGGTTGTTGGAGCATTGCTCGGTTAGACCCACCAAGCATTGGTATGTCAAGTTTGGTTGTCATATTTTAGTTCCAAAAACTGAAACTGCTAAATTTAATTACTATAGTCAACTTCGTTAGGTTAGACTAGGAACATAGAAATGTTGAGACTCGCTCTTGTTATTCTAAAGAACCAAAAGACATATCAACATTAATGAACACATCGTCATTTAGTTCAAGGTTAGTAACATGGACTTGACTTGTTATATTTCTATCTATGTTTCTTTCAGTCAAGTTATATTGAAAAGTTAACATACAAAGTTTTCTAAACTTGTCTCTAATATTGGTGACTTGAATAAATTATTTACAGCTATTTAATTATATAGTCTTCCTTTATAAGCTGTGTTATTTCAGTTTGGGATTTCGGTGGTTCTACAATTTACGGTTCCGATTTGTATTTATTTATTTTCTTTATCATGTAATGACTCTATGTAATTCAATTTTTCTAATAAAAATTTCTTTAGCATTAAAAAAAAAAATTATTTAAATACCCCTCAAAATTCGCCCCCTAAAACATATCCTCATTCAATTTTAAAAATACCCATATCTTCTGAAAGTTTTATAACATTCCCACCAAAGAAAAGCTATTAATCCAGCTTTTCTTTTTCTTTAATTAATAACATTCTTCTCTTCAAAATAAAATAATAAAATAAATAATAAATAAAGTTTAGCATACTTTTCCATTGGTATTTTTCATCTTCTTTGGATTAGTTCTGCTTTTAAATTTTTCTCCAAGAAATTTCATTGATAGATTGTTGTTCATGTGTGGGATTCCTTAAAAAGCCCCGAAACTTAAATTTCGATCCTCTGCCACAATTTCGTATAAACAATCATCTGTTTTGTCGTAACAACAGAGACATGTTCTATTTAACCATAATAGAACCTCGTTTTTCTTCGTGAGGGCGAATGGCTCGTATTTCCCATCTGGATCAATGCATGGAATGCGAAACTCCAAAGTCCAACTCAAAGATTGATACCCCTCTTCTTTATCATTATCGATGTCGTTTCTCTTATGCTTATTTTTATATGACCATATGTGTACATGCTTGCCCGCATCTACATGAACAAGACATAAATCCCCTCCCAACACCTTGACGTGATACGTTGCATTCTCACTATCACGCAAACATTGTGGTATTGTTGGGAGGCATCGAAAATGTTCATCTCCCAAAGGAAAAACCACGATTCTTTTTTGCTCGTAGTCCAACCAGTAAAGTGATCCATTTGCAAGAACACCTGTGTCGCACAATTTATAGGTGATTTCACCGATATTTCTCCATCCTGTGCCGCTCCCAAGTGTGTATATCTCAACAGATCCTTTGGTGATTGGCTCAAATGTCCGGAACCTATCTGTGTAGTGGATACGAACAACTTTGTAGGTGTTACTCGAAAAATGGTATCCAAATCCACTAATAACGACACCATATTTAATTTCCAACCTCGGAAGGTTAATGTACTCCGTAGTGATAGGATTGCAGATGTAGACAGGATCATTAACTCTATGATGGGGTATACAGAAACAAACCAAACCATTGCACGAACCAACCATGTTGTATAATAAGTTCTGACGGCGCAAGTTGATTCCAGGATGTTCAATTTTTCTAAGTCTTCTGTAAGAAAAATCCTCGGCAGAATCAGAAAACTCGTCATAATCTGCATAGTGAAGTTGAAGGTTGGTTTCTCCTTCACAACGAAACAAGAAAAGAATACCCACTTTTTTTGTGAGAGGAGATTTTCCCAGGTTTTGAGAGAACTTGAATATTATTGATAAAAAAGATAATTCTTACAGAGTTATTACAATGCCTTAAATAGGCAATTATTCAGACACAAAAAACATAAAGAATGTAATAACAGTCAGGTCAATTACTGACTAACATTGACCTGACAGACGCATACTATCAGCACATACACATTGTTTTGTTACACATACTGCTGATATAAGTACATTATTTAATACACCCCTTTCAAGGTGATACTAAGTAACACAGTATCACATTGACACAAAAGAACAGAACAATAAGCTGAAAAAGAAAGTAAAAAGAAACTAGTCTTCTAATGAGGTAATATGAACAAAAGAAGCAGCAATAGTTGAAGCAGTTGAAGAAGTAAGTGACAAGCCCAGCAACTGTTGTAAGAGTCTTTTAAAAGTTGGAGAATATAAGTATTTTATAAACAAATCTGCAACCTGATTTTCTGAAGCAATATGTTGCAGTTGAACTAGTTCTCTAACTGTGTGATACTGTATTTCTATGTGCTTTGTCCTAGTATGAAAAACAGGGTTAGTATCTAGTGACAGAGCACTTGTATTATCACATAAAAGAAATGATGGACCATTCAATGAAATATGTAAATCAACTAAAAGATAAGACAACCACTGTAATTCAGCTGAAGCAACAGATAAAGACTTATATTCAGCTTCTGCAGATGACTTAGAAACAGTGGGTTGTTTCTTAGAAGACCATGAAACAAGATTTGAACCAATATAAACTGCATATCTAGAAGTTGATTTTCTAGTATCTGGACAACCAGCCCAGTCTGAATCTGTAAAAGCTTTCAACTTATGCAAATTTCCTTTTGTCAGAGTAATACTCATTCCAATTGACCCTTTCAAATATCTCAAAATCCTTTTTACAAGCTGTAAATGCATTTCAGTAGGTGAATGCATAAATTAAGAGACATAATTAGCACCAAAGCATATGTCAGGTCTTGTCACTGTGAAATACTATAAATCACCCACTATTGTCCTGTATTCAGCTGGATTATCTAGTTTAACACCATCATGCACAGACAGTCTAGCTCCCTTAGCAACTGGTGTATCACATGGCTTAGACTCTAGCATACCAGCTTTTTCTAACAATTCTAATGTGTACTTCTGCTGAGTTAATGTAATGGAATTTTCATCTCTTACTGCCTCTGAACCAAGAAAGTAACCTAAGTCACCCAATTCTTTCATAGCAAACTCCTTTTTCAGACACACAATCAAATTATTCACCATTGTAGGAGAACTCCCAGTAAGCAAGATATCATTCACATATGGAAGTAAAATAATCATACCCTTTGCAGAATAATACAAAAACACTGAATGATCTAAGATGCACTTTTTAAAACCACAAGATATAAGAAAAGTGCTAAACCTATGAAACCAAGCTCTTGGTGCTTGTTTCAATCCATATAAACTTTTCTTAAGTTTGCAAACATAATTTTGAAGGAAAATTTGGATTGACAAAACCCTGAGGTCATATAAACATTTTCATCCAAAAAAACATGAAGAAAAGCATTACTAACATCCAATTGTTTAACTTGCCAATTATATGTAAGAGCCATACACAACACAACTCTAACTGTGGTGCTTTTAACTACAGGACTAAAAGTTTCGTTGTTATCTATTCCATCTTGCTGATTATACCCTTTTGCAACTAGTCTTGACTTCAACCTATCTATAGTACCATATGCCTTTTGTTTAACCTTATAAACTCATTTACATCCTAAAATATTCATATCTGGCTCAGGTGGAACATAATCCCAAGTATCACTATCCCTCAAAGCAGAATACTCTTCTTTCATTGACACTTGCCATTTAGGATTCTTAATTGCTTGCTTAAAAGTCTTAGGCTCAGTAATAGTAGTTAATAAAGAGTGATAAGAAGAAGGAATAGAATATTTAACAGTAAAATGAGAAATAAAATCAGGAAACTGTTTGGGTTTTAAAACACCTCTATGAGACCTAGTCACAATAGTACTAGTAGGAATAGAAGAATCAGAAGACACAATTTGAGTAGTCAAAAGAGAATCAGAAGACAAGTCAGAAACAATGGATGAATCAGTAATAGAAGGTTGAAAATAAAACTGACTTTCATCAAAAATAACATGTCTTGAAGTATAAGACTTCTTTGACACTAGATTATAACACTTATAACCCTTATGCAAAATGCTATATCCAAGAAAAACACACTTGACAGATTTTGGAGAGAGTTTATCAGCTTTTGAATGAGCTAAATGAGGATAACAAATAGTTCCAAATTTTTTTAGAAAAGAATAATCAGGAGCAACATGAAATAAAACCTCAAAAGGAGTTTTAAAGTTTAAAACTTTGGATGGAGTCATATTGATCAAATAAGTTGTTGTAAGATAAGCATCATACCACATATCTTTAGGACAATGAGCATTGAAGAGTAAAGAATTCCCCATTTCAGTAATGTGCCTATGCTTTCTTTCAGCAAGGCCATTCTGCTCTGGGGTTTTTGGACAAGAAATTCTTATAAGTATACCACTGGTTTCCAACAAATACTTACAAGGACCTTTTACAAGTTCAGCTGCACCATCAACTTGAAAAGCTAAAATCTTTGAGGACAACTGAAGTTCAGTAGAAGTTTTAAAATGAGAAAAACATTCAGTAGTATCTAACTTGAGTTCCATTGGATAAATCCAATGAAATCTACGAAAGACATCTACAAACACGATATAATATTTGTAATCTTGTAAAGAGGGAACTGTTGGACCCCAAACATCACAGTGAATCAAAGAAAGAGGTTTATCATCATGAGTAGAAGAAAGCTTAAATGGTAGTTTCTTGCTTTTAGCAAGCTGACAGGGATGACACAAAGATGAAGACTGAGGTGATGATAAAGAAATGTGTTTGGCAGAATTTAATTTTTGTAAAATCATACTAGATGGATGACCTAACCTGTCATGCCAAATTTTAGAAGAAACACTCAAAGTTGAAGAAAAAGCACAAGGATTATCTTTAGAAGTAGGAGCATATTGAATGGGATACAAATTATTAACTACTTTTCCTTGAGCAAGCAATGTATCAGAATATAAATCTCTAATTTCATATCCATATGGAAGTAGCTTAAAATAACAAGAATTCTCTTTTGTAAACTGAGCAACTGAAACTAAGCTATGCTCCATGTTAGGAACTAAAAGAACTGTGTCAAGCCTAAAATTAGTTTTAGGTGTCTTAACAACTGAAGTACCAGTAGATGTAATGATCAAGGAATTACCATTGCCCACTTGCACCTTCTCATTTCCTTGGAAGCAAGAAGTATTCTGAAGAAGATTCATGTCACCAGTCATATGATTTGTTGTTCCAGAATCAGCTAACCACTGTTGAAACTCATATGTGGAAGGATCACCAAAAACTTGATCTTCAGTCATAGTAGTGAATCTATGAGCAAAATAATTTATACAGAAAATGAAGAAAAAACGCTTTTCTTTAATCTGCATCTTCAACAGAACATATTGTTCAAGACGATGCATGTTGAGGACCCACATTTGTTGAATTATTAGCTGAAGTAGAAGCAAAAGTTGGTGGATAATATCTGAAGTGACATCTGCTTGTATGGTGCCCTTTCTTTCTACAAATCTGACAATCTACCTGAGAATAATCTCTTATACCACCATTGACTTGACTTGAACCACCAGTAGAAGAATTATGATAAACATAATTATTACTTGCTTGATTAGAAACATGACCCTGTACATTATTCTTTAACCCAGAACCACTAGTTTGTCCATTCTTTGAGTTACCCTTTGACTTTCTTCTACCATTACCAGAACCAACATTTCTAGAATAAAAAACAGATGGATTATGTGCATCAAAAACAATACTGGAATCTTGTTGCTGATCAATGAGACATTGCTCGTGATTCAAAAGTCTAGGTTTAATTTCAGCAAAAGTAAATGGAACCTCTCTATTTTGAACAGCAACGACAAAGTTATCATACTCTCTTCCTAATCCATTCAAGACATACATTATCAAATCTGAAGAACTAACTTTTTCTCCTATTGCAGCTAATGAATCTGCTATGTTCTTGACAGTTTGAAATATACCAGTATAGTCATATTACCTTTCTTTATATTGTGAAGTTGATTTCTGAGCATACTCTTTCGTGCCATAAACTGACTTCTAAAACTAACTTCAAGATAACTCCAAATTTCGTTTGCAGTAGAGATACCCAGAACATCACTCGATACTAAATCAGTAAATGTGGCTTTTAAACAACTTGTGACAAAACAATCTATCTTCCTCCAACGAAGCCATTGTGGATTTAGCTTTAAAACCCCATCAACTTCAATTTGTTTAACTGGTTCTTGGAATTCACCAGTAACATAACTATACAAATCAGTGGAAACCAAGATGGATTCCATCTGATCACGCCATATCAAGAAATTGTTTGGACCCAATTTTGCAGAAGCAAAATTTGATATATTGGTAAAAGGAAAAGTGAAATCAAGGGATTCACCTATTTGAGCAGCGGAATTATTGTTGGTACCCATATTTCGTCTTCTCTGATAAACAATTGTTGAAGTTAACATTAACCAGAACAAGAATGACGAATAAAAGAATTCAAGATTTAGATCTTGAGGTGAACATATGAAAGATTGTTGTTGAAAAGAAAAATTAGGTATTGAATCTGAAAAAGATGTTGAAAAAGATGTTTGATTCCTTTGATTCTGCGTGAAAAGATTTTATAAAAAGTATTTGCAGATGAAAATTTTCAGCTCAGGATCGACCGCTTGATACCATGAGAGAACTTGAATATTATTGATAGAAAAGATAATTCTTACAGAGTTATTTCAGTGCCTTAAATAGGAAATTATCCAGACACAGAAACAAAAAGAATGTAATAACAGCCAGGTCAATTACTGACTAACATTGACCTGACAGACACATACTATCAGCACATACACATAGTTCGGTCACACATACTGCTGACACAAGTACATTATCTAATAGGTTTTGCAAACTAGTTTGCACTTCGAAAGTGGCTCAGTGGGAAGACGAGAAAAAATCTCTAGTTTAACATCTTCGTGAAGATCCTCCATCAATCGATCAATATTCCGGAAAACACGAGCAAAAACTAGTAAACTCAACTCCTATAGACAGATTAGTTTAACGATTTTTTTCGGAAACCGAAGGAAAATATCGGAATTTAAAGAAAAATATGATCTCTCTTCCTTTCTTATACCTAGCATTTCTAGGGGCCACTCAAAAGGAATTAGGGGCCAACAATAAAACAAAATATGGTCACCCAATCCTAAATTGAGTCACCCCTTATTATTTATTTTCGTAATGGCAAAATTGCCCTTCAATAATCGGAAGTTAAACATGAATTCGGTAGTTATTATTAGCGGAATTATTTTAAGGTTTTTTTTTTAATCGAATTTTGGTTCTACCATAATCGGTAGTAAATTGTGTTGATTTAATTTCCGAATATATAGCCCAAAAATGAGATTTTTTCAAAATCCTTCAATTTTCGAATTTTGATACTACCATAATCGGTAGTAAATTTAACTTTCGAATGAATATTGGCCCCAAATGAAATTTTGTCACAATCCTTTAATTTTTTAACTTTGGTACTACCACTCGGTAGTAAATTATGTTACTTTAATCTCCGAATATATATAATTTTTGAATTTTGGTACTACCATAATCGGTAGTAAATTTAACTTCCGAATGTATACTGGCTCCGAAATGAGTTTTTGAAAAAAACCTTAATTTTTCAAATTTTGGAATTATAAAAATCGGAAGTAAGGTAAGTGAACTTCTCTTCCGATTATATAGTGGCATTTCCAAATGAGAATTACCATATTCGGTGGTATTTTAAGTTAATTAAAATTCCGATTATATACTGTCCCCAAAATGAGTTTTTGGAAACAAACCTTAATTTTTCGAATTTTAGAATTATAACAATCGAAAGTAAGGTAAGTGAACTCAACTTCCGATTATATAGTGGCCTTTTGAAATGATAATTGCCGTATTCGGTAGTATTTTAAGTTAGTTAAACTTCCGAATATATATTGGCCCCAAAATGAGTTTTTGAAAAAAAATCTTCAATTTTTGAATTTTGGTACTACCATAATCGGTAGTAATTGTGTTCATTATCTACCGATTGTGTTTAATTTTTAAAAAAATTGAATTTTTTGAATCAAGAATAATCGGTAGATAACAATCATTTTATCTACCGATTCTGGTTGATGTTCATCATTTCTTAAGAACATCATCCTTAATCGGTAGGTAAAATAGATTTTTATCTACCGATTATGTTCCTGCTACTGCAAATCTGATGCAGGGCATACTACAATTCTAGAAGATTCCGCTTAGAGGTTTGACTTCCATGGTTTCCTAGTTTCAGTCTTTCTTATTTTTAGGATTCTTTTAGATTTCCTTTTAGTTTTCTGTTTCCTAGTTTAGTTATTCTTCAAGCCTATATAAAGGCTAGATTAAGTCTTGTAAGAGCTATCTATTACTCAATCAAATTATTAAACACAAAACTTATCTTTCTCTTCTTGCTTGAATTCTCTTCTCTTCTTGCTAATAGCAATCTAGTATTGCTTTCTTTTACCTTGTTCCACATTAGTTGGTATCACCCGCTTAGTTTTAGGTTTTTCATCCTATCACTTGATCTTTTACTTCGCTTCCGCAACACCTTTTGATTCCTTTTAAGTACAAAATAAAAAATAAAAAATGACTGTTCAACCAGTTACTTTAGCAGCAATCGAAGCTCTCATCAAATCTCATACCGAGATTTTGGCAAAAAACATTACTGAAACTCTTGAGAAGTCCATGGAGGAAAAATTAGGGTTAAGAGATAACAAGCTTGAAGCAATGCAGAATCATCTTTTCAAGGTTGCAAAACACATAAATATAGATTTGGATATGCCTGAGCTTGTAGACTTAGAAGAAAAAACTAAAAACGATACACTTCAGTTTTTACAGAATGATGAAGTACCTAAAGATGTATTGTGTACTTTAAACATTAAGAAACCGTATGAAGGGTTCATAGGTCATTCAAAGAAGAAGCTAGTTTCTCCTATACTCGACAGTGATGATGAAGATGAACGTGAGAATGATCTAGAGAAGAATTGGATTGAATAACGACGTTTAAAAACTGGTCACAACCCTTACAGTTCTTTACCCGAATATAAGCTAAAAGCTGATATTCCCAACTTCTCTGGAAATTTTCGTATTGAAGAACTAACTGATTGGTTCTTTGAGGTAGAAGCTTTTTTTGAATTTATGGAAGTCCCTGAAGATTCTAAGGTCAAACTTGTGACTTACAAGCTCAAAGGAGGAGTTGCAGCCTGGTGGGATAAGATCTGTGATGATCGTAGAAACGCTAACAAACCGAAAATACGTACTTGGACACGTATGAAAACTTTGATCAGGGATAAGTTCTTACCTAGAGACTTTATGCAGTAACTTTTCATCAAATTGCAGAACATTCAGCAGGGGGCACGCACTGTTGAAGAATATGTGTCAGATTTTTATAATTTGGTGGCACGAAATCAACTCAAAGAATCTGAAGAACAGTTAGTTGCAATATTCATTGAGGGGCTGAATAGATTAATACAAAATGGTATGACTCATTCAGTTTTTACTATGGTCGAAGCAGTGCAGCAATCTATTAAGATAGAAAATCGCCTTCTTCGTTCTTTTAGGACTTATCCATCCAGACAAGGGCGTTATCAAAATAATTCCAAGGGTACCAATTCATCTCAAAACTTTTCTCCAGATATTGTTTTGACTATTCTCAGGCCTCCTTATGATGATGTTAGACATTCACATCGATAACCTAGCCATATTGTGCCTTATACTCCACCTCTGGCTACACCTATCTTAGCTAATCCAGTTGATCTTCAGCCGGGTCAGCAGTCTCACTCTCTGCAACCAACTCCTCCTACTACAAGGAATCGGTTTCATAACAGGCAACAACAATTTTCACCGCAACATAGAACTACTAATACTTATGCAAAATTTCATGGAGATAAGTGCAATAAATGCCAGCAATCGGGGCACACGTCTAGTGATTGTCGGAAATTCAATGCTTTGATTGGTGAACCTCAGTTCATTAATGAAGTCACTGGTGCGCTTAATGAGTTCGAAGATGAAGACTCACCTGGTGATGACGATGAGTTTGTTGGGATGATTCGTCCATTATTTCTTACTCAACAATGCAAGTCTCAGAGACACAGTATCTTCAAATCCAGATGTTATATTGGGGGTAAAATCTGCAAGATAATAATTGATAGTGGCAGTGTTGATAATTATATTGCTGATCACGTAGTTAAGAAGCTTGAACTACCAGTAACTTCTCATCCAGAACCTTACACTGTAGGATGGGTTAATGCCTCTAGCACGCAGAAGATTACTCTTCAGTGTTATGTGTCATTCTCTTTTGAGGGTTATGAAGACACAGTTCTATGTGATGTCATTAATATGACGGCAACCCATCTTCTTCTTGGCAGACCTTGGCAATACGATCTTCACGCGGTTCACAATGGATTCGAGAATACTTACACTTATGTTCATAATGGGAAAATCAAGGTTCTTAGTCCATCCAATTCCACTTCAAACTCTTGTGCGCAGACTGATGTTGTCGTAGCCACTGTTATTCGTTCTTTGCACCCACAACATTCTTTACATTCCCATGAAGATTCTAAGCCTATGATTGAGTTGCCTGCAAAGGTGAAGCCCTTATTATTTCAATATAATGTTTTATTTCCAGATGAACTACCAACTGCATTACCTCCTTTACGGAATATTCAACACTGCATCGATTTTATTCCTGGAGCCTCTTTACCAAACCAAGCACACTATCGCTTGAGTCCTGCTGAGCATGAGATATTACAGGGACAGGTAAATGATTTGCTTACAAAGGTTTTGATACGACCTAGCAACAGTCCTTGTTCCAGTCCTGCCTTCTTGGTTAGTAAAAAAGACAATGGATGGAGGATGTGTATCGATTGCAGAGCATTAAATCGCATCACCATTCCTTATAGATTTCCGATCCCGCGTATTGATGATATGATTGATTTACTGTCGGGCTCTATTATTTTTACTAAGTTGGATTTACGCAGTGGTTACCACCAAATACGCATTCGAGGTGGAGATGAGTGGAAAACAACATTCAAGACACGTGAAGGTTTATATGAATGGCTGGCCATGCCATTTGGGTTATCTAATGCACCTAGTACTTTTATGCGACTTATGAATCAGGTTCTCCAACCCTTTCTCAGTAAATTTGTTATTGTCTATTTTGATGACATACTAATTTTTAGTCGCAGTGAGCCAGAACACCTCCAACATCTTTCACAAGTGTTTCAAGTTCTTGCTGACAACTCTTTATATGTTAATTTGAAGAAGTGTACCTTCATGGCTTCTTCGGTAACATTTTTGGGATATGTGATTTCTACTGATGGTATTCATGTCGATCCTTCTAAAGTTCAAGCAATTGAAGATTGGCCAGTTCCTACTTTTATTCGTGATGTTCGTAGTTTTCATGGTTTGGCTTCTTTCTATCGAAGATTTGTGAAGAACTTTAGCTCTATTTCTGCACCTTTGACTGACTGTCTCAAGAAGGAGAAGTTTGAGTGGACGGAAGCAATGGATAAAAGCTTTATTCTTCTTAAAGAAAAGATTTGTACGGCACCAATTCTTGCACTTCCGAATTTCAACAAGCCTTTTGAAATAGATTGTGATGCATCTGTTGTTCGTATTGGTGCAATATTATCACAGGAGGGTCATCCAATTGCATATTACAGTGAGAATAATTCAGATGCACAAAATAAATGGTGTACATATGAATTAGAGTTATTGGCTCTTGTTCAATCTCTTAAGCAGTGGCATACTTATCTTATACATAGGGAATTTGTTGTCAACACTGACAACCATGCTTTGAAGTTTTTGAATACTTCTGCTAAAGTTAACAGAATGCATGATCGATGGCTTTCCACACTCAACAAATACACTTTCTCCGTGAGACATAAAAGTGGCAAATTGAATCAAGTTGTTGATGCCTTAAGTAGAAGAAGTCATCTATTAACTACAATTCGTAATGAGAGTTATGCATTTGACTATATCAAAGACATTTATCCAGAAGATGAAGATTTTAGCAAACTATGGGATCAATGCAGTTCTCAAACTCATGGGGTTGATGATTTTCTTATACAAGAAGGTTTTCTTTTTAAAGGGAATCGATTATGTATTCCTCAAGGGTCTTTACGTTTACATCTTATGCGAGAATTACATGGCAGTGGTCTTGGTGGTCATTTTGGGAGAGATAAAACCATTGCCCTGATTGAAGAAAGATATTTCTGTCCATCTTTGAAACGTGATGTACAAAAGTTCGTACAAAAATGCATGGTCTGTCAGAGAGCAAAGAGTACAATTCAAAATACCGGGTTGTATACTCCTTTACCAGTTCCTGATGCACCTTGGGTTGATATAAGTATGGATTTTATACTTGGTTTACCTCGTACTGCTAGAGGTAATGATTCTGTTATGGTCGTAGTTGATCGTTACTCTAAAATGGCTCACTTGGTAGCTTGTAAGAAATCAACTAACGCTTCTAATGTTGCTTCTTTGTTCTTTAAAGAAGTAGTAAGATTGCTTCTTTGTTCTGACAGAGATACAAATTTTTTGAGTTATTTCTGAAAAAGTTTATGGATGCGCTTAGGCACAGTTTTACAATTTAGCACAACTTCACATCCGCAAACTGATGGACAAACTGAGGTTGTTAATAGATCACTTGGGAATTTGATTAGAGCTAAGTGCCTGGATAATAGTAAGCAGTGGGATGTGTTATTGCCACATATGGAATTCTCTTTCAACACTTTTGTGAATCGTTCTACTGGGAAAACTCCATTTGAGATTGTGTACTCTAAAGTACCTAATCATACTCTTGATTTGGTAGCCTTACCCACCACACAGAGTACAAACACTGCAGCCGACTCTTTTGTAGACAAAGCAACTGAATTACATAATGAAGTAAAATCTAAACTGGAGAAGTCCAATTCTAAATATAAAGAGGATGTTGATAAACACAAGAGGTTTAAAACCTTCAAGGAAGGGGAGCTCGTGATGATACATCTAAGAAAAGAGAGATTTCCAGTGGGTACATATAACAAAACCAAGATGAAGAAATATGGTCCTTTCAAGGTTTTAAAGAAGATCAATGATAATGCTTATGTTATTGATCTACCAAATGATTGGAATATCTCCAACACATTTAATGTTCAAGAGATTTTTACGTTTCATGGTGACAATGAACTTCTGGTTTGTTTGGACAACTCGAGGACGAGCTTTACTCTAGAAGGGGGGATTGATGCAGGGCATACTACAATTCCAGAAGATTCCGCTTAGAGTTTTGGCTTCCATGGTTTCCTAGTTTCAGTCTTTCTTATTTTTAGGATTCTTTTAGATTTCCTTTTAGTTTTCTGTTTCCTAGTTTAATTATTCTTCAAGCCTATATAAAGGCTAGATTAAGTCTTGTAAGAGCTATCTATTACTCAATCAAATTATTAAACACAAAACTTATCTTTCTCTTCTTGCTTGAATTCTCTTCTTTTCTTGCTTATAGCAATCTAGTATTGCTTTTTTTTACCTTGTTCCACATTAAAATCTTAGAATTCTGGTTGATGTTCATCATTTCTTTAGAAAAAGTGAACTTAAAAGAAGCAAAAAAAAAAAACTTAAAATAATTCCGCTAACAATAACTACCGAATTCATGTTTAACTTCCGATTATTGAAGGACAATTTTACCATTACGAAAAAGAAATGATAAGGGGTGACTCAATTTAGGTTTGGGTGATCCTGTTTTGTTTTATTGTTGACCACTAATTCTTGTTGAGTGGCCCCTAAAAACACTAGGTTCTTATATATATACATGTAGGAATTTAGAGAAAAATATGTGTTTCTAAAAATCGTCTCTAGAAACAAATCCCATATAGGAGTTGGAATCCTTCTCCAGGATGTATTCCCTAGATTAGAATAGGTCGTACAATTCAGAATCCAAATCTAAGATTTCTGAACTATAAGTACCAATATACGTAAATAATACCTATTTTAGCCCCAGGAAGTCACGAGCTTGCGGCGGTACTGGTGTCACATAGTATGGTCGTTCTACCCATACGAGAAGAATTTTGATGAGCTTGTTATAGAAATCAGAAGTTGGTAGCTTTGAAATCCTTGGTACAGATAAGAATATGTACATGCTGCTTTAACTTACGAGAAGAACAGCCAAGAATTGGGGATTCGTAAATGCTAGGAAGATCAATTTTTGATCGCAGGCCCATTAACTGTGACACAGTATGGGCCAACTGTTCGCATATTCACTGTCAGTCTACTCTGGCACATTGTTGATCGACGAGTTTTTGAGCACACATGACAAGTATTATGGACAAATTGTTGTTCCCTGAATAACACATGGCACTTTGATTTTGAGGATGGAATGCGTATGTGGCTGCTCGGCCGATAGCCGAACAAAGAATCAATCACGTTATAACAAAACAGAATTGTTCAGTGTGATTGTTATCCATAGATATTGAAACTAGAGCCCCTTCAATAAAATCAAGCATGCATTAAACTAGCAGTACGGTCTTCAAGGCTTGATAGTACAACGTAGAACGTACCAAGAAGATAAGGATCCAATTTCACCTATAAATACCAAACAAATGCTTCTTTCACTTGTCGGGAACTATATCAGCAAGTGAGATTACAGAAAGTAAACTAGAGTGAGAATAAACGATGGGAGGCAAAGGAGGTGGTGGGGGAGGTAAAGGAGGTGGCAGTGGTGGTAGAGGCGGCAAAGGCGGTGGTACCGCTGGTGGAGGAGGTAGTGGTACCGGTACTGGTGGAGGAGGTAAGGGAGGAGGCTCTTCGACCGCTGGATCTGGCGCCGGGAAATCATCATCTGGATCTAGTGGTGGAAAAAGTAGTACTGGTGGAGGAATGATGACTGCGCCAGGATCTGGTGGTGCAAGCCAAATCTCAAGAGATGCTTTTGAGAGTAATCCTGCTGGATATTTCCAAAGCACTCGAAATTGAAGTGATGGATGTCGCGGACGTAGGTCCTTGCTCCTTGGTTTGGTTAATATGTGTATGTCAATAAGTGTTTGATAAGCAAAGTTTAAAACTACGCGTGCGTCTTGTGTGTTGTTTCGTGTTAAGAAAGATAGAGAGGCGCTTATATGTAGGCATGTCTGTCGCATGTGTTTTTTTTCTTCCTCGGACTGAACTGTATACATATGCTTGCAAATTGCATAATTAAATAAGTTGTTTTGGGTGGGTATGATTCTGATTCTCATGGTTTGGTATATTATTCTTATGTTAACGTAGCCACAGTACCCACATAATTGCTGCTAGTAACCTCCTTTGAAGTTCTTTGCCCTGCTCTATAAGATTGTACCTTTCCAATTGACCAGCACACTACCAACCGAATGCGGAAAATCACTCATCCTACCAGCATCCCTCGAGAAATAAAACCAAATACGATAAACCACAGGACATTGAACGAGGAGATGATTGACAGTTTCATAATCACAATTACATAATTGACAGCCTGCTGGTGCTCGACATTCACATGACTGCAAGTCACTTTAACTATCATCTAGCACTGAAGTCGTTTCCTGGTGTAAAAATGTTCGCACTTCAATTATGACAAGATTATACCATATAGTCTGTATTAAGTTCTCGACAGTTAGCATTGTTGATAACAAGTCAAGGAATCTACACTTCTACAGACTATGCATATATGTCAGTATTGGGACATTTCAGTACCTTGAACTCCAGCTTACAGTTATATTTATCATTTATGACAGTCATGACAATTTTTCAAACCATCGATCATTTCTGAAGATCTCCAATGCTAATTAACTTATCATTGCCTTTTGCAGGCATTTTCTGACTGGGTGCTCTTTACGGCTAGTGGGATTTTCAGGTGCGGTATACCATGCATGTGATGTAGGTGTTGAGATTATTAGTCCCACACTGTCTGGGAAATCTAAGATCCTGTCATCTTTATTTGTGTTTCATTCTTTCTGGTCAATCGATGATCCGTCTCTACGATACTCATAATTTATTAGTAGTGTGCTCTATCTTTTCATGTTTTCTTCTCAGTTTTATGGACTTTTGGCTTTCATTCGTGGCGGTAGTGAGCAACTTTTTGTATCTAGCGTGGCTCTTATGGCTGCAACTGAAGCAACATTGTGAGCTTTTCGCTCTTTTTGTTCTTCTCTTGGTTAGAAGTTGCAACTTTTGATTACTTCAAAAGGTTCCTAACCAATTCTTGGCACAGGTATGTTCAATGGATTTGGATCTCTCTGTCTCTCGTGCTCACTTCTTCTTATCGGAACTCTCAATTTATGTTTGTGACATGTTTTGCAGTAGTTGGCACGTCAGTATACACACAGCTTCTTCCTCCTCCTTATGGTCAAAAGTTATGATAAAAGACAATACCGAAAATCAGACGAGCATAGCTACAAAATACTACCTCCATGAAAATTATTGACACTTGCACTTTTTCATTTTTTGCCTAAAAATAGGTTAAATTGAAAAGGTAAAAATATCACTTTTTCTGAAACGGTGAGAGCTTAAAAATAGGCTAAATTGAAAAGGTGAAAATATCACTTTTCCGGAAAGAGTACGAGTTAGCGACAAGTTAGTGAGATGGAGTGGCATGAACAGGATCAAGGGAAGTCTATGCTTCAGATAAGTTGAAATTCTCGGATATGGGCATAAGGAAGTGAATTAAGAATGTGAAGTTATCCACTGAATTGAAGCTCCGCAGCATTTCAAAGCCCAAGCCAAAACTGAAGAGATGATTTACCCTGTAATTTTGAAATTTGTTTTGTAAATCATGATAGGTTTTGTGATCTTTTACACATTTATGGAATATTGAATTAAGCAACATAAAATGTACTAAGACCTCCAATGTTCCAAGACAGAATGTTAAGGTCTAGCATTAGAAACACAAAAATCCAGCACTGCAAATGGGGTGTGTCAATTTTCGCTACACTCCTCAGTAAATTGGTACCCTTCATTAGCAGCCATGCATACACATAATCTGAAGAATATACACAGAGAAGTGAAAGGAAAAAGACGGAAAAAAATGCTTATATGAATGATTAAATTAAATTCTATCATGGTCCAAAAATAAATAAATTAAACTATGATACATCCCCTTTCCGCCTTGACCTTCAAAGCGATATGATACATGAATACATGATACATAAAGATAGTGCAGCTCACTAATACAAGAATACAATTAAAAAAAAAAAAAATTGTAAATAAGATATTGCGTAAAAACTAGGACTCGGAATGAGCCGATGTTACAAAAGAAGTAGAGCCATCTAATATGAGATTTGAGTTACTCCCGATATTAGAATTATCTACTAGAAGTTGTTTTCTACTACAAGCAGGGGATCATACAAGATTACGATAAATATATTTTTCAAGCATTTTGTCATAAATAATCATACAGATTACAATAAATATATTTTTCAAGCATTTTGTCATAAATAATCATACACTTGATCGAGCCACAGCAGGTCGGGAATATTACACAGAAACCTTTGGAATTACTCCATGTTGATCTGTTGTGCAATCATCAGACACATTTTCCAACTTCAGGTCCCTTGCTGACTTTGTTCTAATACAATATACAGAGAAGGGAAACACATCACTTTCCATATTAGAACTACAAAAAATGATAAGCAATTATCTGTATTTCGTCACGTTCTTGCTAGATAAGCAAAATAGCAATAAAAATCTGAGGAGATTTGCTTAATAGACAGTACCACAGAAGAAATGGTTTGAACTACAACTAAATTCATGATGGGATATGATAACAAAAGGAAATTGCAGGTAGGCAGATACGGTGGCTTGGTTATGCAAATTTAGAACAGAGTCTAGACATATTTGCTTTTAGGAGGCAGGAACGGAGAATCCTACTTCTAATGGCATTTAGAACAATTAAAATACAGGCTATCAGAAAGTTATTTCACCAGGAATACATCAAAATATGATGGATGTTCTTTGTAATAACGAAATCTTCACTGCTTATTCTAAGCGGTAACTTCTTTCAACTCAAAAGCTACAAACTAACCATTAACTAGTTCATGTTTACACCATTTGGCCTACCTAGAGCAGCATAAAAGACAAACTAACTTTGAAACACTATGAAAAATGGGGATGATAAATTGAACAGATCGAACACAAACCACTTATTAACAAAAGAACAGAAAGTAACCTGATGAAAAGGTTGTATAGCATTTATACAAGAAATAATACGAGATTGGAAAATCATGGAGCTAGAAGAACAAAAAGGGGCAAAAAATGCTTTCAAAAGGGAGGGAAATAGTGAACTTACAGAGACAGGTACTCATGATCTTCCATGCGAAAATCTTTCACATTCACATAAATATATGAGAAATAGTAAACAAAATCATTGCGCCAACCGAGGCAATTTTCTGTCCGCCATACAAGTTCACACTTACGGCTTTCGAGATGATAACTGTATATCCTTCCTTTTAACCCAAGGAAGACTATATCCAAAAGTGGGTGAATACCATAAGGCTCAAATAGATGGCAAGGCCGGGGATGATTTAACTTCAGAGTATGCAAGATAGCTTGATCCTGATCCAACATGTCATATATACAGATGCAATGCTTCAAAATCCAAAAACTTCCACTTGTATTATGATAGTCAAACTGCCACATTGACAATCTACAATCTTTGTTGTAATTTACTTAATACAGAACACCTCTACACTGCCCAATAACTCCAGTTTGGCTAGTCCGAGTCTGGCATGGGACTTCTATGACTTGAGCTGACACAACCGATGAATTAAGGTCAAATAGTACAAGGTGCTTTTCCAAAGTCAGCAAATATAACATCCCATCCAAGTATACAGTCTTTCTAGCCCATTTAATCCCCTTATAATAACCAGATTCCGCGACAAACAGATGCTTAACCCAATCTCCAGGTACTATGTGCCTAACCCACTTACCAATTTCAGAAGAAAATATGTCTAAGCTTGGAGAATCAAAGTAAGGATGAGGTAGGACGATTTTGTAGTAATTGGATTGGACAGGATCAAAGGCTAGTGCAGCAAACATCCTTTCAACATCTTCCAGAGGTTCAGGTATATCAAAATACTGATTTGTCGCTCGGCTAACCACAATATAACGACAAATATCTTGGGCCATATATAAAGACAACCCATGACAACTGTCAATTTCATGATAACATGTTTTGTTATCTCTATCTTTTGTAATGGGACCACGATAATTCAGCTCAGGCATTTTATCAGAATAACAACGGGCATCATAACGTCGAAACAAGTCTCCCCTGTATAAGTTTAGGACGCAAAAATCTGCTGAAATTCTTGGAATACAGACATGAGAAATAAGTTTGTTCCATGATTTGGATACGCACTTGAACACGGTCAAATTCTTTAAATGTAACTGACACAAGATCTCAGTTACTAAATCTATTGGCAAATATTCAATGATTATCTTGTTAGTCTTTTCTCCCAAGACTATTTCCATTTTGATAGATAGCAGTTCCTCATGGGAACCTTTTTGAGCAGAAGGCTCAACGGTTTGCATCGCCTTCACAAGTCTTTGAGTTGTGAGAAGTCTAGAATTCAAATCTTGCAGGCTATGATTACCAGTAGTTTGACTACGCAATTAAAAAACAAGAAGAAATTACCCACATAGTGACGGTGACCGTGCAACGAGCGCTTGTGGTTGAGATTATAAATATGCTATTGGTGGAAATTTTCTCATTGGAGACTGTTCTTGGCACGCTCTTGTCTTTGCCAGTTGAAGAGACTGTTTTGGTTGTTAGCTAAATCTTCATACACGACCGAACATGGGCATAATTCCCTATTAAAAAAAAACTTCATTAAGAACGATGAGCAGTAATGCCAACAATTTGGCACGCTTAATAATCTAGATGAAACTATTTGGACACCAAGACGAGGCCAAAAGCAAAAACATGCATATGGACACATGACAACAATTGATCTATTTTACTTTCTTTTGCAACAAAAATCTTTGTTAGCCGCATTGTCAGTGCTTAGGCATCCTCTCTAATAAGAATATACAAAGATCTAAATGAATCTACTGAATGAATAAAATTCACCAAAATAGCTTCAAACAAATAGCCAAACACAAACTCCATCACCTCCCAAGTCCTTGGAATCATGAACTCAGATAAAAACTGAAGCTTTTATAAATTGAAAGTCAATCTGTGAAAGAATTGTGCAGCCAGTGGATAAAACAACCTAATTGTAACTTACAATTAACAAACTAAGTTTTATTGTTTATCCGAACCCCAGTTGAGAAGACATGTTAAAAACCCTAAATCAAGTCTAACAATTTCACCCAAGAAAATCAAACTAAAATCACAAAAACTTGTCGATAAGCAAGAACCCTAATTGGGAAGAGGAGGAAGAAACAACAAAATCCCAAAATCTGCTTCCATAACTGGAATACAGATGTTTAAATTCAATTAAGGAACAATCAATTAGAAGAAACAATAAAAAAAAAAAACATTAATTTGTCGGCAGATAAGGGAAATACAAAATAAAATAACAAGAGATGAAAAAGACATCTACTTACAGAATAATTGTGAGCTTGAAACCGTGGATCCGATAAAATAAATCAGAGGAAAAATAACTTATACAAGGCAGAGCAAGCTTATCCACAGCAAAAAACTTAGGTTTTAGTTTAGGAAAGGGAAACCCATCTTCTATATTCCGGTAAGGAACTCTGTGGAAAAAGGACGGCCAGATTGATTTGCTATGGATGGCCAATATTATGCCTCAAATTCTCCCTCGCGCTCCCCATTTCTAATTCCAACTCTAGTTAACTTCGGAAGATGAGTTCTCAGGTGGCAGTAGAAAAGAAGATAATCAAACCAGTGAGAGATTTCTATGGGGATATACTCCTGAAAAGGTTATGCGGGCCTAAGGAGTAAAGAGGATTGGCAGTGAGAATCATAGACTTGCCGACAAGGCAATGCTAGCTAAGTGGAATTGGAGTTATGCAAATGAGCATAAGGCTATACGGACAAGACTGGTGTAGCAAAAGAGAGAAGGTGTTCTGGCCAAAAGAATTAGAGTAAATTATTCTAATAACCCTGGAAATTATGGGGTTTACAGATATGGCCCCAGGGTTATTAATAATTTTTATAAATTAACATTACCCCATGGGAGAGGTTTCTGGAAATTGTTTGGATCCAATTTTGCAGAAGCAAAATTTGATATATTGGTAAAAGGAAAAGTGAAATCAAGGGATTCACCTATTTGAGCAGTGGAATTGTTGTTGGTACCCATATTTCGTCTTCTCTGATAAACAATTGTTGAAGTTAACATTAACCAGAACAAGAATGACGAATAAAAGAATTCAAGATTTAGATCTTGAGGTGAACATATGAAAGATTGTTGTTGAAAAGAAAAATTAGGTATTGAATCTGAAAAAGATGTTGAAAAAGATGTTTGATTCCTTTGATTCTGCGTGAAAAGATTTTATAAAAAGTATTTGCAGATGAAAATTTTCAGCTCAGGATCGACCGCTTGATACCATGAAAGAACTTGAATATTATTGATAGAAAAGATAATTCTTACAGAGTTATTACAGTGCCTTAAATAGGAAATTATTCAGACACAAAAACATAAAGAATGTAATAACAGCCAGGTCAATTACTGACTAACATTGACCTGACAGACACATACTATCAGCACATACACATAGTTCGGTCACACATACTGCTGACACAGGTACATTATCTAATAGGTTTTGCAAACTACTTTGCACTTCGAAAGTGGCTCAGGGGGAAGACGAGAAAATATCTCTAGTTTAACATCTTCGTGAAGATCCTCCATCAATCGATCAATATTCCGGAAAACACGAGCAAAAACTAGTAAACTCAACTCCTATAGACAGATTAGTTTAACGATTCTTTTCGGAAACCGAAGGAAAATATCGGAATTTAAAAAAAAATATGATCTCTCTTCCTTTCTTATACCTAGAATTTTTAGCGGCCACAATAAAATAAAATAGGGTCACCCAATCCTAAATTGAGTCACCCCTTATTATTTATTTTCGTAATGGCAAAATTGCCCTTCAATAATCGGAAGTTAAACATGAATTCGGTAGTTATTATTAGCGGATTTATTTTAAGTTTTTTTTTTAATCGAATTTTGGTTCTACCATAATCGGTTGTAAATTGTGTTGATTTAATTTCCGAATATATAGTGTCCCAAAAATGAGATTTTTTCAAAATCCTTCAATTTTCGAATTTTGATACTACCATAATCGGTAGTAAATTTAACTTTCGAATGAATATTGGCCCCAAATGAAATTTTGTCACAATCCTTTAATTTTTTAACTTTGGTACTACCACTCGGTAGTAAATTAATACTTTAATCTCCGAATATATATAATTTTCGAATTTTGGTACTACCATAATCGGTAGTAAATTTAACTTCCGAATGTATACTGGCTCCGAAATGAGTTTTTGGAAAAAAAAACCTTAATTTTCAAATTTTGGAATTATAACAATCGGAAGTAAGGTAACTGAACTTCTCTTCCGATTATATAGTGGCATTTCCAAATGAGAATTACCATATTCGGTGGTATTTTAAGTTAATTAAACTTCCGATTATATACTGGCCCCAAAATGAGTTTTTGGAAAAAAACCTTAATTTTTCGAATTTTAGAATTATAACAATCGAAAGTAAGGTAAGTGAACTCAACTTCCGATTATATAGTGGCATTTTGAAATGATAATTTCCGTATTCGGTAGTATTTTAAGTTAGTTAAACTTCCGAATATATATTGTCCCCAAAATGAGTTTTTGAAAAAAAATCTTCAATTTTCGAATTTTGGTACTACCATAATCGGTAGTAATTGTGTTCATTATCTACCGATTGTGTTTAATTTTTAGAAAAATTGAATTTTTTGAATCAAGAATAATCGGTAGATAACAATCATTTTATCTACCGATTCTGGTTGATGTTCATCATTTCTTAAGAACATCATCTATAATCGGTAGGTAAAATAGATTTTTATCTACCGATTATGTTCCTGCTACTGCAAATCTGATGCAGGGCATACTACAATTCCAGAAGATTCCGCTTAGAGGTTTGACTTCCATGGTTTCCTAGTTTCAGTCTTTCTTATTTTTAGGATTCTTTTAGATTTCCTTTTAGTTTTCTGTTTCCTAGTTTAGTTATTCTTCAAGCCTATATAAAGGCTAGATTAAGTCTTGTAAGAGCTATCTATTACTCAATCAAATTATTAAACACAAAACTTATCTTTCTCTTCTTGCTTGAATTCTCTTCTCTTCTTGCTTATAGCAATCTAGTATTGCTTTCTTTTACCTTGTTCCACATTAGTTGGTATCACCCGCTTAGTTTTAGGTTTTTCATCCTATCACTTGATCCTTTACTTCGCTTCCGCAACACCTTTTCATTCCTTTTAAGTACACAAAAAAAAAAACAAAAAAAAAACAAAAAAAAAAAAATATGACTGTTCAACCAGTTACTCTAGCAGCAATCGAAGCTCTCATCAAATCTCATACCGAGATTTTGGCAAAAAACATTACTGAAACTCTTGAGAAGTCCATGGAGGAAAAATTAGGGTTAAGAGATAACAAGCTTGAAGCAATGCAAAATCAGCTTTTCAAGGTTGCAAAACACATAAATATAGATTTGGATATGCCTGAGCTTGTAGACTTAGAAGAAAAAACTAAAAACGATACACTTCAGTTTTTACAGAATGATGAAGTACCTAAAGATGTATTGCGTACTTTAAACATTAAGAAACCGTATGAAGGGTTCATAGGTCATTCAAAGAAGAAGCTAGTTTCTCCTACACTCGACAGTGATGATGAAGATGAACGTGAGAACGATCTAGAGAAGAATTGGATTGAATAACGACGTTTAAAAACTGGTCACAACCCTTACAGTTCTTTACCCGAATATAAGCTAAAAGCTGATATTCCCAACTTCTCTGGAAATTTTCGTATTGAAGAACTAACTGATTGGTTCTTTGAGGTAGAAGCTTTTTTTGAATTTATGGAAGTCCCTGAAGATTCTAAGGTCAAACTTGTGACTTACAAGCTCAAAGGAGGAGCTGCAGCCTGGTGGGATAAGATCTGTGATGATCGTAGAAACGCTAACAAACCGAAAATACGTACTTGGACACGTATGAAAACTTTGATCAAGGATAAGTTCTTACCTAGAGACTTTATGCAGCAACTTTTCATCAAATTGCAGAACATTCAGCAGGGGGCACGCACTGTTGAAGAATATGTGTCAGATTTTTATAATTTGGTGGCACGAAATCAACTCAAAGAATCTGAAGAACAGTTAGTTGCAATATTCATTGAGGGGCTGAATAGATTAATACAAAATGGTATGACTCATTCAGTTTTTACTATGGTCGAAGCGGTGCAGCAAGCTATTAAGATAGAAAATCGCCTTCTTCGTTCTTTTAGGACTTATCCATCCAGACAAGGGCGTTATCAAAATAATTCCAAGGGTACCAATTCATCTCAAAACTTTTCTCCAGATATTGTTTTGACTATTCCCAGGCCTCCTTATGATGATGTTAGCCATTCACATCGACAACCTAGCCATATTGTGCCTTATACTCCACCTCTGGCTACACCTATCTTAGCCAATCCAGTTGATCTTCAGCCGGGTCAGCAGTCTCACTCTCTGCAACCAACTCCTCCTACTACAGGGAATCGGTTTCATAACATGCAACAACAATTTCCACCGCAACAGAGAACTACTAATACTTATGCAAAATTTCATGGAGATAAGTGAAATAAATGCCAGCAATCGGGGCACACGTCTAGTGATTGTCGGAAATTCAATGCTTTGATTGGTGAACCTCAGTTCATTAATGAAGTCACTGGTGCGCTTAATGAGTTCGAAGATGAAGACTCACCTGGTGATGACGATGAGTTTGTTGGGATGATTCGTCCATTATTTCTTACTCAACAATGCAAGTCTCAGAGACACAGTATCTTCAAATCCAGATGTTATATTGGGGGTAAAATCTGCAAGATAATAATTGATAGTGGCAGTGTGGATAATTATATTGCTGATCACGTAGTTAAGAAGCTTAAACTACCAGTAACTTCTCATCCAGAACCTTACACTGTAGGATGGGTTAATGCCTCTAGCACACAGAAGATTACTCTTCAGTGTTATGTGTCATTCTCTTTTGAGGGTTATGAAGACACAGTTCTATGTGATGTCATTAATATGACGGCAACCCATCTTCTTCTTGGCAGACCTTGGCAATACGATCTTCACACGGTTCACAATGGATTCGAGAATACTTACATTTTGTTCATAATGGGAAAATCAAGGTTCTTAGTCCATCCAATTCCACTTCAAACTCTTGTGCACAGACTGATGCTGTCGTAGCCACTGTTATTCGTTCTTTGCACCCACAACATTCTTTACATTCCCATGAAGATTCTAAGCCTATGATTGAGTTGCCTGCAAAGGTAAAGCCCTTATTATTTCAATATAATGTTTTATTTCCAGATGAACTACCAACTGCATTACCTCCTTTACGGAATATTCAACACTGCATCGATTTTATTCCTGGAGCCTCTTTACCAAACCAAGCACACTATCGCTTGAGTCCTGCTGAGCATGAGATATTACAGGGACAGGTAAATGATTTGCTTACAAAGGTTTTGATACGACCTATCAACAGTCCTTGTGCCAGTCCTGCCTTCTTGGTTAGTAAAAAAGACAATGGATGGAGGATGTGTATCGATTGCAGAGCATTAAATCGCATCACCATTCCTTATAGATTTCCGATCCCGCGTATTGATGATATGATTGATTTACTGTCGGACTCTATTATTTTTACTAAGTTGGATTTACGCAGTGGTTACCACCAAATACGCATTCGAGGTGGAGATGAGTGGAAAACAGCATTCAAGACACGTGAAGGTTTATATGAATGGATGGCCATGCCATTTGGGTTATCTAATGCACCTAGTACTTTTATGCGACTTATGAATCAGGTTCTCCAACCCTTTCTCAGTAAATTTGTTATTGTCTATTTTAATGACATACTAATTTTTAGTCGCAGTGAGCCAGAACACCTCCAACATCTTTCACAAGTGTTTCAAGTTCTTGCTGACAACTCTTTATATGTTAATTTGAAGAAGTGTACCTTCATGGCTTCTTCAGTAACATTTTTGGGATATGTGATTTCTACTGATGGTATTCATGGCGATCCTTCTAAAGTTCAAGCAATTGAAGATTGGCCAGTTCCTACTTCTATTCGTGATGTTCGTAGTTTTCATGGTTTGGCTTCTTTCTATCGAAGATTTGTGAAGAACTTTAGCTCTATTTCTGCACCTTTGACTGAATGTCTCAAGAAGGAGAAGTTTGAGTGGACGGAAGCAATGGATAAAAGCTTTATTCTTCTTAAAGAAAAGCTTTGTACGGCACCAATTCTTGCACTTCCGAATTTCAACAAGCCTTTTGAAATAGATTGTGATGCATCTGTTGTTGGTATTGGTGAAGTATTATCACAGGAGGGTCATCCAATTGCATATTACAGTGAGAAGAATTCAGATGCACAAAAGAAATGGTCTACATATGAATTAGAGTTATTGTCTCTTGTTTAATCTCTTAAGCAGTGGCATACTTATATTATACATAATCTCAAACAAAATGAGGTTGATACCCCCAAGTAAGCTGCCAATCATATATATAGAGTCTGAAAAGTTGGGGATCAATCCAACCAATCCGGTCAGCTGAAAATACGCACCTGCAAAAACTATAATCATCCAAAGATATATGTGAATACATTCCCCATAAATAACAATCCTTAGTAATCAATCCATGCATTGTCGGGATATGTAAATCATTCACACAAAGAGGTATAAATTTTTCAATAGCTTCTAGTTGAGGTGCACGCCCTAAATCAGGTTCTAAATCAGCGGAAATAACTTTTATGGATGATATCGGTTCCAGTTGAGCAAAATAGGGCACACAAACATATGTTGGCTCAAATGGATCAATAATATCATGACTCATAGACCCGTTATCATCTAAAACGGTTTCATTATTAATATCATCAAGACAAAAAAAATATGAACTTAATGGCTTAAAGGTCATGGTCGAAACTTTTTCGACTGATGGAACTAATCGAGACTCGAACAAAACTAGAGGTTCTAGTTTGGATTTCCATTTATTAGTGTCTAACAGCCGTATGGAGTCTAACAAGGCATTGACTTCACAAATAACACTATCGTCATCAAAATCATACCCAAAATGAGCTAAGCAAACCTCTAATGGATCTCCCAAGTGGATCTTGCAAATATCTTGCGAGTGCATACTTTCTTTTCGCCCGCACTTCAGACTAGAGTACCTAAAAAAAAATCAAACAAACTGCGTAAAAGAACTAAAAGAAGAATAAAAATAAATTATTTAAAAAAATTAAAAATAAGCTATATATAATGATATCAACTAGCGAGTATTTTGCTACCACTCCCCGGCAGCGGCGCCAAAATGATATAATTTTTTGAATGATGTTGTAGTAATGAGGTTCAAACTCTCGGACTTGTGAAGATTAAATTTAAAGATTTAATAAAATTATATACAAAAATATTAACAAAGTGGGCGAGAGGTATGAGAAAATAACCAAGACACTGATTCCACTATTACACATGAATTAATGATGGTAAATAATCCAAAACTCTAATCTCTTTTAAGTCCTTTATATCTTAACTCACTAATAATCAAGCAAATTCTCAAACATCAATTGTATCCCTTAAGCATAGATTATCTAAACAAAGCATAACCTATCTAATTGAATCACAACTAATTAGGAAAATTACGCAAACAATTTAAAACTCTGCAAAAGCAGTGATTGAGTGAATTATAATTAAATATTAGAGAAAATAAAATAGTTACCAATTATTCATGCGTAAATAGCTTCCTCATTGCCTTGGTTGTGGGAGAATTAGTCGCTCATCATGTTGGAAACACGCTCAAAAATCATTATTATTGCTCAAAGGGTGTTTACAAATGATGAAAATGGAGAAATAATTCAAAACCGGGTTTGTAACAATTATATTTGTTACAAACCAGAGAACTACGACCCACAGTATGTGTCACTAATACTGTTGCTCTAAGACCCACGGCTCTGTGTCGCAAACGCTGGAAAATAAGTCTGCCTCTGATGTACGACCCACGTCTGTGAGTCGTTGACACTGTTAAAAAACGACTGTCTCTGCAGGTCCGTTCTTCGTGTTCTTCATGTTCATCATCATCAGCAGCAGCAGAAACCGAGTTTGGGAAAACTCGAATTTCTTCTTCTCTGGTTCTCCTCAGCCCCCCAGACTCTCGACACCCTCTCTAGGACTCCCAGGGAATCTATTTAAAGAAAAAACACGCGTTGAATCTCCTCCATTAATCCCAAATAATCTTCTTTTACTCGGAATATTTTCTTTCTTTTTTTATCAATGATTTTGATTTTTACGCATCTGCAGCTGGATTAAATTCCTTATAAATCTTCTTCACGTTCCAAAGTGTTGATTAAGGCTTCCAAACACGTGCAGTACACGTTTAGATTCACCACAACTCGTGTAAGCTCATGTTTTTCCTCCAACTCCCTGTTTGGATTAAACCAAGTTATCCAGACAAATTTGATCGAAACAAACACCCATACTAGCTTTATTAGGACATATCACAACTACCCATTAAGTTTCAGCCCTTTAGTCTACCCAGAACTCCTTCAAGAATCGATCGAAAGTTACGCAGTTGAGAATAAAATTTTCCCGCCAAAACGAATTTTTGAAATGTTGAAGATGGTGTCCCCCTAACCAAACTGGGGGTGCGAATAGCAGGTGCCCAACTGAGGTGCCCCTTATCCAAATTGAGGGTGCATTTAGTACTTTTCTTCGGGAGTCCAAATAGCACTTTTTGAGCAACTTTTTCCACACAAGTGTATTTCTCCAAAAACACCTACAAACACACAAAGCATCAAAATTAGTACAAAAATCGAGCACTAACAATAGAGACGTTGAGTACAATTTAGACACAAAAATGTGTCTATCAACTTTTAGTATAAAAATAATTAAAAATTCGGATTTATTAGTTAGGGTAATTTTAGAATAGTCTAGAAGTTTATTTTAAGAGTTTTAATAAGTTAGAAAAGTTGCCTAAAGGTAGTAGAAACCTTGGGAAACAAGTTTTTTATATTTTTGTTAAGTTTAGATTTTGTTTAGGGGGAGTTATCTATATAAGAAGCTTCAAAAACGAAAATTGGAGGACTCTTTTGATTAATTCAATTATTTTGTTATTGTTAAACTTGGTTTAACTTTATTGTGATTTCTATTTATATTCGGGTTAATCCTGAGGTCTAAATAATCATCTAATCCACAGTTGTAATTCTCCGGAGTTGGGAGGTCTAGATCATTCGTTCATAGTCATTATTCGTAAGAATAATTTGAGGTCTGAACAAATCTATCGGTTACTTTATCTATTTTGATTTCGCCGCGACACTCATCACCTTTCAAACGCTTCCGATCAGTATCAGTTGGTACCAGCGCGAAGTCGATTATGGGGTTGATAAGATGCTACCAAGAGTACAAATCGGTCGTGGTCGAGGTCAAGGAAGTGCTCAAGAATATTTTAATGCATTAAAAGAACAAAAAATGACAGATATCGGAGGTATGTGGATTCAACAAAACATTGATGGTATTTTTGATGATGTTCCTGAAGATGATGAACTTACTGAAGAAGTTGTTTTTGGAGATCAAGCAGATAGTGATATACAAATGGTTTCTCATATCTATCATAATAAGAGAGAACTTGTTAAATCAACCTATGAAGATCTGTCTTGGGTTCCCAGTAAACCTCATGCTTCTTTATGGTGCGTAGATTTTTTTTTATGACATCAATTCATGTGTTCGAAGATTTTCATCAACAAGTTACACATGTAGAACATGGTACCGGCAAGATTCGAGGACAAATCTTCTCCAATACCGGTAGAACGGTGAAGGGAGATTTATGGAAACTAAATTATTATTTTCCTATTATTATTTGTATTTTATTAATGATATTTTTAGTAGAAAAATAATTAAAATTCAGATTTATTAATTAGCATAATTTTAGAATAGTGTAGAAGTTTATTTTTAAGAGTTTTAATAAGTTAGGAAAGTTTCCTAAAGGTAGTAGTTACCTTGGAAAACAAGTTTTTATATTTTGTTAAGTTTAGAGTTTGTTTAGGGGGAGTTATCTATATAAGGAGCTCCAAAAACGAAAATTGGAAGACTCTTTTGATTAGTTCAATTATTTTGTTATTGTTAAACTTGGTTTAACTTTATTGTGATTTTTATTTATAGTCGGGTTAATCCTGGGGTATAAATAATCATCTAATCCATAGTTTTAATTCTCCGAAGTTGCGAGGTCTGGATCATTTGTTCATAGTCATATTCTTAATAATAATTTAAGGTCTGAACAAATCTATCGGTTACTTTATCTATTTTGATTTCATTGCGACACTCATCATCTTTTAAACGCTTCTGATCTGCATCACTTCCCAAAAGTAGCTTGTGCCTAATTACAACTTACTTTCCATGTAGCTTGTGACTGGTTACACCTTGATTCACAAAGCATCTTGTGAATGGTTACAACTTGCTACACATCATAGGCTATGATCGGTTATATACTGATTCTCAACAAAAGTTAAGATTGGTTCTACCTTGTCATCTTGTATTGGTCATCCAAATATTCAATGAAGAACCGGACCAACACACTCATGATTTCCCTTTTGATTATGAAACAAGTTCAAACATCTACTTCCTTAAACCAATATAATAATACATAGTTTCCTAAGACACAATCAGGTAACTAAATACATAGATTATATCGATGTCGTATTTCAAAAGATAATCCTTATACTTCGTAATATAATTCCTTGCACTTTGATCATACTAATACAACCAAGTCTAATACTAGAGTTTCATATGTATATAACTTTGCATATTATGTTTTCAATCTAAAACGACTAAGATATGTATGGAATGAAAACAAGATCAATTCAATATTGCTAACCTCAAGATGAAGGATGGTGTCGTCGTTGAGTAGTTACTTCTTCGCATTCTTCAGGTCTTCAGAGTAATATATGTACGTCTCAACATTCCTATACTTTTTAGTCTAACCTAAACGAAGTCGACTCTGGTAATTAATCAAGTGAATCTAGATAAAAAAAAAATCCTAAAATATGACAACCAAAATTGACATACCAACGCTTGATGAGTTCAACCGAGCTATCCTCTAACAAATTCACCAATACTAGAGATTCAATATAACTTCGCATGTTATGCTTTCAATATAAACGACTTGAAGCAACGTAGATAGAAATTGAAACAAGTCAAGTCTTGCATTATTAACCTCGAACAGAAGGATGATGTGTTCGTTGATGTCGATACGTCTTCTGGTTCTTCAGAGTAACTCGAGTTTGTCTCAATATTTCCAAAATTCCTAGTGTAACCTAACAAAGTTGACTCTAGTAATCTAATCAAGCAACTCAAGTTTTGGAGATAAAATATGAAAACTTAACTTGACATACCAACGATTGGTAGGTTCAACCAAGCAATGCCCTAACAAATAAAAAGTTATATCCTTATTTAGTAAGTTCCATCTACGCTCTCCTAATATTGGGAATACTCATAAAAAAGAAAAGAAAATGAATCTAAAACCAAATGATTTATTTACCACATGACCACCATTGATTAACAAAACAGAAGACATCATACATCTAGAATTTGTGAAATGTCACAATACTACATATCAGTACATCTATATACATGCTTCCTAATATGCGCAGATATATACATTTAGGTTTTTTGTGAAAATTTAGTAGCACAAAATATGTATATATACAACATATATGAACTAGCATCATCTATACCAGAAAACAGAAAATGCGTCTACAACTATCAGCCTGCAAATCAGTCAAGCCAAAAGTAGTGTTCTTCTTTCCCTACCTCGCTTTCCCTTGCAATATTTTCACATGGAACTAAAAAAAAGAAAATCATAGGGAGCACGACTAAATGGAAGTTTACAAAATACAAGCAATATGAAGACATGCTAAACAATAAAAACATTCACAACATAAACTTCATCAGGGAATCTTTAGTCTGGGTGCACTTCAACAAGAAACAAACATATCAAATGCTCATAGTGATTTTAACTCAGAACACTAGCACATCAAGGAGTAATATAATATGGTGTACATAAGAATAATTTTTCCCAAATGCGTCAAATATAATATCGCACATCTCGTGCTATTTAAAACTCAAAATACCATGATAATATCCCACCTTGTGGTGCTAGTAATAATATATACACTTACCCTGCTGAGTAATAATATCATACTTCTCATGCTAATCAACCTAGTAAGGATCCTTGGGGAAAACCAAAGACTTTCCTCACGGGAAAAATAAGACATGTATACCACAATACATACCTCTATAACAACCAACATACAAAGAATACAATTTATGTAATACTTTCATTAATTCTCGAGTTAATTAACGAATCATAAAACAAACAAATCAAAACAATTGTGCAGAACTAACTTACATCATTTTAATGACTACAAGAAAATCTGTGAAATATCCTACCTTAAATACATTACTTTCCCTTATGTCCTCTAGTCTAATTAAAACCTTAACTCACCTCAATCATATCCAAGAAATTACCTTAATCATCTCCACAAGCTATAAGAAACAACCTAGAGCTAAATCATAATGTAAAAGAATGAAAAACTATTGAACAATGGCCGAAAACACTACATGACGACACATCTTAAATTAGGCATAAGTGATAGCCTAGTTATCGAAAAAAAACATTTAATATTATTTCAAAATCGTATCTCAAAAACCTTTATAGGTACAGAAATAAACCGCAGATAATTTTATTTCTAAGTGAGTTAAAAATATTACCAAACGAATCATATATACACCTTATAGTTCAAGTATTTTGTCAAACGATTCTTCAGGTATGAAGACCTATAAATTAAAAACTTTAATAATTTAGGCTTCCTTGTTTTAAATAATTAAGAAATTACAAGGGTTTAGTTCTTACCTTGATTAGTTATTTGAACCAGATCAAATCCTACTTGTTATCAAGCTCGGAAATCGATTATTTCCTCATTCCTCTCGTCCCTTCCTAATTTATTTTTTGAAATTCGTCTTCCTCTCTGTTTTGTTTTTAGTTTATTTTTTGGTTTCCTCTTCGCTCATAAGAAGAACCAAGAAAAATTCTAGGTGTTCAAAGACGAATAAACCTATTTCTCTAGTGGTTAGGTGGTGTTGTCGACGAGATGAAAAAAATACATGAAAAATATGTTAAATTATTCGTTTTGATCATATCCATCAAAACAAAAATTTAGTATAGTTCCCCTAGAAGTCCTAATTATGGACCCAAATTATTAATTAATATTTTAAATTAATAACTAATTGAAAGAAATAATCCATTTCTATTAAATTATTTGGATTTGACCGGTACTAGTCAAATTGCAGCAAAGTTATCACAACATGAATCACATATATTTTATATTTTTAAACTTATAAAAACACGTGAATCACATATGAGAAACAAGAAATTTTAAGAGACTTATATTGTTTAAGACGTTTGTTTTGTTACTCGTACGGGATGTTTATTGCCAATAATACGAAAAACCTAAGATAATACCGGTAATAGTATCAAAAACCTAAAAAAAGAAAAATATTAATTGTAGTACATGTTAACTGTTTCAATTTTCTTTTCAAATTTAAAGATGTACTAAGGCAAAACTGCATAAATATAAAAAGAGCGATTTTTTTTTTGCCTTTTCAGTTTTTGAGTCTAGGGTGGCCGACCATCCCTTCCTACCTAAAACACCGCTCCGATCGAAGCCACTTCGAATTGTCGGAGGTCTATGCCTTGTGTTGTCTTTGTTTTTCTTTTATGTTTTTTATATTAAAAAGAAGAATTTGTGGTGCATTAAAAAAGTGAGATTTGGTATGGTAAAGTTGTAAGTTGGTTTGTTCTTATTGTGTTGATATTTACATGTAAGTTAGGTCGGATACAATAACAAAATCTAACAAGAGTCTTATAATCAAGCTTCTTTGTTATAAGACTCATAAAACTTCTTCCTTCTTCCTTCTTCCCTTTTTATTTGGTTCTGAATTGTTAGTCATCTTGAGTGTTAGGGAAAAATCAGTGTGACTATTAATTTTAAACTTTCACAACATTCTTATAAATTTTTTCAGTTATTGCTAGTCTTTGCTTTTAGCTAGGATATCAACTTTTTTGATCCTTCTATGGGCATATTTCTTTCCTCTATTTGCATTCCAAAACTCCATGTAGATTCTCATCATTTGTATTTATGGTCCTCCTACATGTTTCTTAATGATTTTAAAACTCGTTCCTTTGTTACTCTAACCTTTCCTTTTTAATTAGTTTGTGACATTCTAAATCACCTGCATTAACAACTCTCTCCCCTCAAAGTCTAGCCCAATGCCTTTAATTTTTCATCCTGGACACTTTAACCGTCATCTTATCTTGGACTAAGGCTAAGTTTGGTAAAAATAAATAAATTCAAAAGCACTTTCAAAACGTAGTTATAGTAATATTTTTTCATCTTAGTGTTTGCAAAAACTCTTTTTCAAAGCGCTTCCAAAATTCCCGAGGAGCTTTTAAAGGCTCAAAAAACATAAGTTGTGACACCACCTTAATTTCATATTTTATTTTCCCTATCTATCCTTATTTTATTTTATAAATGCCAAAAATTACCCTTAAATTTATATTTTGTCAGTTTTTTGTTCTTTATATTTTATTATTAAAAAAAAGGATGCCACACGTGGCTTTTATTGAAAGGTAAAAATTTACACAGAGATGACTGGGAGACACGCAACAATATGCGCCCCAACCCCTTTTTAAATAATAATACCTAACCTATGAAAAAGAGAAACTCTTGTTTTGCTGTTAACATCACGACTGTCCATACAATTCTTCAATCTTTTCAACAAAACAGCAAAATCATCACCTAATTCACCCAAGGTTGTGAAAGCTAAAACACCAAAGCCGTATCCATGAGACGAGCATTTATCCGCATATTTGTTCCTCTTACGAGTAATAACAGCCGAAATAGCATGACCAGGCGTGTAACTACGATTTTCGCCTTTAGAGAACGGCGAAACACCGGTAACATAGAAGCATACATTCTGACCATTATCCCAATTACAAATCATAATATCGGCTGGTCTAAGAGGAGTGTGTGTATCAGATAGAAAACCCAATGGGGCTTCTTTTCTGGCAGCAATACTGGATTTGTAACATATATGTCAGCAAGCAAATCTCTTACCATATCATGTCGGAATTTCTGACCAACCTCGCTGGCGCAGTGGATAACATGGTCACCAAACTGATCCATAGCTCTTTTACAACAGGGCATGCACTGTCTTCAACAAAAAGAGGGATTCCCAACCTGTATTGTAGCA
The DNA here is from genome assembly GCF_003573695.1 of Papaver somniferum. Lineage (NCBI taxonomy): Eukaryota > Viridiplantae > Streptophyta > Magnoliopsida > Ranunculales > Papaveraceae > Papaver > Papaver somniferum. The sequence continues at coordinate 18,887,762 of NC_039361.1, read as the reverse complement.
CAGACCTGAAATGACGCGGCCCAACGACTTGGTTAAGTCCAGAAATGGGAATGGCCTTAATATAATCTTGCGCATGAGATAATATGTTGCTTTTCCATAGAATGGAGTCACGTTCTGACAAGGTGAAGGTGTTGTTGATATTCTTCTTAACAACATCAAATAAATGAACTTCCAGTAGGTGCATGAGCTGTGGGGAAGATTCTTGGATATTGAAAGTAGAAGAAGATAAACCACACACTTGCATGCAGTGGTCCAAAGCAATCTGGAAGTTAGGACTCAAGTCAGATGTGCCCTGTAAAATGGTATTCTGTAGGTGTGAAGTTTGAAAGCATGAATCTAGGTAGCAGTATTGAATTGTATCTTCCATTGTATAAACACCCAGACCACCGTCTTTCATAGGAAGGGTGGCAATGCGTTGTTGAAGTGGTCCAAAACCAGGACCGTCACCGGTGATCAAGTATCTCAAAAACCGGAAAAGATATTGATCAAACTGAATCTGAGCAGACAGCATAAATCGAGGATTAGTGGTGCGCATTGTGAAATAGAGTTTGGAAACTCCAGCACAATTACGCAGTAATAAAAGCTCACTCTGTGGATCTTTAAGTTTTTTGATTGTATCCATAAGCTGCGTAGTTTTTCCCACTCTAGCAATGATTGTGTCACTACAGAATTGGGCATCCAAACTTACTGGTCCACCTAGTAATTTGACCCCTCCAACTGGCCTACCAATACCATTCGGAAAAATATCATCTGCCATACCCCTAAGGTCTGTAGTTGGCAAAAAAACTTTTGTTTTATTAATGTTCAAAACCAGCCCCCTGCCCGCACCTTCGGCCTGAATAATCTTCAAAGCATTGGAAACTTCCATGGTGTCACCGATGATGGTTCCATCATCCAAGTACCATGCATGAAGGTCTAAGTGCATTGCGACTGGATTTTACAAACAAGTGGGTGTAGAACTAATGAGAAGATTAAAGGGCCAAGAGGATCATCTTGTTGAACTCCTTTGGCAGATGAGAGAGTGAAGTCATAGTAGTACAGCTTAGCAGGACTGCGTAGCAGAACTCCACCCATTTTGAGATGCCTGGGCATTTGTCTCGTACCTCATTGATCATAACAGTTCTATCCAAGTTAAATGTATTAGTAAAGTCCACAAGCAACATAGTGAGGTTATCCTGTTTACCTTTAAGTTTTGACAATCTGTTGGTAGAGTGTAAAATTCCATCTGCACCACATGGAATTCCTACACCGAATTGGTGATTGCCTAGGTATGAAGTCATATCTTTTATCACAGAAGATGCAGCGAGTTTCGAGCACAACCTCCTACAAATAGTTCCCACTGCTATTGGCCTAATACCTCCTCCGGGCTTATTCAATGGAATCAAGGGGGCACTCGCTATGTATTCTCCTAAAACAGGTGGGCAGTGTCCAGAAAGCCATATATTTACAACTCATGTGATTGACCGAAGAAGTTCTTCTGCGACAGCGGAAGCAGCTCCACTTGTTACGTCTAGTAAGTGATGAGCCCTAAGGCCATCCCTACCACAGGTTGTGCCTTTAGGGAAGCTTGTTATAGCTTTCACAACTGATGGAACATCCACGGAGACTGCAGCAGCATCTATGTTATCTGAAGGTATGAGAGGAGGTGGTGCTGATGGATACTTTTGTTGTAGTTCATAAAGTGTATCAGCAGTAGATGGGGCAACCCCATTTGAAGAGAGAATACGGATAGCGGCAATGAACTGGCCAAAACTTAATTTCTTCTTACATGCCTCTACATTAGTCTTGTGCTTCTTCGTCTTAGGGGGTTGTCGTTGTTGATGATTTTGCTTAGTCAACTCCAATAATCTACGAACAGTAGTGATGCATCCATTTGGTTGTCCCCAATCAATCAATGCCTGGTTAATTATTGCAATTTGAAGCCTCTTCCTTGTACCTGATCTCTCCTCGGAGGTGGTTTTGGGTATATAGAGGTTGGGGGTGAAAATAGGTAGCAATAACAATTGTATCCAGGAAGATAAGTTAGAGGGATTAGTCAGTACCTATTCAAGTACTGTTTTTAAAGTCCTGGAGAAGTTCAAACGACATGGTGGTGGGATACTGACAATTGTGGTTATTTGATTCTTATAAATTAGGTCAAGGATATCCAAAGAAAGCCCCATCGATGCATCAGAAGTCTCATCCATATCGGTCATCGAAGAATCAACAACTGTTTCAGGTTTCTCAATACCATGTATGAGAAAATCAGCATTCCTGCCATTGAAGGGACCAACCAAAATATCTCCATTGTGAGGGAGACAAGGCCTTTTCCATGACTGAACTTTCATACATTTAACACACAACCACATCTGCAGTTGCTTAAGAAGTTTCTCCCAAGCCGCGTAAACTACTGTATTGGTACATATCCTCTCTTTGCAAACTGCTTTATCCTTAAGTGATGTCCAATAACGATCGTGTATGTGTCTAAGAATTGAAATCTTTACATACCCCTTGCCATGACAATCTTGACATTCATCAAATTTTTTGAAGGGGAAATGAGCCATGATATCATCAGATTCTTCATTATGTATGAAGGGTTGCGCAAAATCATCAGATTCCACAACACTAGATGATTTTTCTTGAGATGATGATGAAGCTCTTGTTCTTGGCATGCTGCTAAGGATGAAGACAATGTTCTGTGGCTAAGGATGAGATCTAAAAACAACAATTAGGGTTTTAAGGATGGGAAATAAAATTTCAAAGCTTGAAAACTCAAAGTACCATACATCAAAAACTCTAATTAAAACACCAAAGATGAGCAGAAGACCTTCAAAAAATTTTGTAAAACCCCTAACCAATCACACACACAGAAACACTAAAACCCCTGTTCAATCACACACAGAAGAAAAATTGATTCTTCAAAAACCCAGAACAACACCCTGCCACCACTGAGGATTGGGAGTTACTTGAATAAACTACAATCAAACCTCAATACCCACCCCTAAATCAATCTTCAATTACACACAACAATCAATCAATATGTAAAACCTTAACTCTGGAGTTCACTGAAACACCTTAAACTGTGATGTAAACTTCTTCTTCTCCTAAGAATAGATGGTGAAGAAAAACCGAAACAGAGATGGAGATTAGAAGAACAAAATCCCAAAAATCAATACTACAAGCACAAATTCCTTATACTGTCTTCAACTTCGAAAAAAAACCTCTTCCTGAATATAAAAAGAACCTAAATTCCCTATACTGTCTTCAATCGATTTCAACCCCCGATGACAAACTTGGAAAACTACTCTCAAAGGTTCAAATTATCCACCACAAAAGAAATTACAACAACTTCTACTATAAATCTAGCACCCCCTAAACACAATTATAACTTCCACTACCAAAGATGGAGAAAACCAAACCAATCGATGAGAAAAAGAACCCTAAATCCAATCGACGATATCCCTACTATAAAATGTCAATAACTTTGTAATTTGTAAACTAATTCTCTGTGAATGCTGAGGAAATAAAGAAGATAAACAAAACCTATAAAGAAACAGAGAGACCCACTTACTCAAATCCCAAATCGCTCCTTCGATTGACTAACCCCTGCACCACAAGAACCTTAGTTTCCTCAATCGACAAACCCAACTTGAACCCTAATTTTCTCAATCGACAAACCCAACTTGAACCTTAACTCCAATCGAAGAAATTTATTCTACAAACTGTGAGAAACAACCAGAAACACAATCTTCAAATCCCCTCTCTCTCTCTCTCTCTCTCTCTGAAACTCTCTCTAAAACATTATTTATAAACATTATTTCCTACGACTCTATATACTATTTCATTGAACTCTTTTTTAACTTATCAATAATAAAAATAAAAATAAAATATTAAATACTTATTTAATTTTAGTTTGGTCTTTTTTGAAATTATATCCATATCTATAATTATTGAGTAAAATAATAATTTTTAAAAATAATAATTAGTAAATTTAACGTTATTATTGTACATATAATAGTAAAATATTTATTCCTTATTATACCCAATAATACTAAATAAAAAAATTTCCAGAGACATGTCTGTTTTTGACATTTGTTACAATGACGATAGTTGAAACTGATATTTACCAAACACGATTCGATCAATTTTTAAATCAGCTTTATCTTTAATTTATGTTTTACCTAACGTAACTGCTTTTCTTACAAAGTGCAACACAACAACGTATATAGAAAAGCGTATTAGCAAAACCCACAGCAATTCCAAACTAAGCCTAAGGCACTTGCTTTCAAACAACTAACTCTGCAAAATAGTCTCCGACTGTTCTCATTGCCAGAAAATCACTTCTAAGTAAACCTTGTTACTTCTTCTAGCCTTGAAATAATTTGAGGTCCATTCATTCTCTTAGCCTATTCAGTAATCCCATACAAAAACTTTACCGACAACTGATAGACACATTTTTGTGTCTAATTTGTCCTCAATGTCCGTATTGTTGGAACTCTATTTTTGTACTAATATTGTGTTTTTATGTATTTTTAGGAAATAAACATTTTTGGAAAATTCGTCTCGAAAAGTTGATTTTGGCACCCGGAAGACAAGTGTTATTCGGACTCTCGCTTTTGGATAAGGGGTAACCTAATTACTAATGGGCACCCCCCAGGTCACCCCCAAGGCAGCCGCTATTCGCACCCCTACTCTGGATAGGGGGTTACCAGTTTCTTCCCCATTTGAAACGATTTTGGCGGGAATATTGCATGCAGACGCTGCAGATTTTGGAGTTGAGTTCTCGGGATGTTTAAACGAGATTCAATCATTGTAAATGATTGGGGTGGACTTGTATTGATCAAACAAAGTTAGTTTGGGCAGTTTAACTAATCAAAATGGGCTGGATAATTTGTTGGAGGAAGACAGCGTCAACAGCAGGAGCGTGAACATATTTCGAAGATATGGTGATTAATCAGCGGAAGATATCATAAGATTTGCTTCTATCCTATCTTAACAAAGTTTGGAAAGTTATTAAAAACCAAATATATGTTATTAACGAGAAATCAGAGTCCACGGGGAAAGAAATAACGGACGAGGCCGTGAAGAATAATAGAAGATATTCGGGATTAAACCAAGAGATTTTTGGGCATGTCGAGTATAAAAAGTCTTGTGGGAGTTCAGAGAAGCTTTATCAAGAGTTTGGAGAGGTTTGGGACGCAGCAGGAGCAAAGAAGAAGAACCAGCAGCAATGTCCACCTGCTGTTGTTGAAGAGGAAGAAGGAGCTGAAGAACACGAAGAACGGACCAGCCAGGTCCATCGTTTTTCAGCAGCGTCAACAGCACAGCGGAAGTGTCGCTGTTTACAGCGCTGAGGTGGTATCGTTTGTTTGCTACACATCAGTTTTGTTTTATACAGCAAACTGTAACGCTTATAACTGTTGCGAATCTCTGTTTTAGCATTTTCTCATCTTTTAATCAACTTTTTGAGCTATAAAAATATTTTTTGAGAACATGATTAATATGAGTAGCTAAATCCCAACACTGGGATGATGGAGGAAGCCGTTCTTTACGCATACAATAATTATATTTAATTCTTTTTTGACTACTTGCACTTTTTATAAATTGTTTTATGATTTTTCTTAATTGGTTGTGATATCGTATGATGATGTATGCTTGGTCTTAGTGCTTTTGATGCGTCATGCTAGTGATATACAATAAATCTTCTAAAAATCTACTTTGGCAAGAATAAGAGTCGATATCAATTGAGCTATAATTGTTTGGAATAAATATATGAATTGTGTGAATGATTAATGGTGTAATCCTGAGTCCTAGTGTCTCTTGATCCTGTGACAAATATTGTGTATATATTTTTATTTATAAATATTTTCAAGTCCGAGCGATGAACTCTTATTTACCGCACGAAAAATACTACAACAAAATGGCGCCGCCGACGCGGACTTGTTTATAGATTTATTTTTATTTATTTATTTTAGGTTTATATTTATTTTTATTATTTGTTCCTTTTTACTTTGTCTTTTTTTTCTTTGATTTACAGGTTCGAAGTGGAGCACTAAGGACTTGGAGAGGAAAAAGCTTAAAGCGAAAAGAGAAGAAAAAAGGACAATTTTAGGATTTAATTTTTAATTTTTTTTAGAGTGTGTGAGGAAAACTGTAATTTTTTATTTATTTATTTTGGACTTTGGACTTTAAACAATTGGACTTTATTCTTTTTTTTAGCACTACGGAAGGGTATTATTAAAAAAAAAAATTTATATAAACTGTGTGCAGGGAAGGACGACGATTACTATATCGTCTCGGCCCCTCGGGTTCGTACATGACATAGGAGTCGTGGCCCGAGTCGACTTCAACGGTTCATCCCCCGTCTGGTACGGGAGGTAAGTCCATCGAAACACTCGCAAATATCCTGTAAGCGAGTTATTGTATTCCTTAAGGTGATTCATTGATTGAGGACGAATTTGGACTGTTTTTAAATTCCTAGTAAAGGGCAAGGCCTGACCAATACAAGATAAGGGTTTGGATTTCATCACCGCTCCCTTCTTGCCCGCCTTAGGAAAACAAAACTTAACGCGAACCCAAGCTTTAAAATTTGGAATAGGACGAGACCGATAGGGTAACGAGCTTAATAGGAAACTCGTTCGAAAAATATTGGTTTCTCTTTAAGCACATTCAAAGTTCATGATGGTTTCTGTGAGTTGAATGCGTGACTGCGCCGCCTTCTAATGCGGTGAGGCCTTGGGTATCAAAGCTCTACTAAGCTTCCCTCGCCTCTATTCAACTTACTTTGACTCAGATTGATTCCAGAGGGGTTTGCTCAAATTGCAACGAATTCCCTTTCGAAAGATAGAAGCTGGTCTAGAAACAATCTAAGTGGAGCCATCATGCTTGTTGTTTGCTAGATTTTATAGGTTTGATTTGGTCGAGTCAGCCTTGTTTGTGATTGTGTAGAATTCCCTTGCAATTAAGAATGTCGAACTGGTACGATAGAAGCCAATACAATGATTATCGACCTGAATTTGAATATGGACATCATCCTTTCTATGACCATGTTGGGAATAGTGGTTGGGAACGCCATCATTTGGAAGGATATGGGTCATACCCTGGTGAGCCCAATTACTATCCACACATGCATCAGTCTTACGAGCAAGAAGATTATAGTACTAGTTCTTCGTCTCTAGAGGATACAATCAAACTTTTTAAAAGTAGTCCTTTTTATGATCCCTCTGTTCCTATTCCTCCTTTAGAAGAGTCCCTCAGGGAGTTAGCTGAGTCGACGCGTAAGTTAGCTGAGATGAATAGCGTAATTATAGACGAAAGAACTACAATAATGAGTGAACTTTCTATAGAGGAATCCCTCAAGCTGATGGCTGAGACGAACGAAATACTTGCTCGAAATAATCTTACTTTCCAATATAGTGTTTCCAATAATACCCTTAAAAATGAGGATAGTTACTTTCATAATCAAGATAACGAGGTTAGAATTGGTAACACTACTTGTTTTGATGAGGTTCGATCTTTTTCATGTTATTATGATGAGGATAGTGTTGATGGAGAATCATACTTATGTAGGAATAGTGATCAGGAAATGGTTACTCCAATTGAGCTTTACAATGATAATATTATTTCTAGTTCAAATCCAAATAATTTTAATAATTATTCACTTATTCAAAAGGACGAGGATTTGACTAGAGATACCCTCGTTTTAGACGATGTAGTATTTCCTGTTTACAAAGCCGATAATGATTTAGAGGAACGAGTTTATTCTGAGAATAATGTTTTAGAGTCTAGCGATTTAGAAACAATAATCTTAGACGAAGAAGATGAACTCGTAGAGATGAGTGAGGATGAACCTGACTTAGAAAAATCGATTGACCATTTCCAGGAATTTGATGACCTAGAAATTAGGGAAATTGTAGCTAGTCTATCTAGAGATACCCAAAACTCTAAGTTTGGGGGTGATTATCACCTTCCTAGTGCCTTACCTTTAACTCTCAGAAAGTCCCTTCACTTAGGACTTGATATCTCTGCCTCGACAATTTTACAAGATTACCTTCATACTCGTTTTCCCGAACCTAATGATGTCCAGGAAGAAGTTTAGTCGTTAAAAACCCATCCTCTGGTTTGCCCAGGCTATGATCCCCGTATTGACTTTGTTTTCCCACCAAATAGTTTTCTTCCAACTGTGGGAACGTTTATATTTCAAATGTGTCGAATATTAAGTTGTGAGACTAAACCTAAATGCTTTAGGAAATTAGAATCGACACATTTGCTTAAGAATGACCACTACTCTCATTGTGGTCAATTATGTAAGTCAAATCTTATTGACTTAGAGGATCCTCAGCTATTTAGGTTATTATTGTGCGCTTCTAAGATCATATTTGAGTTTTTCTAGACTCTAGGACCTAATGATTCGGATCCCACCTATGAAGAAACGCAGCCAATGAAAATTTTCTATTTAGACCCTTTCGTAGAACCTGAACCTGAACCACAATTAGATATAAATTTCTTAATCAGGAAACTAAGTAAGGGCATGATAGTCGTGTTCACTTTCTTGGTTCATTGCAGTTTCCTTTGGTCAGCTCTATTTAGTTTTGAAGACCCACAATTATTTCGACTGTTATTTTATGGTTCGAGTTGACTAATCCTTTCCTAAGTCTGGCTGAAGACTTTAAACTTAGCACTTCTTGGGAGGTATCCCATGCTCATGCAACACGGTAATATCTTTCCTTAACTCTTTCGCTTCAAATGGTAACAGTTTCTCCTTGTTCATGCTTTTAGTTTCATCTTTAGAACATTGAGGACAATGTTAGATTTAAGTTTGGGGGTATGGGAGAAACTTTTTAGTTGCAGTATGAATAAATAAACTCCAGAGCCTAGAAATTTATGCGTATTTAGGATGGCACTAACCAATCTAAGTGGATGGAAGCATTTTGGTTGTAGGAGTTGAGGAACCAATCTGAATAGATGGAAACATCTAAAGAGTCTATTCATAAAAGCATAGAGCTCAGGTGTTAGAAATAACATAATAGTTTCACCATATCTCGTTGAGTCCTTTTCACTTCTATTCTTATTTTATTTTATTTTGTTTTTAAACCATGTTTCTCTAAGTGATAGGTGGGGCCCACGATTCAAGTTGTTACCAATGCTAGGATGAATTAGAGTGATTGAGTTAAAAAAAATAAAAAAATTGAGACCAGGCTATTTGACCAAAAGGAATAAATTTAATAAAGTCGACCACTAGTACCCTTGTATATGCCAGTTGTGTTGACCTAGAGTTAGGTTATCGACCACTGGTTCCCTTGTATATGCCAGTTGTGTTGATATTAGTCAGACCGGTATCTCAGTCCATTAGGATAGGTTCATTCTGGCAGTGGCCTTCAGACAGATATGTGAAACATAGATCATTTGGTTAACATCAAAACCATCTACATTTTTCTATTCCCATCTCCTTTTTCTATCCATATGATTAGTTTGACTCCGAATATGATGTCCATAGTGCAACTATCTTAGTAGATCTCTGTCACTTTATATGGATTTTAGTATGCTTGAGTGCAAACTCGTGTACAACAATTGGAATTTCGCATCAGGGTACTTCCTCCTATAGTCAATAAGTATGCCAACCAAGGAGATTCTTTAGCGCCTTCCAAGGTTCTGCATAGATAAGCTAGGGTCTGGAGTAATGGTTTTGTGGGCACACCTCTGGTAAACCCTCCCGAGATTAACTCGGTTTTATTTATTTTTTTTAGTTTTGCTCGAGGACTAGCAAATAATAAGTTTGGGGGTATTTGATAGACACATTTTTGTGTCTAATTTGTCCTCAATGTCCGTATTGTTGGAACTCTATTTTTGTACTAATATTGTGTTTTTATGTATTTTTAGGAAATAAACATTTTTGGAAAATTCGGCTCGAAAAGTTGATTTTGGCACCCGGAGGACAAGTGTTATTCGGACTCTCGCTTTTGGATTAGGGGTAACCTAATTACTACCCCCAGGTCACCCCCAAGGCAGCTGCTATTCTCACCCCTACTCTGGATAGGGGGATACCAGTTTTTCCCCATTTGAAACGATTTTGGCGGGAATATTGCATGCAGACGCTGCAGATTTCGGAGTTGAATTCTCGGGATGTTTTAACGAGATTCAATCGTTGTAAATGATTGGGCTGGACTTGTATTGATAAACAAAGTTAGTTTGGGCAGTTTAACTAATCAAAATGGGCTGGATAATCTGTTGAAGGAAGACAGCGTCAACAGCAGGAGCGTGAACATATTTCCAAGATATGGTGATTAATCAGCAGAAGATGTCATAAGATTTGCTTCTATCCTATCTTAACAAAGTTTGGAAAGTTATTAAAAACCAAATATCTGCTATTAACGAGAAATCAGAGTCCACATGGAAAGAAATAACGGACGAGGCCGTGAAGAATAATAGAAGATATTCGGGATTAAACCAAGATATTTTTGGGCATGTCGAGTATAAAAAGTCTTGTGGGAGTTCAGAGAAGCTTTATCAAGAGTTTGGAGAGCTTTGGGACGCAGCAGGAGCAAAGAAGAAGAACCAGCAGCAATGTCCATCTGCTGCTGTTGAAGAGGAAGAAGGAGCTGAAGAACGGACCAGCCAGGTCCGTCGTTTTTCAGCAGCGTCAACAGCACAGCGGAAGTTTCGCTGTTTACAGCGCTGAGGTGGTATCGTTTGTTTGCTACACATCAGTTTTGTTTTATACAACAAACTGTAACGCTTATAACTGTTGCGAATCTCTGTTTTAGCATTTTCTCATCTTTTAATCAACTTTTTGAGCTATAAAAATGTATTTTGAGAACATTATTAGTATGAGTAGCTAAATCCCAACACTGGGATGATGGAGGAAGCCGTTCTTTACACATACAATAATTATATTTAATTCTTTTTTGACTACTTGCACTTTTTATAAATTGTTTTATGATTTTTCTTAATTGGTTGTGATATCGTATGATGATGTATGCTTGGTCTTAGTGCTTTTGATGCGTCATGCTAGTGATATACAATAAATCTTCTAAAAATCTACTTTGTCAAGAATAAGAGTCGATATCATTTGAGCTATAATTTTTTGGAATAAATATATGAATTGTGTGAATGATTAATGGTGTAATCCTGAGTCCTAGTGTCTCTTGATCCTGTGACAAATATTGTGTATATATTTTTATTTATAAATCTTTTCAAGTCCGAGCAACGAACTCTTATTTACCGCACGAAAAATACTACAACAACAACCAAACCGGTCCACTAATTACCCACTCTTCCTTGTTGCCCTAATCTCTACTAACATATTTTATTCTATCTTCGGCTCCATAATGATTATCCTAGCCTGGAATTGTCAAGCAATCAATGCCTTGGGCTTTACTGGGCGACTTCAACGACATTCTGGATCAATCAAAAAAAGAAGAAGAAGCAGGAAGATAAGTAATATATTCACAATCTCAACCTCTCCTAACAATGATGGACCAGATGGGATTTTATGGATCCAGGATTTCGAGGTGACCCCTTCACCTGGACGAACAACCAACTGGGAAAAGATAACATACTAGAGCGACTAGATAGAGTCTTTGGCAATCCATCATTGGTGTACTGCAAATCCACGTGCAGCAGTTACTCATCTTCCAAGGATAACATATGATCACGCCCCGATCCTATTATAAGGAAAAGCAATAGATCAGCAAGGAACAAAAAACTATAAATTTGCACATCGTTGGCTCACTCACCCGCATCTCAAACAAGTGGTTGATTTGTCTTGGGTTCAACAAAAAATATATGGAACCTACCTGTTAGAGCCTTGTTCGGTCAAACTCAAGAGTGTTGCTATCTCAAGCTTGTTGTCAAATTTAGTTGATCAAACTATATCTTGATTTCTAGCCTACATTTATTCAAGTCTCGCATTAGGATAGAAGTGTGTGGTTGAGTACCAGAATCATTGTATTCTACCGTTTGAAGTCGAAAATCAACCTAAGCTTTTGGAGATCTTCATCAACAAAAGGTAAATGAAGACTGAACCACCCATTTCTCAAGTTTTCACCTTTCTATCTATGTGACAACGTCGCATGACTAAATAGGTACATGCATAACATAAATTTTGATTCAAGTTTATCTTGGTAATCATTATGGAAATATGTTGACTAAGCTTAAGAACATTTGCTCATACTTGATGAATTTGGTTAAAATAATTTCTTGTTTATGACCTAAATTATGATTCAAGATCTAATTATTTGAAAATAGCCTGGAACAGTGATATGTGTCATTGATATTAATCAGGAATTTCCAAATTGATTATTAGAGAGATACAAAACTACTGTAAATCTGGATACATGACAGTATGCATACCAGTTCACATACTGGCACATATTTTATAGGTCAGGAGCCGCAGTACATGTACCAGTACACGTACCGGCATATCTATACTTCGACGACGACTTTTGGTACGCATACGCGGTATGCAACCTTAAAAAGTCTTTTCACTCGTGAACCAGGATAGTATGCGTACCTAGTATACAAACCGAAAAAGATCCGTTGACTCATGAACCAGGATGATACCCATAATGATGAAACTTTAATTCTTGTAGAAAAATGTTCGTTGAGACTTATGGAGATTTTTTATTTTTGATTTAATAAAACTAAAAATAAAGAAAACTTAATTCAAAATTGAGTTCGAGATATTAAAAATAACCAGGATGGTATGCGTACCTAGTATGCAAACCGAAAAAGAACTGTTGACTCATGAACCAGGATGGTACGCATAATGATGAAACTTTAATTCTTATAGAAAAATGTTCGTTGAGACTTATGGAGATTTTTGATTTTATATTTAATAAAACTAAAAATAAAGAAAACTTAATTCAAAATTGAGGTCGAGATATTAAAAATAACCAAGACACTAGATTTCGTTAATACACATGAATGAATGTTGGTAGATATTCTAAAACCCTAATTATATTTTAAGTCCTTTATTTCTTAATTCACTAATAATCAGGAAAATTCTCAAATATTAATTATATTCCCTAAGCATAGATTAATTTAGCATGTTGGTCCCGACTCGGGATGGGAAAAATTTATTAATTTATCCTGATTATTTTTGCAGTGGAATTATAGGGAAGATAAAGAGGCAGAGGAAAGTTTCTATTTATTAGAATCAACTGTGTTACATCCATATATTCCTTTATATACAAGTAGGTAGAAGACCCTAGACACTATATTGGGCCGCACATCCATGGGCTATAAGCCCTACAACACTCCCGCTTGTGCAGTCCAGTAGAACTCATATGCGGTGCTTCACATTTGGTGCTTCGAATATAGTTCTTCAAATGTCGTCCTCTCCTTGATGACTTGTGCCGAAATAAATTGCCTCATTAAAACTTTGACAAGGAAAAACCCAGTGGGACAAACCTTGGTACAACTCTTCACATGTGGTACTTTACATGTTATTTCGTACTTTACATGTAGTTCATCACATGCAATAAGATCTTCAAAGACCGACGAGTCTAAGTTAATTGCCTCGTTAAAACATCGTCAGGAAAACCCAAAGGGGCAGAACATGAACTAAAGAAAAAGAGTACAATATTAAGCAAACTTAGAACATAGTTGGACTCGAATATGTTGCCTCATTAAAACCTTGACAAGGAAACCCAGTGGGACAAAATCTTGATGAAGGGGAAAGAGTACAACGTGACAGATGCAAGTAAAGGTGATCCGTTGCAGATGATCATTTTGCTTCGTTGAAGTTGATTAGTTGCTTCACAACTTCTTAGGCAGAAAATCCTTCTGGAAAGACAATAAATTTACTTGGGAAGTTAATTCTCGGTGTTTGTTGTTGTCTAATTAAAAACCTTGCCGAGCAACAAAACCCTGTGGGAAAAAGTAACCTCGGTGAAGGAAAATATTTCAACACACCATTAGATGCTCCCCCTGATGTCAGGCAATTTTCATTAGTCTAATGCAGTCAAAAGGAGTTTATCATACTTTACTTTGGTGACATGAATGTTTATAAGACCATGTTGTTGATTCTGTAAGTTACGTTGCTTAACAGAATATCGTGTTTCATTTCTTTGATCCAGATATTTTCAGTAATATCAGCGGTGATCTTTATGTCTTCAACGTTCAACATACTTGATGTTTTTAGTGTTGTCTCACTAAAAACCTTGTCGAGTAACAAAACCCTTTGGGAAAAACTATTCTCGATCGAAGGGAAAAAGAGTACAACACAACTTCAATTTCGAATTAAAATATGTCGACATCATATCCTTGGATCCTCCCCATGATGTCGGCATCTCCCCCTGATTACTTTCGGAGTTTTTCCAGACAGTTCCTTTAGTCATGTACTTTTCGAAACTGAATATCGGTAATAACCTAGAAAATAATCTACTATATCTCCCTCTGATTACTTTCGTTGGAGAAGAGATTATTATTCCTTCTTAATAAACAACTTTTGGATTGCACTTTCATTAGAATTCCTTTTACTATCTTTGTAGGGATAATACAAATTTATGTCAATGGTTAGTTTTAAGTACATGATTACATTCACTATACCATTCCAATGATGTTGTGTTTGCGCTGAGCTATATCTAGCTAACAAGTTCACTGAGGATGTAGAATTTAATTGAGTACATTATTTTACTAAGTACAAAAATGCGTCTATTGTACTTAGATATAGGAATTTCATCTCCCAACACACATTCGTCATCTTCCTTTAGACGAAATGGTCACTTACTTACATTTGAACCTCGACTAATCATGCGAGTGCTATCAGGATGCATGTCTTTGTTAAATTTCCTGACAACTTTAGACATATGCAAACTGGTGGAATAATATCCCACAATCTCAGTACTCGGTCGAGCTTTCCCTAGATTTTTCATCTCAAATTCAGATTTTTGAATAGCTTTTAAGGTCTCTTATTACATCAAGAGTACCCATCATGTCTGCAACGTCGACATAAATATCTACAATTTCAAATTAGGAACTTTCTTGTGAATACGCAAGAAAAAATAACTTATTTGTCTATCCCCTCCAAATCAAATAGCCACTTAGACGGGTATACCACTTCCGTCTGATTGCTTCAATATATAAGTGGACGTTCTATCTAATTGTAAACGCACTCTGTGGTTTAGAGTTACTTGATTTGGGCAACAAAAGTCTATCAAGTTTTTGTAAATATCTTTTATCTCTGGATTCTTTCAGAGATACGTAACAACCACATACATATGCTGCATTTCAAGCCCTTTTGAAATTACCAAGATGATTAAGTAGCGGAACTCTATAACGTTCATTACAAGAGAACAATTCCAGGGCTTTGTGAGAAACCTTGCGCCACAAGGAGAGTCTTTGTACTTTAAGACTACTTTTCTTTTTCTCATTATGCTTTGTGACAAATTAATTATGTATGTCCAATAGGCTTTACACTTGGTTGGTTAGCACTATCACACCAAATACACGTATATTTGCCAAAGAAGTAAGTTTTACCTGGATTGTGTAAGCCAAATATGCTATTTATTGAATTAAACAATAAGAAGCATGGTTCGATCTCATCGTGCTCTATTTCCTAGAGCAAATATATATAAAAATAATCATTAATATGCTCGCACGATCTTTCCATTGACTCGTGTGTGTTCTCATAATCCTTTAGGATTTCATTGTTCTCTGGAATCATTAAACTTCAGAGCGTCCTCCAGTATTGATTCATGGACATAGTCAGAGACAATCAAATGAGATGATTTCATTACTCATACAAATTAGGTTGTGCCTTACTCATCTACTTCCTTTCTAGATGAGTATTGATTGAACCTGGTGGTCTCTCCATCTTCCTTTGTGGAGCCACGGCCTTAACTACACTTCCACCAAGTGTAGTTGCAACACCTTAGTTTATGGTGTATATCCTTTATTAAGGATTTGTAACCTTGTGCGTAGGTTTGCAGCTGGTATGTGTGATCTCATCACCTTAGTGACATCAGTGTACATTCTGAAAATCGATTATTCTTTGTCAATTCACATGTACATTTGTGGAGTACAAGAAACAATATAAGACACAGTGGGAGCACACCACGACAATTCCTATCGTTCCCTTAGAAAATACTTTTTCTTATCTCCCCCTAACAACGGGAAGACTATCTCACTAAAGTGATAAACCGCAAATCTAGCGGTAAGAGATTCCCTACCAAAAGTTTAAAATGCGGATTATTTTTGGGAACTCCATTTCCAACATAACTACTTAACAGTTTTGAAGACCCATCGTAGTACGATGTGGAGTCGTAATGGCACATATATAGTGCAACCAAAAATTTGTAAGAACACGAATGTTAGTCTTAAATCTAGTTACCAACTGGTACACGGAAAAGGATGACTAATATTGGGTTCTAAAACGAATTAAGTAAAGATGCGTTAGTATTGCATATTTCCCAAGCATTTAAAGGTAGGATTGTACGCATAACCTATTCCTTAGACACCATCTATAACCTTTGATTGTAGCCTCCGTGAAACCATTGGGTGTAAGATGCTCTATAGTGATCCTATTAAATATGCAATATTTAACAAGATGTGATTATCCTTTAGTACATACAGAGCTTAGACATTGAGTCTTGACAGATTTAATAAGTGTTGTGGTCTTATTATGTAACAAAAGTTGGATTCAACTCAATTACTTTAGAATGAATATATGTTACATTTCCTCCAGATATATCCCAGGTGCTTTAGAGAATTTATATCTCGTGGGAATGATGTACTTTCCATTCCATAAGCGTAGAAATTTGATTTTGTTCAATTAAATAGTCAATTGGCTAGCCAAAGTTCTTGTTGCCATTAAAGTTGATGTGAAAATTGGTTGCTACTATGTTACACACATTACATTGTATATACCAACACTTAAAACCAGGTGCATTTCCAACTCTTTTATTTATGATGGAAGCTAGACTTACATTTTAGCTTCATCCCATGATATATATGTCCCTTTTCTCATGCTTTATATGAGTCATTACGTCTAACCCTTATTACTTCAGGGTCCTTTCCATTTTCAATTTTGCTACATTTAGCTTAATTTGAGAAATTTCTTTATCTCAATAGGCCAAGAGAATCTCACTACACATGTCAACCAATTACTTTAGGTTGAATATATTACTAAAGAAAGTTCTCTTGTTGTCATACTTCAACATATATTGTTTCACTAATATCATGGATGAAGTAGAGAAATGGAAAATTTCTGACTCATATCACCTATTGTGAGTTCTTCCACAAAAATTGGAATACATGTGATTTTATTTGAACGTATCTTTTCAAACTATTGACAAATTAATAGTCGAGCAAGTGGATTACATTCCACAGAACATTCAAATTTTGCGAAGAAATTATCAAGTACGCAATAATGGTGTTCATGTACTTCTAAACCCCAAATAAATATATTTGAATCAAGTTGGTACAACCAATTGAACAAAATAAATCATTTAATTATAGCCAATATCATATTCAAGAGAACAAAATAACATTAAGACTAAAATTCTTAATGATCGAGATCAACACTCATAATTTAAATTGACAATTTTTATGATGTGGACTTATCTTAAGATAGAAATAAACCAAACTAGACATGTTTTAAAAACAAATAAATAAGCCTAGCAAGTATTCAATGTAAAAACACACATCATAGTTACATACCTTGGATTTTGGTTCCCACTATATATATGCACAACCGGAACAACTTTGGTCGCGCGCAGCTCAAAATCAGGTTGCAACAGGACGGCAGAACAGCTCAAAACCAGGTGGGAACAGGACGGGAGAACAGCTCTGGAACAGAACTGGAACAGGACGGCATGAGTCGGATCGGAATGAAACGAACTGAGTTGGATCGGGTTGGACCAGGTTGAGTCGGTTCGTAACTGGGTGGAATCGGAACTGGACCAGATCGGAACAAGACAAGATCAGACAGCTGGAACCTGGGACGGGAATTTTCTTTTTCGTTTCCTTTTCCTCAGACTACGAAGAAAAACCCAAATTGCCGCACCTCCTGAACACAGATTAGATTCCTCCATGTGATTCAACTAGAATGCACGACCCTCTAATCTAAATGCATCGTTTCCCATGAACATGAATAAATCTGAATACATCTTCCCATCATTAATTAAAGTATCCCATTTGTGGATTATTAATGGACGCAAAATTTTTTATGGCAATTCT
The DNA here is from genome assembly GCF_003573695.1 of Papaver somniferum. NCBI lineage: Eukaryota > Viridiplantae > Streptophyta > Magnoliopsida > Ranunculales > Papaveraceae > Papaver > Papaver somniferum. Next base: position 18,869,603 of record NC_039361.1, on the reverse strand, counting down.
ATCAAATCTTCTGCGATAACCTTATATGATAACAGATGCAGACATTTTCGGCTTGTTGATAACAAAACTTTTGATCGCAATTTTTTTTTAAAAAGATCATGGATTCCAACTTTCTCGTGTTAATAACGTTTTGCAGTGGAAATATAGGGAAAATAAAGAGGCAGAGGAAAGTTTATATTTATCAGAATCAACTGTGTTACATCCATATATTCATTTATATACAAGTAGCTAGGTAGAAGAACCTAGACACTATATTGGGCCGCACATCCATGGGCTATAAGCCCTACAATAATTATTTAATTATCGCGGATTAATTTATAGGGATTCCACTACAAAATGATTTTCCATTTGATTTTCCGTCAAAGTTTTTATCGCTTCCTTATTCTCTTTTTTTTGAAGGAAACATCTTGATTTCATTAATATTTTAAAATTGGATACATGATTACCAAATACATCAAAAATGAGAACAATAAAAAATAACATATATCTTGTTTCACAGAGGAAACTGATATTTGAAAAATGGTTTGAGAAATAAAATTCTGTCATTGAGATTTGTCTTCTTCAATGAGAGTATAATGTCCCAAAGCGGCGTAATCTGCTCAGTTCATCATTATCACAACTTTTTGTAGCAACTGATCTTCAAAGAATTGTAAAACCATGACCACTTCCGAAATTCGCCAGCGATGATATATTTGATAGTGTTGTAACAATCATACGAAGCGCCCTTAAGGCTATGGGAAATATCTAATTCGTACAAAAGCCATTAAAGGTATGAAATCAATGGAAGACCAAATAAGAACATTATTTACAAACCCAAAAATCACTAAAAAGTGATTTTTTTATTTATTTAATACTAATAGACAATAGATACTAATATTTATACCAAATCTGTCAAAAGATCTGAAGATTTCAGATCAAATATGATAGGCTTGGATTAGGATTTCACAGATTTAAGAAGATTGAATTACACTGTGTTTTTTTTTTCTGGAGAGAGAAGAGAGGGTTGTGTGGGTTTTTTGACGTTTATCGAGACCAAATTGTTAGAGTTGCACAAGACCCGTCCGACTTACTCGAACCTGCACGTACCCGATGAACCCTTGGGTTTTTTAAACCGAACCCCCCCGTAGAGGGTAGTTGGTTATGAATATAAGAACCCGATATAGATGGGTTGGTAGTTGGTTATTAAATGAAACCCGCCCGAACCCACCCGAAAAACACTGTAAATATAGGCCATTGATAGAAACTAATCCTAACCCTCCATTAATTGAAAGTATAAGCGAGGTCACATCTTCGACCATGATAGAAAATGCAGTTTAGAAGTTGAGGATTTCGAAAGATGGCATGACATGAGAGAGCGAGCAGAGCAATTAGGCATTGATGTTCTTCGTTCAGTGATCTCTGAAGATAGAAGCTCGAATGAGGAGTTGAGTTCGTTCATTGCCCATATCTCTAGGCCTTAGGGAATGCCTTATGAAAACTAATAGTATATACAAATAAATTGTGGTTCATAACCATGCACTCTTAATTTTCTTTTTCTTCTACTTCCTTTTTCATATTTGGTGTGTTTGGATTGAGTTTTATTTGCGAGATCCGGGGTGTGAGAAGAATTATCTACTTTAAAGGGTTTGAGTTAACTATTTTGGATTTGTATGACACTTCCGCATACTGTTAGTACTTCGTAACAACCATGTCTATGAGTTTAACTTTTTTCGTGCACTATTTGGGTTTCAGATGGATGCTCAAAAGACACTCACTTAAGGGTTCCTTTATTCGTTGATAGATCAAAGCTGAAAACTTTTGATGGATCATAGAAAAAATGAAGCAAAAGATTAAAAACTGGTTAGGAAAAATCTTATCCCAACCTAGCAAAATTGTACTGAATAAATCCATCTTATCCAGTATGTCAATATTCTCTATGAGCTGTTTTGTTTTGCCAAACAAGATAACAAAGAGAATTAATGAAATTCAGCGAGATTTCTGGTGGGGAAAAAACACAAACTCAAAAGGAATTTACATTAAATATTTTGATTTCTTGTATAAACCCATAGAACAAAGGGGGTTAGGTTTCAAAGAAGCTAACAAAATTAACCAAGCTATGATAACTAGAATAATATGGAGATTAGTCAGCAGACCAGATGATCTGTGGGCTCAAATTCTCAAAGGAAAATACTTCAAGAAATCTGGTGCTCTCCTCTCTAAGAAGAAATCTAACTCTTCATGGATTTGGAACTGCATACTTCAAGGAATATAACACATAAAAAGATATAGTATTTGGGAAGTGGGGGATGGAAAATCAATTAACATTTGGGAAGATAAATGGCTTCCAACAAGAGAAGAGAATTTGCCTAAATCAGTTCTCACAAGCAAATCCAACATAACACTTGTTTCAGAATTAATTGACTCTGAAACAAAAAAGTGGAATATCACCTTACTAAATTCAATATTTGAAAAACCCTTAGTGGAAGAAATCTTAAACATTAAGCTCTAAACTTCATAAAATGGATCTCTGAAATGAAAAGAGACAAAATCAGATGGAATGACGATTTTACTGTAAAATATCTATATGCAAAACTGCAAAATCAAACTTCAGAAACTCCTGCTCAAACTAAAGTTTTTTGGAGGGGTGTATGGAGCATGGATACATCTTAAAGAATAAAGTTATTCATATGGAAATGTCTACAAGAGCATTACCAACAAGACAAAAACTAGGAATTGATGACAACTGTGTTTTCTGCCAACAACATGAAGAATCAACTTTCCACTCATTCTTTGATTGTGATTATGCAAAAGAATTTTGGAATTTGCAGCCATTTTCAGTCCAGGGAGTATTTTCTAACCCTCATTCTAATAACATTTCTTTCCTAGACATCTACAATGTTTGGACAGAGGGTGAAATAAATTCCATTTATATGGCACTAGCAGCAACTAAGTGCTGGTTCATATGGAAAGAACGGTGTCTTAGGGTGTTTGAAAACAAAAATAAGGTCACCTACACAGCTAGCTCAAGTGATATCAAAACATTATGACTATTGGCATCCAATGACACAGAACATAACAACAACTCTGAGTAGTCAAACACATATTACTAATGATATCTGGAATCTTCCTAAACCTAGAACTCTCAAAGTAAACTGTGATGCCTCTTGGATATCTTCTAAAACTGATGCAGGTATTGGTTTTATCTTACGCAATTGGATAGGTACTTTCAGAGGAGCAGGAATGGCAAGACACATGACATCATCAGCTGAAGAAGCAGAAGCTCTAGCTCTGCTCAGAACAACAGAATGGGCCATCACAAAAGAACTGCAAAACTTGGTCATTAAAGGAGACAACAAAGCAACTATTAACTATCTACTAGGACATGACACATGCATCACCTGGCAAACAAAGTGTTAGAGCATAGCTTGGTCGACCTCGCATGCGTTGCTATCTCAAGCATGTTTGTCAATGTTAGTGATCAAAACTATGAGTCTGGATTTCTAGCCTACATAGCTAAGTCTCGGACTAGGATAGAAAAGTGTAGTTGAGCTCAAGGACTTCATGGAAATTCAACGACAACGACGAAGATTTATACAAGGAACCGTGAAACTTCATCAATAAAAAGGTATGTGGAGACTTGAACTTATCTATCACTCGAAAGTCTATCTATTTTATCTCCTACTTCTTATGAGACAAAATTTGTATGCTATATAAACTAGATCATACACATTTGACATTTCGAGCTGAGCATTCATTGCTTATCTTTTATCTCGAAATCGTGCGTTGGTAAAGCGTTTCGCTTTGATCAAGTTTATCTTCACCTAGTGATGAAAGTCATGAAAAGTTTCAATCACTTTGAGAATTGCTCTGGCGTGAATTGGTCTGTAAATAACGGCTATATAGCGTCCTCTGAGAATGTCTCAATGATTGAAATGAGAGTTTAGATTACATAACCATGTATTCCTTGAACCGAAGTTTTCGAACTTTGTTGATCAAGAGAAATCGGGAGGATTGTGGAATTGGCTTGCCAAATCCGCGAACCCAGTCCGCAGACTCAGTCCGCGAACTGTCGGAAGTTTTCGACCGAGAATTTCTGCTGGATTTTCCAAAACTCGTTTGTGTGCTAAGTCCGCGAACCCAGTCCGCGAACTGGCGGAAGTTCTCTTTCCGAGAATTTCTGCTGAGTTTGGAAAACTCAACCGATTAACTTAAGTCCGCAAACTTGTTTGTGAACTTAAGAGGTTATGATCTAAAGATGTGCTCTGAACATGAAACATTAAATTACTAAGGAATGCTTTATGCAAACCGTGGCTATAATGTTCATGAGCCATTCAATCGAATCGAATCATCCTTGTTTCAATTGTGTCTTGTGTAGTTACATAAGATCTCATAGCAATTGAACAACTCTTTAACTAGTTCATTTGAGTCAATTGAACTAGTTATGGTGAATAAGAATAAGGTTAATATGAAATGCTCATATGGTTAACCTTTTGGGTTACTATGTTGAACCAACATACATGTACACGTTTGGGCATGGTTTTCACAAACCCAGTAAACGTATATCTCAAGTGTGTGTGACAAGCTAAGTTTTCGATCTAATGGTTGAGAAATATTAGCTTGAATCTAAATCAGGTTTTCATCTAACGGTGAATAAGGATTTCTTTATACCTAAGTTAAAACCCTGATTTGAAGGCTATATAAAGGAGACATCTAGCATTGTGCAAAACTAATCCACATACGTCTGTATGACACTAGTGCGCTCGCTAGAGTCGATTCTCCTTTAACCTTTGGTTTTCTTCTCTAAAACCAGGTTAACGAATTAAAGACTTCATTGGGATTGTGAAGCCAGACCGATACTACTTTTATCGTAGTTGTGTGATCTGATCTTGCATCTTCTATCGTACGAGTACAATCTATTGATTGGCTTGAGATCGTGAGAGTTCTCCGATAGGAAAGATAAAGAAGTCACAAACATCTTCGTCTCAGTGTTTGTGATTCCTCGATAAACCGCCTGTGTAGTCAGGAAGGATTGTAGAGAGGTGATTGATTAATCTAGGTTGTTCTTCGGGAATATAAGACCGGATTATCAATTGGTTCCTGTTCACCTTGATTTTATATCTTAAGACGGAACAAAACCTAGGGTTTATATGTGGGAGACAGATTTATCCTTTGATAGACTTTTCTGTGTGAGACAGATCTGTTTATTATTAAATCTGTGATTTTGGATTACAGCAACTCTTGGTTGTGGGTGAGATCATCTAAGGGAATCAAGTGCGTAGTATCATGCCGGGATCAGAGGCGTAGGAGTACAACTGTACCTTGGATCGGTGGGAGACTGATTGGGGTTCAACTATAGTCCAGTCTGAAGTTAGCTTGGAGTAGGCTAGTGTCTGTAGCGGCTTAATACAATGTGTATTCAATATGGACTAGGTCCCGGGGTTTTTCTGCATTTGCGGTTTCCTCGTTAACAAAATTTCTGGTGTCTGTGTTATTTCTTTTCCGCATATTATATAATTGAAATAATACAGGTTGTGCGTTCGCGATCATCAATTGGAAATCCAACCTTTGGTTGTTGATTGATATTGATTGATCCTTGGATATTGGTCTTTGGTACCGTCCAAGTATTCCTTGTGTTTTGATTAAGACTCGCTGATTTCTATTAGCTTGAGTAATATCAAAAACAAGAGAGAGAGATATTAACTCCTTGAGATATTTTTATCTAGATTGAGTCTGACTGTCTAGTTGATTCTCTAGCAAAGTAATTCGGAATTAGTCCATATAGATTGCTAATCGTAATATTGGGTGGTGTTGTTAGACCCCCGCTTTTTCACAAAGGAAATATTAGATGAAGTGAAAAAGCAAGCAACACATTTGGTTTCTTTTGGAGGTTTTCAGCTAGTCAACAGAAAGGGCAACAAAGTAAAAGATCTTCTGGCAAAGAAAGGAAGAAAAGAATCTTCTACTGATTTCAGTTTTTAAGACACACCTATGTTTTTAATTCCTGATATAGCTTATGACACTGTGAAAGCTTTTGATCCTGTAGTGCAAACTCTGTATCCTTTTCAGTGGATGCGAATCACACAGATTCAGTTATCGGAAGGATTGCTCAACCTGAGCTTGTTCCTGAAGAAACTGAATCTACAGATTAGTCTTCCCTGCTGCAATCTATCCTTTTATCTTCAAAAAAAAAGATGGATGCTCCTAGATGGATCAGGTTGTAAAAGATCTCGCAAATGATTTTCACAAGTTGTTGTGTTCATCTTCCTGAATTCATGCCCAATAGAGGTGGAGTGTTACGTTTTCGTCTCTTGAACCGGGTTTAAACCAGAAATCGACCGGTCCGTAACGGGCAGGCTGAAAACCCAACCCGTAAATTGAGAGAGCGGGTTTGGTTATGAAAATAAAAACCTGCTATAATCGGGTTGGTAGTTGGTATTAGATGAAACCTGACCCGTCCGACCCATGTGAAGCTTTAAGACCAATAGAAAGATTTGTCGCTTCCTTACTGGTCTTTTATCGCTTTGCGGCATGGCATGAGCAATTTGGGCCTCTTGCCCAACAGGTCTTATGTCGCTTTGTCGCACCACATGACTTAGGCCTGGACTAGCCAAATTGGTCTGCCTCTAATAGCTGTGAGATCGGCTTGATTTGGGAATGGCCGTGCTACTTGGGTTCTATAATATCGGTTCCACGACCAATAAAACAAAAGAAAACCGGTGCTAAACAATTTAGGGTTAGAGTTTATAAAGAGTTCCCTTTCTTTTTCCAAGCCTCTTGTTGGCCTCTTGTTCGAAAGGAGTGAGAGAATAGTCTTAGGGTTTTCGTGAAGAAGCGGAGCAACAGCAGCCATGGTTCTCAAGTAATAAGATTTTTTCATCATTTTCTATTGATTTCTTCTCCATTCATGTTACTGGTAGATCTCACTGTTCATATTGTTCGTCCTTGATCTTTGTTTTTTTCTTTCTCGGAAATCATTTTAGGGTTTATCGTTCTATTTTAATTTTTATCTCGATCTGAAACTAAATTCTGGAAGTCTTTAATCTGTGTAGAACTTGCTATATAATCTCAAATGAAACTCTGGGAGTCTGTAATCTGTGTAGAAATTGTTGTATATTGTTTTTGAAGGTTATTCTATGTTCAGATTCATAGATGTAGATAGGCTTGATTTCTGAGGGTGAGTCTATGATTAGGGTTAGGGTTGTTGATAATAGATGTAGATAGGCTTGATTGATTGATTTACAATGACTTACTATTGTTTGAAACTAAAACAATAGATTTAGATTGATAAAACTAAGGGATTTTGGTTGGTGAAGTTGGTATTGATATTTGGATTCTTGTGGATTTACAGGACTGAACTTTGTCGATTCAGTGGTGCAAAGATTTACCCTGGCAGAGGTATTAGATTTATCAGGAGTGATTCTCAGGTAAATTATTTCTGTATAAATGATGTGAATTACAATAGCTGTTATATGTTGAAACTCCTGTAATGGTCCTTATGAGTGATGACTTTGTTGTGGTTCTGTTGCATGGTAGGTGTTCCTTTTCGTTAACTCAAAATGTAAGAGGTATTTCCACAACAAGTTGAAGCCCTCAAAGCTTACATGGACAGCCATGTACAGGAAGCAACACAAGAAGGTAATTGTCTGGGTTCTCCTTTTGTTTAATAAAATTTTGTGCCATGGATATGAATACCATGGACCTTATAGTGCGATTCAAGTAAATTTGGCAAGCCAATCTACGTTCCAAGTTACTAAATTTTGTTGATAAATTTTGTTGAATATATTTTATGTCATGGATATGAACAATGGCAAGCCAATCTACGTTCCAAGTTAATAAATTTTGTTGAATAAATATTTTTTTTTATTGCTTGCAGGACATTGCTGCAGAGGCAGTAAAGAAGAGGCGTCGTGTTACCAAGAAGCCCTACTCAAGGTCAATTGTTGGTGCTACTCTGGAGGTGATTCAAAAGAGAAGGGCCGAGAAACCCGAAGTCAGAGATGCAGCTCGTGAAGCCGCTCTTCGGTATGATTTTGTGTTGCTCTCGATTTCATAATTAAACAGTATGATTTTGTGTTGCTCTCGATTTCATAATTAAACAGTAGTCTCTGACGTTGAAACTTGATGTTTGTTCATGTAGTTCTGTTTTACTGATTCTGCATTTTATGGCTTTTTCAGTGAAGTCAAGGAGAGAGTTAAGAAGTCCAAGGATGAGAAGAAAGCTAAAAAAGCAGAAGTAATGTCCAAGACACAGAAGACTCAGGGTAAGGTGGCCAAGGGTGCCCAACCAAAGGGAGCAAAGCTTGGTGGTGGTGGTGGAAAGCGTTAAGCAACGTTGTTCTGCTTGAAGAGACACTAGGAGTTCTGTCATTACTATTTTAGACAAACTTTTATTTTGTTATCTTGCTTAATTTTGAATACAGAGGATCTAATCAGGCTAAATTGTATCTCTATCCTGCTTGTTTCTCGTTTTTGCATGGAAATGCTAGATCAGACTGATAAACCAAGTGTATTGACATCGTTGGGTTTAGATAAGTTTCTCCATTTCGTAGTTTTTTCCTGCTGATTTATGCTTAGTGGGGATGTATTTATGTTGTGCTTGGGCAGAGATTTCTTTTACCGAAGTTCCAACTTTATGCCTAGAGGGTTTGCTACAATCCTTTTAACATATTCAAGTTTTTTAAGGATTGGAGGCAAAGCTCAAGGGGAAAAGGTTGGAAGCTTCGGTTATACATTTTGTAGGATTATCACCTCACTCTGCTTAGTAACATGGAATGACTTGTATTGTATGACAACCTTGATGACCATCACTTTTTAGTTCAAAGGCAAGGCAGCTGAGAACAAAAGAGGTGCTGAAGGGAAAAAGTTTATTTTGTAAGCAACAGAAGCTTTTATTGCCTAATTTAGCTTACAGGATCTTGGATATACTTTGTTCCATCCTGGTTAATTGGTTTCGAGGTTTTATGAGGATATGCTAGATCAAACTGATGAACCAAGTGAAATAATTTTTTTGGGCTCGTATAAGTTTTCTTTTCATAGTTTTAATGTTTTATCACGTAGTTTTGTCTAGTTCTTAGATTTTGGATTTTCTTATACAAGTTCAACTTAGTACCCCGAAGGAATAACTTGCAAAGTGAGTTTGAGGCGGATATTTTGCTTGGATGGTCATGGAGGAGTACGGGTGGTGGTGGTTCCGCAAGTAGATAGAACTGAAAGTGTAAACCAACTACTTAAAACTAAGAAACTTGAGGATATTGAGAATACAACAAGATCCGAATTTCATTCTAGAATAAATATTGTCTTAAGATTCAGCTCTGAGTAGTTAAATCTTGTTACTGTGTCCAACTTGACTTGCATATAGATACCAAATCAATGATGCTACACCAGAAATTTCATAAGAACAAACCAACTACAAACTTCAACAAGTGCCTGCTGATTTTTCTTCTTTACCATATAAAATTTCACCTAATAGTGAGGACTTTCCCATTCAGAATATCACTTCATCTGCATCTCTGGTTCACTGAGTGCAGTATGAACAACAATCAAGTTGACAATGTAAGTATTATTGAGGTGGGGCGAAGTTAGCCACCCCTCCTTCCTCTGCCTCTACTCTTTCCACGAAACCCTCCTCCCCCTCCTCTCCCTCTGCCACGGCCCCCACCTCTACCACGCCCTCCCCGACCTCTTCCTCTACCTCCGGAGTCTGATCTATCTGACTGAAAACCCAAGGACTGGATTCCCCTTCTCTTTCCTTCTCGTTCTTCCTCTTTATCTTCCTTGTACCTTGCCGAGCTTTTAGAAATGAAGGAGATTTCACGTGACCCACCTGGTCCCAGCTTCACATCCCTAGAAGAACGTGAACTGTGATGGTCTGGAAGAGCTGCTACTCTCTCGCCAATAGGAAGTATATCATCATTCGCAAGTGAACGATTATCGACAAATGCAGTTGCATGACGTTCGTCCTTCGCTTCATACAGCCTACAAGCAAAACAAATCAACTATTAATTGTCGCCACAAACCAGTACCAGCTGTGAACTTAAATATATGAATAGCTTACTTGTGTAACCGTGCTTTCTTTCTTTTTCCTTTGTTTAACTCATCATCCGATGATTCTGCTGCTTCTGATGAATCAGAATCACTTGATCTCAAATCCTCATCAACTGGTACAAAATGTTCCTCGACCAATTGTTGGGGCTTCCTCTTGCTAGAAGGCATTGGATGGAGAGATAGATACTCTTGGGATTGCTCCTCAACTTCGAAATCCTGAACATTCACCCAAGTCCATTGTTACTCTAAAAGACTTGTGCCACAAAAGATTAGGATAGAACAGGCCAACTCTATTTACACCACTGATAAATGCCTAGTCATTTTTTCTAACTGAGTGAGATGAACAAACTATAGTCAATAGACATGGAATACAAGGTGGTATACTAACAGGTTGTAAAACTGCGCTTACGCCTTATACCTAAGTGCCTAGAAAGGGATACTTCTAGGATATACTGCTATTGTTCAACCACCAAGGAATTGATGTTGTTACTTGGTCTATGAGTGTCACATAAACATGAGAAACAACAACAAATATATATTTAGGCTAAACCCTGAGGACTCATTGCCAAGGTACCTTATTTTCGAATATCTGATTAAAACGATCATCCTTCATGATCTCAGCGCCTATTCCCTTCTTTCTCTTCTTCTTTTTATCTGCACCATCATCCACTTCCACATTCTCTTCTTCAGCTTCTCCATCCAAAAGAAATTTCGCAGCAAGTTTTGGATTCACTTTGGGTAATCTTGGTAGTTTCTTCTGCAGAATGAAAAATAAAGTGTGCGATAAATCGTTAGGCATCAGCTGTAGAAACATGAAATTTTCTCCACTGGAATTGGAACAGTTACTTCCAAATGGACCTAGAGTCCAAAAATTAACAAAAAAGCTTGTAGCAATTATACAATTCCAAAAATTAAAAGATCTTACTGTAATCCGAGATCCACGTTGTTCCTCCAACTTCTTCTTTTTATGCTCCTCTATGTATTCTTCATACTCGAAAGGATTGGCCAAAGATTTTGCCTGCAATAACAGATTATATGAACATAAAGACCAAAAGCAAAGCCAAATCACAGGAGTCAAGAGAACCAAATAACCTTGAGCTATCTTCTTGTTCATCTTTAATGACTATTCATACCTTTTTATATAACCGGTAATCAATAAAGTAGCCATGCATATAGGCTCGTAGAAGATTGGTCCCAATCAAATTTGTCAAGTTCAAGCGCTCGAGTTCTTCCGAAGTCAAAAATTTAAAATCATCATATATAGTCGCCTGTGGATTTTCCTCTAGCTCTTCCTGCAATCACAAAATTTACAAAAGTTTTATTTTCTAATGTGGAGAATTTAGAATCAAATAACCTAATGATACCACAAATGATACGACTATATTTTTTAATTGGAAGTTGACCAATAAAAGATAGAGAGCAACACACCGTTAAATGTTCCAGGTACGAGCACCACTTAGGGGCAGGTCCTAAGGCAGGTGTGAAATAACACGGTATCTGCATACCATCTAGAGCCAATAACATCAGACCGCTCTTGTCGAATACACATATATCATTGATAGTTCCACCTGTTGGTTCTATGCTGGTAATATTATCTCCCTGGAAGCATGTATAGAAATAGTTAGATGACACATAGTATTTTGTTTAAGAAGGAAATAAAATAGAGGCACTCCTTTCAGTCATCCAATTAGGATTCACAAGGATTAGTACTTCATGCCGACTAAAGAGGTCTTTGTGTTTTGCTTGAAACAAAATGAGCTGAAAACGGAGGGAATCCCAATCAGCCACATTAAGATAGTGATAAGTACCACCTTAAGTACAGAGAGATAACTTTGCAAAAGGTTTTATTTAAGGGTTTCTGTGAACATAGTCTCAAATCTTGTTATCTATTATGTGATTTAGTAAGATTTAGAATTAAAACCACTTACTGTCTCTGGATCCCAGATCCTAACTATATGGCTATCCGTGGTGATCAACTTTGTTCCTTCTGAGTTAAGGGTCTGGTGCCATTTAATGTCTAGTATAGGACTTCCATACCTGCCGAAAATGAAGCCAATTGGAAGAGATATTAACAATTATGCAAAAACGATAAAGCAGAATAGTACATGATTGTTGCCTAACATGGCAGGCCTCTATTATAGGCATACCACAAAATTACTCACATATGATCCTTAACTCTAGTTGGGTGTGAAGAGCGCAAATCATACACCAATACCTGCACATCCAATGGCAAGAATAGAACGTCACTGGAATGAGGGATAGTAAAAGAATGAACTACAATTGCGAAAAATAAGATCTCCGGATCAGAATTCAAAAGACGTGGCACTAATCTACTTGTCTATTGCATCAAATCATTCATAACCACAATAACGGTACTGCAAAAGTTGATTAATCCCTGTATAAATAAGTGAATCTGTGAAAGAAATATGATTAACCGTATCCAATTCTTTTCTTAAGTAACAAACGAGTATGCTAGCAACTATATTTATAATCGAATACCAATTTCACCCAATTTCGCGTATATATCCTTATGAAGCTTATTAAGAAAAATTGTCAGAATGATGTTAGTTGTACCTTCCCGTCACTGGTCCCAACAGCCATTTGATAACCTCCATCTCCATCAAACTGTAGCGCAGTCACCTCCTAAAAATTCAACCCAGAAAGTTAGTAGACCATTTCAAACAGATTAACTCAGACTGCATGAAGAAACTGATCGCCGGATGCGACAATACACCTAATACTGTACTAGAAAGATAAGTGTTTTACATTTATTTATTTCCAAGGTACATTACAATCGCTAGCACATAACAGTGTCTGGTCAGTGTTTATTATAACTAGTATATGCTATCTAACTCCACAACATTAGTTTTCAGGTAGGGAATCATAGAAGTACTTTGGTTACACCCTAAAGTAGTTGAAAAAATTCAGGTACAAACCTGATTAGTATCACCAGCATGTTCGGCAGAATTAATCCTACCAACTGAAGATTTCGTTCTAAAGTCAAAGCATTCCACTGCGCCATCATCTCCTCCACAAGCAATCAAACCATGAAGCTTACTAAAGTAGAAAGGCAAAATTGCATCAGCAGTAAATTTGAAGAAAAATGACAATTAGTGAAGGCCATATACCCACTACTAAAATATTAACATCACCACTACCTTCGAGTAACTACATTTAGAGCTGGAGACCGAGTGCTTAGTGAGGACAGAAAACGCCCCTAAAAAGTTTACAAGGGTGGTTTCAGTACTAAAGAAGCCGAAAATTACCCAGTCAGATAAAAAAGTCTTAACTGATATGCATCTCCAAAAATTCCAGAAAAGAAATGTATTTTTTTCTTGGGTCCTAACTCTTAACGCCATTTATTAGTCAGGCCATGGAAGTTAAAATAATGAAAAAGTTTGGTGTAAAACCTGTTCCAGATTAATTCTGTATAGTTCTGGGGAAGAAGCAGCACATAGCAAATCACAAGACCAGGGATCATAAGCCAAATCTCTTCCCATCCTGTTAAAAGACAAGTATATGATCAAATGGTATAAACAAACAGCCGAGTTTTCAACCAATGTCTGACAAAAGAGAGAGCTGAGGTTTTAAAATGCATTTATATGGCGAACGGTGTATCCTTTGGAAAAGCACATACACCTCAACTCCTAAGACAAAAGAACGAGCTAAATATGTAGAAATGGCTGAAATAATTGCGAACTTAATATAATGTCATAAGTTACAAAAAAGAAAACAAATACTTCAAAAGAAAACAACTTAACACAAGAAATATATCTATTCAGCACTTGAACCTCTTAACACCCCATCATGTTTAAGAACAACTCGGAGACATGAAATTCCAAGCCAACAACAACAAAATTTAGAGGAGAATTCAGGGTTGAAGGTGTATGCCGCCTCAACCGATATTTTAGAACCATGAACAGAAGTAACAATAGAAATTGGGTCCCATTTCCAAACTAAAGGTATAATCTTGTGTGTGGTGCATAAAATATTTGGAACTCAACCTAAGAAATTAGCGAAGGGTGAGAAATTTTTATTGAGCACTCAAATACTGAACAACAGATCCAGAAGATGGACCATTCATCGTGAACCCTTAAATAGGACGCCAACGAAGTTATCCCAAGTCCGATACAAAAGCTGCATCTTAGGGTTTTGCGTTCGAGATATGATATATGCCTGATGCCACAAAGTGGTGCTTCTAACAATGTCTTTCCCAATTATCCATATAAAACCCATATGGACCTTAATAGGCTCTCAACGGATGTTTCTATAATAGATACTTCAACTAGTTAGCAACTTACATTTCCTTTTCCATTATTTACAACTAGTCAATATTAGTAGTAGGCAAAACTTAACTTACCTGCTCTAATCAATTAATGCATTAATGCCAACGGAAAGAAACTTTTCAAGATATTGAAGAGTTAAGAAAGCTCACGGGTTCAACCATTCATGTTAATACTGAGTTAGGATAAAGATAATGGCAAAAAAAGAAATCTGCAAAAGGGAGGACATGACACCTTGGAACCCGCAAACTGAAGTGACTTCCATATTTCGCATGTAGGTTAATCGACCGGTCAGCACATAGGAATGCCATCTTGGAATAGTCATCCGACAATATCTGTTTCAGCAGCAACAGCGTTATTGCTTTTAAAACAATCAATCTCTGACTAAGACACGTAAAACATGGATCTGGGAAAATGTACAGCTGAAACGTTTAAATAAACAACTGAAAAGGAAGCAAAAAGACAGAGAATCATTCATGAAGAACATTACAATGACGCCCATTCAACACAAATTACTGAAATTACACAAATCAAGGGTATGCTGGCGAATGACCTAGGTGCCGCCACTAAATCTTTTATATCTTCATTTTGTAACATTCTATGACCATAAAGATCAGAAGGAAATTCACAGAAAAATTCATCCTTTCACACTCAATTCACAGAAGGTCTGATGCACACCGCAAAATAAATAGAAACCACTTCATTTTGCAGATACATTCGACCTAACCATTTGTGAAGTAGGCTGTGTTGCACGTAAACTGAGAAACTAGCAACTTCTTTTCTTGCATCACAACTCAAAATTCAACTAGTTTTGTCTCTAAAGCATTACACATTAATGCTCCAAACAACCAAACTCCTAGTTATCAACCTAAACCCCTCTAACTGAAAAAGACCAATTTCTGAATGACAAAGAAATAAAATCATACCTCAAAATCAACAATTTCTGAAATCAAATGCCTTTCGAACTTCAAAGCCATCTCTCTTAGCTCATATACTTTAACTTGTGGTGGATAAATACCAGATGCAATAAGATAATCTCCATCTGGACTAACTTTAATTCTTGTTGTTGCAGTCTCAAACCTCAAATCTTGTACCAATTCCACTCTTTGCTGGTAATCTGATAATCACACAATTCATCAAACAACTACAAATCAAAAAATTATTATTTTTTAAAATAAGAACAACAAATTACGAAATAAGCTAAGAATTCAAGGAAACCTGTATCTTTCCGAAGAGCTCTGATTTTCTTAGGATCAAGCCAAGTAGCATTTGAACGTTGTCCTGTGATGTAATAAGTTCTGCAGCCATTAATGGAGGTAGACTTGAGATTACCTCCTTGATTAGCCATGACTGAACCAAAACCCTAATCAGCAATCGAATCAAATAATTGTTTGTTCTTCAATGGAACATAATAATCTAGTCTAGGGCATAAAACGGGGAACAGAGAACTGCTGCAGAAGTTTTATTTAGGGTTTAACTACTGCTATAGAAGATGTTTTGGGGTTTTGTTGGTGACGGTTTGGCATAAACGGGCTGGACTTTGGTGTATTACTCTTACCCAGGCCCACAAAAAGGGTTTGCAAACAACTTCTATGCCACACAAAAACATGGAAAAAAAAAGCCGCAGAAGTCAGAAACAAAACAATTTTCCTTCATTGTTGTTAGTAGTTATTCTCAATTTTTTGCTTCTGAAAATCAGAAAATTACTTATTTAGGATGTATCAGAAACGGAAGTTAAATTCAGAAGTCAATGGAACATAATAATCTAGTCTAGGGCATAAAACAGGGGACAAAGAACTGCTGCTGAAGTTTTATTTAGGGTTTAACTACTGCTATAGAAGATGTTTTGGGGTTTTGTTGGTGGCGATTTGGCAGAAACGGAGTGGACTTTGGAGTATTATACTCTTACCCAAGCCCACAAAAAGGGTTTGCAAACAACTTCGATGCCACATTGTGACATAAAAACATGAAAAAAATAGCCGCATAAGTTAAAAGCAGAACAATTTTCCTTCATTGTTGTTAGTAGTTATTCTCAATTTTTTGCTTCTGAAAGTCGGAAAATTACTTATTTAGGGTGTATCAGAAGCAGAAGTTAATTTCAGAAGTCACAAGTAAAATTAATTTGCGTCACAATAGAATTGTTTTTTTTTTCTTTTGCGTATATAAGCCAATCTTAAATTTTATTTCGGACCTAACTTCAAACTTTTTCGTTTCTAGAAGTTGAAAAGCAACTTACGAGAATGCATCTAAACACCCTCCAAATTTTTACATTGTACAAGTATTAATGTCCTTTTCGGTGGTATAGTCCTTAAATACAACTATTGGACCTTCAAACTTAGCGAACTGAAACATCTAAGTAGATAAATGAAAGGAAATCAGTTGAGACTATGGTTGGTGTTTCATGACATTCGATGCCTCACAAGATGAATCTAACATAAATGAAACCTGTGGAATTACAAAGTCTCGGATGAAGACTATTTTGTAATTTCTATCAATCTTATTCCTTGATATATACTTCTTGAATGGTCGTATAGTAGAAGAGACGGACCTTAGAATATGCAGGAATTACAACGATCAAGGTAAGATTCCAGATATAAAAAAATGTCAAGTAAAAGATGTCTGACCGGGCTTCGCGAATCCCTTAATGAAAACTCCAAAAGTCGTAACATGATATAGTTTCACGGAGAAACCTAGGTCTTTAGAGGATGACTCTAGCGCAACTAGGACGTAGAAGTGTCAACTCAAGTTCTAGGTATAGATTTATCATGTATACATGCGAGAAGTTTTCGTTGAATTACAAAGAAGAATGTGCATCCACGTATTTATCGATATAAGCTATATGCACCAAACGGTTAGCCCAAGAACAATGGTTAAGTTGTCAGTGAACTATCAAGCAATCATGGGTTCGATAACTCTAAAATACTAAGGTGAACTATCCAAAACAGTTTGTGAACAAATTGTCGCCTCGAAATTCTGAAACTTTTCATATCCATAAGTTTGCGAACTGTCCAAATCAGTTTGTGTACTTAAGTTATAAAAAGTTTTTAGGAACCTCTTAAAATCAATCAGTTCGCGTACTGGCCAAATTAGTTTTTGTACTTGTGAATTTTAAAATATTCGGAACACTCAAAATAAATTAGTTTGCAAACTAACCAAATCAATTTGTGTACATGAGTTAATAAGAGAATAATTCATCAAGTCTATTATCTATATGTTCCAAGTTCGTGTACCGACCAAATCAGTTCATGAACATAAAAACTAACTTGATGTATCATAATTCTTAAGGAATTATAATATGTTGAACAATAAATTCTCTCAAACTATTATGTGATAAGTTTTCCACTACTTGAATTTATAATTTGAAATTCATCATGTTAGAGCATTGCTCGGTCGAACTCGCAAGCGTTGCTATCTCAAGCTTGTTTGTCAAACATAGTTGTCAAAACTATGTGTCTTGATTTCTAGTCTACTTATAGCTAAGTCTCAGACTAGGATAGTTAAGTGTAGTTGAGATCCAGACTCCATGGCAATCATCTTACGAAGACGAAGAACTACTCAAGGAACCAGTGGAACTTCATCCGACTAAAAGGTATGTGGTCACTCAAAAGTCTATCTACTCTATCTCCTACTCTCGAGACAAAAGTCGTATAATTATGATAGTTTTCATACATACACATTTGCTATTTCGAGCCGAGTTTATTCGCCTATCTTTTTCTCGAAATATATGTTCGTAAGCTTTCGATTTAGCCATTTTTCATCTTTACCTGTGACGAAAGTCATGATGACATTTCAATCTTGAAAATTGCTTTGATGACGATAGTTGTGAATAACGACTATTATAACATTATAGAAGAATGTTTCAATGAATGACATTTAGAGTTGAGATTACAATCTATAGATATAAGCATATATAGTGTGTTCTCACATTAGTGTATAAATCCATGTACCGGAAACCAAGTGTGTGCATATGTGTGCATACAATATTGGTGAAGGAGACAGGTTGGGTACGCGTACCGGCGGAACTATTCCTCCCAGAAAATTCTGCTGAGTTTGGAGTTTACGAACTCATAAACCAGTCACCTTAGGTACGCGTACTGGCGGAACTTTTCTACCCGAAAAATTCTGCTGAGTTTGGAAACCAAAACCAACTCAAATCCGGTAGCTAAGGTACGCATACCCGTACGCGTACCCAAGCTGGTTATTTCTCAAATCGGTAGTTTATGAACTTAAAATAATAAATTATAAGGAATGCAATCTTTACAAACCGTGGCTATATTGTTTATGAATTGATTCAAATGAATCAAACCGATTTTGTTTCAATTGTGTCTATGAATAAAGACCAAAGAAATTGAACAACTCTTCAACTAGTTCTTATGAGTCATTTGAACTAGTTATGAGAAAGACGAATACGGTTAATATGGAAGTGCTCATATGGCTAACCATTGGTTAACTATTTGTGAACCAACTAAGTGTACACGTTTATGTACGGTTACTCAAACCTAAATAAAATACATTTCATTTGTGTGTGACAAGCTAAGTTTCGATCTAACGGTTGAAAGATATTATCTTGTATCTAATCAGGTTTTTCATCTAACGGTGAATATTGAATGCTTTGTTACTAAGCTAACATAGATTGCAAACCCTGATTTTAAAACTATATAAGGGACAACTCTATCAACTGGAAAAACTAACCCCCACACCTCCTGTATGATACTAGTTGGCTTTGCTAGAGTCGATTCTCCTTTAACATAGGTTTCTTCTCGAGACCCTGTAGGTTAACGACTTAAAGACTTCATTGGGATTGTGAAGCCAGACGAAACTACTTCTCTTGTAGTTGAGCGATCTGATCTTGCCATTTTCTGTCGTACGATTTCAATTGAATAATTGACTTGAGATTTATCTCCGATAGGGAAAGATAAAAAGAAATCACAAACATCTTCGTCTCATCGTTTGTGATTCCACAGTATCTTGTTTCGCTACCATATGGTTAAGATTATTGTGAGGTGATTGATAATACTAGGCTGTTCTTCTGGAATATAAGTCCGGGTTATCAATTAGTTCTTGATCACCTTGATTTCTATCAAAAGACGGAACAAACTCTTAGGTTTATCTGTGGGAGACATATTTATTTATTATCGTAGACTTTTCTGTGTGATACAGATTTGTTTATTCAAGTCTTCGACTTTGGGTCGTAGCAACTCTTAGTTGTGGGTGAGATCAGCTAAGGGAATCAAGTGCGTAGTATCCTGCTGGGATCAGAGACGTAAGGAGCGCAACTGTACCTTGAATCAGTGTGAGATTGATTAGCGTTCAACTACAGTGCAGACCGAAGTTAGTTTGTAGTAGGATAGTGTCTGTAGCGGCTTAATACATTATGGTTTTCAATCTGGACTAGGTCCCGAGGTTTTTCTGCATTTGCGGTTTCTTCGTTAACAAAACTTCTGGTGTCTGTGTTATTTCTATTCCGCATTATATTTTGTTATATAATTGAAATATCATAGGTTGTGCATTGTATCGATCAATTGTGAAATCCAACCTTAGGTTTTTGATTGGAAATTGATTGATCCTTGGATATTGGTCTTTGGTACCATCCAAGTTTATATCTCTTATATTTGATAAAGACTCACATATTTCTATTTGTTTGAGTATAGATCAAATCGAGAGATAGAGATATTAACTCCTTGATATTCTTTTTATTAAGATTGAGTCTGACTGTCTAGTTGATTCTCTTAAAAGTACATTAAAGTTAGTCCATACAGATTGCTAACCGGAATATTGGGTGAGGTTGTTAGACCCCCGTATTTTCAATTGGTATCAGAGCAGGCAGACACGTTTAAGACCTCAAAAGTCTGTGTTTGTAGCGATCTGACTCTATGGACAAAGGTGTTATCCCTATTAACGTACCACCAGTCTTCGATGGTTCAAACTTCTTATGGTGGAAAATCGCTATGCGAGCTTTTCTTCAATCGCGTGATTTTCAATCATGGGTATATGTTGTTAATGGATATGATGCTCCCATTGTGGCGATAGGTAACGCTATTGTTCCAAAGAATATTGGTGAGTACGATGCTACTGAGATACTTGTTGCAAAACAAAACCCCGACGGTTTGAATGCCATCATACATGCCATTACCCCTAATCTTCAGCACCATGTGTCTAATTGCATTCGGTCTAAAGATTCTTGGGATATCTTAGAAACCGTATTTGAAGGAAATACCAGTGAAAAGGAAGCCAGGCTTCAAAACCTAAATTCTGATTGGGAAAACCTTCGTATGGCAGATGAAGATTCATTTGATGAGTTTAATCACAAAGTGTCTGAAATTGTTAATGCATCTTTTGCATTGGGTAAGACTATTCCTGAAAAGGACATTGTGATGAAAATTCTCAGATCGCTGCCATTTAGATGCGATTCGAAGAAGCATGCTATCGTTGAGGGAAATAACCTTGATAATCTCTCCAGAAACACGTTGGTTGGGAAGCTTAAGATCTTTGATCACGAACATTCATCCATATCTAAGGATGTGGCGTTCAAAGCACTAAAAGACACAAAATTACTTGATAAAAGTAAAAATGTGTATATCTCTGAAGATGATCACTCTGAGACTGACTCATCAGATGAAGATCTTGACAAATCAGTCTCGATGATCACAAGACAATTTAGGGATCTTCTGTTGAATAGAAGTAAACGGTTCTCCAGAGATAAGCCAAACGCATCAGTCAAACCTCATAATCATATTCCTCCTAGAAACATGGACACATATGAAACTGATGAAGAGAATATGCCTCAGTGCTTTAAGTGTAAGGGGTTTGGTCATTTTGCAAACGAGTGCCCAAATCGTAGAAGATACATTGGGAACAAAGGTCTTCCTGCGACACTTGATGAGATGTCTGACAATTATGATTCTAATGAAGACAAAAAATCAAGTGTTGCTCTTCTATGTGAAAATATTTATTTTGATAATTGTAGCAATACATACATCAATCTTGATAATCTTTTATAAGATAACCCAATCAAGATGGAAGAATCAATTGACTCCTCTGTTGGAAACTCTATGTTTAATGTTTCAGGATCAACTATGTGCCTAACATCTTGCACATCTCGGGCGCCTGAACCATCTTATGCATTGACATTCTACTATTGTTCTCTCAAGGGTCATGAACTTTCAAAGTGTTTTAAGTACAAACACAAGATTAGATATGTCAACAAGCTTCCACGAAGAGCATATCGTCTAGCTACCAAGCTTAAACTCGCGGAGAAAACAACTGAGGTATGTAAGATCTTATCTTCCTCGAAGAAAACAATTTCCGAAGATAGATTTAGATCATTAGAGAAGAAAACATGGTATAAACATATGGAAAGGAAGGGTCCCATAAATTCCATCCAAAAGGGTCATGGTGGACAGATTGTTGTTCACCACAGCGCAACTTGATTGTGTTGTCTCGTGCATCTTGTCTCATGTGCCTGTTCAAAAGACAAGATCTTGCACACCTCAAGATTTAAAAGATTTTTTTTAGCTTTGCGTTGTTTGGTGTTTGGAATTCCTCCATATCACTATTGATATTGGAAATGACCTGTTTGCCAAAAGAAGAGGGTTATTATCGACAATTCCACTCTTTATAGGGTTGTGAGCTATGCGTACACAAACATTTTTAAAGGTTTAGAAACCCTACATTACTTTTTCCTTCTCTGATACTCTTTATATCTTAAGACTGATTGTTGAGTTTTGATTGTGAATTCCTCTCACAAAACCGTGCTTTCATGGAAACTCCAAACATCGTGTCTACTGATGAAAAAGATATCAATATGATTGTTAAGCCATCAATCACTAAGGAAAAAGAGAAATCTCAATTGTCTCCAACTCTAAAAAGAAAAAGAAGTAATGTGAAGAAGCCAAGACTTGTTCCTTCAAACTCTCAGAAGTTTTCTGATGTTCTTGAAGAGTTGAAGCTACCAAGAGAAGAGATTCAGCAAATAAAGGCTTGTGTTTTAAGATCATCGGAAATCCAGAAGGCCCTGGTTCGACATCATTAGCCAAGAAGGTTTATTGGTATTGACTCCTTTCACCATGAACCATATGTTCCAATGGCCGTTGACGATAAGGAGTTCGGGGACGACAAGGAATTTTTCAAAGATCTTAATGTCTAGGAAACTTCTTACGAGAATTTTTATTCTTGTGTTGTTTAAGAAGGATAACTAGGGTTTGGAATAGCCATTATTGTGAGTACACATAGCTATGTCCAAAGTTTTTATCTTGCAATGTTTTTAGATTTATTTTTTTAAATTCTAAAGTTGATTTGGAAGATGATTTTTGCAGTATTAATCTTTATGGTTTTATATATTGCAATATGTTATGGGATATGTGTGTTTGCGTCTGTGAACTATTATTGTCCCATACGATGTCAAAAGTTATCTCTTTCATATATCGATATGTATGTATTGATACAAGATCGATGAACTTTTGACAAACAAAAGTTAAGCCTATTATGTCATTTATTGATGGAAGATAGGTTAAAATCTTTTGTTTACGAGGATTATATCTATCATATGTCATTGTGCAAATAGTGATGGAAAATAGAATGAATCCTTGTCTATTCCGCAGTATTGATCTTCCCTGATCCATATTTTATGTATATACCGTGCGGCTCCATAAGTCTTCTTATGTGAGCATTTCCAACTAGACTAATCATGGATTCGTTTGTGGTTAATTTAGTTGTGTATTCCGATTGAATTAATCATGGGTCCTCTTGTGATTAGTTTAATTGAGATT
This sequence comes from Papaver somniferum, assembly GCF_003573695.1. Lineage (NCBI taxonomy): Eukaryota > Viridiplantae > Streptophyta > Magnoliopsida > Ranunculales > Papaveraceae > Papaver > Papaver somniferum. The sequence goes on along the minus strand of NC_039361.1, from coordinate 18,846,529 downwards.
TTTGGATACAAAATCATTCTTATGATTCTTTGGTGTCCAAAGAAATCCTTTTTTTCTCGTAAAATTAAGGTCGCTCTTGTTGTTCTTTCGGGAATGACATCAAATGGGGGAGAGTTCTTTTGAAGTTGCGCTTAATTTCCATATCTTTGTGGGGAGTGTGGCTGTGGAATATTTGAGGAGTTATCTTGTATCTTTATAAACTCCGTGATGAATGCATTTAGCTTCGGCTTTATGATTACATCTAAACAAAGTTGATATGTACTTTTCTTTGGTCTTGAAGCGTCTCCATGAAAATTTCATTAGGATCCCATTTTCGTACCTTTGCCAATTTTATTGACAAGAAGGGGGAGTATTAATATGTAGTTCACACTACAAATACATATGGTTTTCGGATCATTATGTAAGGGGGAGTGGTTTTCATGTTGAGATGAAAGTATTGACTAAGGGGGAGTGATACATATCACCATAGTATTGTTGTCAAAGTTGTGATACAATTGAACTTTGATACTGTGTAATAATACTATGACACTATATAACAATGTAGTATTGTTGTCAAAGTTGTGATACAATTGAACTTTGATACTGTGTAATAATACTATGACACTGTATAACAATGATCGAGAGCTTTTGTTCTCATTGTTATGGCTACGGATCTTCAACAACTATGATGCTGAACTGAACATCTATGGAATCATGGGAGTACTTGGAAAAGACGAAGTTTTCGAGTAATGTTGAAGCACCAAGGAGATCAAGCATATGGACGAGAAGCTAAAAAGTTTTATCTATTTTGTATTCCATATGTATTGATAGTTTTTCACTAAAATTGACAAAGGGGGAGATTGTTAGAGCAGTGCTTGGTCGAACTCGCAAGCGTTGCTATCTCAAGCTTGTTTGTCAAATTTAGTTGTCAAAACTATGTGTCTTGATTTCTAGTCTACTTATAGCTAAGTCTTGGACTAGGATAGTTAAGTGTAGTTGAGCTCCAGACTCCATGGCAATCATCTTACGAAGACGAATAACTACTCAAGGAACCAGTGGAACTTCATCTGACTAAAAGGTATGTGGAGACTTGAACTTATCTATCACTCAAAAGTCTATCTACTCTATATCCTACTCTTGAGACAAAAGTCGTATAAGTATGATAGTTTTCATACATACACATTTGCTATTTCGAGCCGAGTTTATCTCGCCTATCTATTTATCGAAATATGTGTTGGTAAGCTTTCGCTTTAACCAAGTTCATCTTTACCTAGTGATGAAAGTCATGACAAGTTTCAATCACTTTGGAAATTGCTTACTTTGACGAAAAATAGTTTGTGAATAACAACTATAGAATATCAACGTCCTCTAATAATTTTCCAATGATTGAAATGAGAGTTTAGATTTTATAACCATTGGAGGATATAAGCATTGTTGTGGAAACACATATATGTATAAGTCCTTATTCTTTGAACCGAAGTTTGCGAACTTTGTTGATCAAGAGAACCGACATGTTGGCGTGAGACAAGTCCGCAAATTGGCGGAAGTTCTTGTCCCGAGAATTTCTGCTGGAGTTTGTGAACTCCGTCCGGGAACTTAAGTCCGCGAACCCAGTCCGCGAACTTGAGTAGGTTATATCTAAAAATGATGTTTGTGAACTTATTTTTATATAAACTAAGGAATGCAAATGCAAACCGTAGCTATATAGTTCATGAACAGATTCGAGTGAATCAAATCGTTTTTGCTTCGATTGTGTCTTGTGTAGTTACATAAGATTTTCTTGCAATTGAACAACTCTCTAACTAGTTCATTTGAGTTACTTGAACTAGTTATAGTGAAGAAGAATATGGTTGATATGAAAGTGATCATATGGCTAACCATTTGGTTGACTATTGTTGAACCAACAAATGTACAAGTTTGTACGATTACACAAGCCTAGAAACGTGTATTTCATTTGTGTGTAACAAGCTAGTTTTAGATCTAACGGTTGAAAGATATTAGCTTGAATCTAAATCAGGTTTTCATCTAACGGTGAATATTGAATGCTTTGTTACCAAGCTAACATTGATTGCAAACCCTGATTTGAAAGACTATATAAGGGAGAGCTTTAGCAACTGGGAAACCTAATCCCCACACCTTCTGTGTGATACTAGTTGTCCTAAGATAGAGTCGATTATCCTTTAACCTTTGGTTTCTTCTTCTAAACCAGGTTAACGACTTAAAGACTTCATTGGGATTGTGAAGCCAGACCGATACTAGTTTCTCGTAGTTGTGTGATCTGATCTTGATGTTTCTATCGTACGAGTACAATTGTAATAATTGGCTTGAGATTGATATCTCCGATAGGAAAGATATAAAAGAAATCACAAACACTTCGTCTCATTGTTTGTGATTCCACAATATCTATTTTCGCTGCGTCGATTAGGATTATTGTGAGGTGATTGATAATACTAGGATGTTCTTCGGGAATATAAGTCCGGTTTATCAATTGGTTCTTGTTCATCTTGATTTATCAAAAGACGGAACAAAACTCGTAGGTATATTCGTAGGAGACGGATTTATCTATTACCGTAGAAATTTCTGTGTGATACAGATTTGTTTATTAAAGTCTTCGACTTTGGGTCGTAGCAACTCTTAGTTTTGGGTGAGATCAGCTAAGGGAATCAAGTACGTAGTATCCTGCTGGGATCAGAGACGTAGGAGCATAATTTTACCTTGGATTAGTGTGAGATTGATTGGGGTTCAACTACAGTCCAGACCGAAGTTAATTTGGAGTAGGCTAGTGTCTGTAGCGGCTTAATACAGTGTGTGTTCAATATGGACTAGGTCCCGGGGTTTTTCTGCATTTTCCGTTTCCTCGTTAACAAAATTCTGGTATCTCCGTTATTTCTTTTCCACCTTATATTTTTTTATATAATTGAAATATCACAGGTTGTGCGTTGTTCAATCAATTAGAATATCCGACCTTTTGGTTGTTGATTTAAATTGATTGACACTTGGATATTGGTCTTTGGTACCATCCAAGTTATCTCTCTAGTATTTGATACAGGCTCGCAGATTTCTATTTGCTTGAGTATATATCAAATCGAGAGATTGAGATATAAACTCTTTGATATACTTTTTATCTAGATTGAGTCTGACTGTCTAGTTGATTCTCTAGAAAGTATATTGGAGTTTGTTCATACAGATTGCTAAGCGAAATATTAGGTGTGGTTATTGTACCCCCACTTTTTCAGCCCCCATTCAAGCCCTCACCGTAGAAATTTCTAGGGAAAACATCCTTCCCAAACTTGCTCTCTAGGTCACTTTTCCAAGCATAAATAACAAAAAATTGTATCTAAGTATATACATAAACTATTTAAATGAGGATTTTTTTATGTCTCATATGTGATTCATGACTTCATGTGGTACTTTTATATGTTTAAAAATATAAAATATGGCAATGACTACATACAAACCACACGAAAACTAAATGTACCATTCAAATTTTTTATTAACTTTATTGATTGGGTTAAAAAAACTTTCATTTATTTATTTCCCTATTGACTCCAGGAAAACTCTGATCTGGTTCATCATCTTCTATTTCCTCTTCACACGGTATTCTGTTTTTCCCTATATGTTAAATCTCCATACCCACCAAACTCTTGGTTTCTCGGCTCATATATATTTTTAATTAATCCTATCAAATCAATCATATGTACATAATCATACTTTAATTCCCAATCGATGTCTATGTTAGGTCTTTTGGTCTAATTAAGTGGATAAACACCTTACCCATTACTAGTTTTAGAGCAACTAAGAAAAATAAATTTGAAAACCAACTCAACCATGACCGCTATATTCAAAATGCTAATTTTGTGGATAACCGGGTGGTCTTGCACCCATGAACCTAGTTTTTTTTGTCCTTGTCCGTATTGGGGCTTGATGACTGAAAATTTATTGACGGGATGTAATTAATTAAGATTTATGTCCATTAAAATATTAATGAGCACCATCATGTTTTCTTTCTGTTTTTCGTTTTGCCCTAAATATTCATCGCTAATTAAAAAGGTTTAGTGATTAAATAGTTAGGGAAGATGATGAAGGAGAGCGGAGAGTTTTATTTACCCACGTTAACAGAGTGTATAATATTTTTAAAGGGTTGCATTTAACATTAACATGGGCTATATTTAGTCATTGCCTAAAATATATGTGATTCATGTGATACTTTGTTTTTCAAAGCCTGACTTTTAAAGTTGTAGATGACAGTATTGTACGACTCAGAGAATACTCATTTTTGATAAGAATGTAGAGCTTTGTTAACAATTTCTTTGAATGATAAACATGCCGACAATATAATTCTTTTTTAATACCCACATGATTTCAAAGTAGTGATGTTGTTGCTTGCCTTTGCTTTTCGGGCTCAATTGCCACTTATATTAAATGTAACTATCTAAAGACATAGTTTAATGATGGTTAAATGAATGGCGAAATGAGGATTGAACATTGAATGCAGGAATGCAAAACGAAAAAGAATGTACTTTTTAAAGGACAAACAATTATGTAGTAAAATTCTAATTTTTTTGATAATTAAAATAAGCATACATGAACTTTAGGAGCAGAAAGCATCAAGGGAATTCTGCATGTAAATAAAACTACAAGTATGTAAACCAACAACTTTAACTCGAAGAAGTCCGTTGGTCATACATTTCATAGGTCGCATCGAGGGATTTCTGCAAGTAAATAAAACTACAAGTTTGTAAACCAACAACTTTAAACTAAAAAACTAGAGAATATTGAAAATACAACTAGACAGAGAAATTGAATTTCACCCTAGAATTGAATTTCACTCTTAAGATTCAGCTTTGAGTAGTCAAATAGTATTATTGTCTCCGACCTAACTTACATGTAGATGCACCATCTACACCACTAATTTTTCTTTTTAATATAAAAAGCATAAAAAAAAGCAATGATAAGAGCAGGGAGAGACCTACAACTGCTAGATACAGTATTCCCAAGAAGTTGTGTTTTCCACCAAGCTCCAGGCAATAAGACCACAGGGCACGAATCGACTGTTATTAGGAGTACTTGTTTCATGCATGCATGTCTCTATTTCAGCCTCGTATGCTTTGCTCCTTAACTGTTTGTTACTTCTGTCCTTAGCATAACTGCAGATACAAAACATAAAACCAGTCATATCATAATTATAAAAGTAAAGCAAGCATATACGGTTCTACCATGAAGAAGAAGCCGACAATCTGGTTCTGATATTACACATTTTTGTAGCAATTACTTGGTTGTCGGTCAATTTTAACAAGAGTGTTGTTTATAGTGTGGAAGCAGATATCAAAGTTCAAGATATAGTTGCACTTATCAAATGTAACATTGAAAGACTATCTCTCAAGTACTTGGGATTGCCGTTAGGAGCTCATGGAAGAAGTGAACCTAGGATAATGTTATTGAAAAGTCTCAAAAGAACTAGCACCTTGGAAAGGAGATTCTTCACAAAGACAGGTTGAGTGGGGTTGATAAAGAACACTTTATCTAAACTAGCCTTCCAATCTATTTCTTATCAATTCTTCCAATTCCAGTGGAGGTTGAAACGAAGCTAAAAAACATTATGAAGAATTTTTTGTGGGGCTCAACAACTAAGAATAAGAAATTAGGCCGTCTGGGTATAAGAAGCATCAGATTAACAAACAAGGTGTTATTGGCTAAATACACTTGGAGATACACAATGGAGAGGCAACATTTACGGAGAAAGGTGATATAAAATAAAATAGATAGTTGTACAGTGGATGTGTGGGTTAAAGACTCAGAACTAACACAAGGAAAAGGTCCCCACCTTGGAAACTTCTCGGAAAAATCCTTCCCAAACATGCTCTCTCGGTCACTTTTCCAAGCATAAATAACAAAAAAATGTATCTAAGTATATACCAAAACTATTTAAATGAGGATTTTTTTATGTCTCATATGTGATTCATGTGGCACTTTTATATGTTTAAAAATATAAAATATATGTGATTAATGTGATACTTTGTTTTTCAACGCCTGGTTTCTAAAGTTGTAAATGGCGGTATTGTACGGCTCAGAGAATACTCATTTTTAATAGGAATGTAGAGCTTTTTTAACAATTTCTTTGAATGATAAACATGTCGGTAATATAATTTTTTTTTAATACCCACATGATTTCAAAGTAGTAATGTTGTTGTTTGTCTTTGCTTTTCGGGTGCAATTGCCACTTATATTAAAAGTAATTGTCCAAAGACATAGTTTAATGATGGTTAAATCAATAGCGGAATGAGGATTGAACATTGAATGCAGGAAGGCAAAATGAAAAAGAATGTACTTTGTAAAGGACAAACTGTTATGTAGTAAATTTTTTATATTTTGATAATTAAAATAAGCATACATGAATTTTAGGAGCCCATTTGCTAAGTCTCCATGAGACAAGTTCAGAGTTGTATAATATATGTATTTAAAACGAAAGAAAATTTATTACATCAATAATGGGTTACATGTTTTCAGTGTCAGATAATAAGTCTGATACCAACCAGTCTGGCATAATATTTTGCCATGTCTCTGAATTATTAATAGAGAGAGCATGTTTGGCTAGTTGATGTGCCACATTATTAGCCTCTCTATGAACAAAACTACACTTATAAAGCAAAACATTAAGCAAGTTCTGGCAATCTCTAATAATATTAGAAGTAGTCCACTTGACTGCATTATTGTTTTCATTCATTGCATTGATAACTCTCAGATTGTCCCCTTTAGGATGTAGCTGGTCGATTCCTTTCTCTAAAGCCCGTTATATTCCCCGCAGCAACGCCATCACTTTTTCTTGTCTCTGTTCCGTTTTTATTGAAGGTTCACTTCAAGCTCCATTGCTTGAACCTGTAGAGTTACAAATTATTAGTCCAGTGCCTGATTCTTATTGTGTTGAAAAAATGCATCATCAAAATTGAGTTTAAATTCGGGATTCAAAGGATTTTTCAAAGTATGCCAAATTCTAACTCTAAGGCTACTGCCCACAGTGATTTTAGTGTTTTGAACTTTTTGTCAGTCTGACACATGGTACCTTATACCCCTTACTATCCCATCTATATGCACCTGCACATCATCAAAAATGACATTGCATTGCAGTTTACATACATGTCAAATAATAAAAGAAAATTGTGTACAGTTGGTTGATATTAGATGGTCTCAACTGAACATCTTCGTTGGACTAACTGGTAACCCAGTCATGCATATTCACACCCTGCAAAACTGAGACAAGAGACTGATTTATTGCATTAATAACAGAGATAAAGATATTGCATTCAACTAACACATGTTGTTGAGATTCCATTCTACTACAACATAAAAGGCAACTACTAGTAGAGTTAGAAATTATTCTAGATATCCTATGTATGTGAATAAATTTCCAAAGAAAGTATTGGATCTTAATTGGGAGCGCAATTTTCCATAAATATTTCTAGTCAATGATAAGATTAAGAACATTACTAGGAAGAGTTTTGGCTAGAATTGCTCTATAAGCTGACTTGACTGAGAATTCACCACTTGGTGTAACATTTTATATAATAGTGTCCTTTCCAGAGTATAAGACCTTAATTTATTTTATTTATTTAGTTGTAGCATTATCAAATAGAGTATCTACGGTCTGAATACCCCACTTATTAGTGTTTTGATTTATCAATTGGTCCACTAGTTTCATGTTTGCTGAGACAAAGTTGGATTTGGGAGGAAAGTGGATAGTAGGAATCCAATTATCCTTCCAAATGGATATGTTCTTCTCATACCCGACTTCCCAGTAATAAAACTGCTTAATGATGGTATTTTTGAATGATGTTGTAGTAAGATGATTCGTTCACTCAGATTTGTTGAGAATTTGTTTTAAGATTTAATAAAGAAAATAAGGAAAAATATATATACAAAATTTGTCACAGGATGAAGAGATACCGGGACTCGGGATTCCACTGCTTTTCATATTGTTGTGGTTCAGTCATTAACTCTAAACAATATAGCTCAAACAAAATAAGTTGTGACTCTAGTTCTTTGCCAAAAATAGATTTCGTAAAATATTATTTGTAAGTTAAAAGCATGACGCATCTAAAGTAATTAAAACTAAGCATGCGACATCTAACAAAATAACAAATAATTAATTGAAATCATAAAACAATTAAATCTATGCAAAAAGTCAATAAAAGAATTAATTCATTTACCACAATCATGAAAAGTTGCTTCCTCCGTTGTCCCAGTGATGGGGTCTAGCTCCGCATGGTGAAAACACACTCAAAGGAAGTTTTCATTGCTCAAAAAAGTGTTTACAAGGAGAAAAGGTATAAAACAGGGCCTTTGTAACAGTTATATGTGTTACTGTTTCTCTAAGACTGCTGCCGCTTGATGAGTGCCAAATAATGTATATATCTATCCCTTTTTGTTGGCATTTAACTCATCTTTTGTGCAGTAATTCTACATTTTATCCCATATTCTGTATTTTCATTGTTTTCAAGAATAAATATTTTTCTTACTTAATTTTGCATTTTTAGGTAATAAATAAAGTCTGGATAACTTGCGGAGCGGAAAAGAGCTGAAGAGTGGTGAAAAGCCGGAAGAAATTACGCAAGGAAGCCGCGAAGAATGTTGTGCACAAGACCAAGAGGCTAGGAATGGGCTTGAAGAGGAAGAATTGTTTTTAAAGAAGATATGGGCTTGGCATACCCAAGCCCGTATCGGATTTCAGCCGTCAGATTGGATCATCTCAACATCTAACGGTCGCTCCCTTGCTGTTCATCAAAGTTTGATACATCCGCTTCACACCACAACACCTAACTCAATCTTGAGCCGTCAGTTTCGTTGTGCTTCTACATCCAACGGTCGCTCAATATCAGCCTCTCTTAACCGTCCGATTCAATTCAGTCTCATGCATCACACGGTCTCATCTCGCTGGACATCAAGAATGATATGTCCGCTCAACACCGAAACAACCCTAGGATATATAACCCAAAATGAAACCAAAAACCTAATCACTTCTCCACTTCGCCTTCTCTCTCTCGCCATCTTCTCCTCCACACCCGACAGTTGCAGACACCATGTTGCCGTACCACCAACTCTCCACTGTCACTACCAAATACCACATCATCACAACCACCCTATCTCTCTACCTATCTATTCCATCAAGCTCTCCCCTATTCTAATCCCTAGGTAAGAGACTGATGAGATAGATCGAGCTAGAGAAGCTAGAAAAGGCATGGGAATGAAGCTACAATGTCAGAGGAAGAATGGGTCGAGTTTAATTTGATGTTGCTACATCAAATCAGGTAAAAATCGAGAACCCTAACTTCTGTCAAATTTGAGAAATTTTACCAAAACCCTAATTTCGACTAAGAGAGAATTGAGAAGAGAGAGTAGGTAGAAATAGGGTATGGGTTAGACCCATTTCCCTAATTTCTTGAAAACCTAATTTTACTGTTTTAAATTTGGGATTTAGGGATTTGGGTGAAAACCCTAATTTGTAATTTGAGGGAAATTTCTTTGGGTATAAAAAGGGGACTGTGGTGTGTGTAATTTTCAGGCTGGACTAGCCAGTGTCCAGAACTTAGTTCTGTTAAATGTTCATTTTGCTGTTCACTGTTTATCCATTTTAATGTTTTGATTTTCTCCATTTTATGTCACTGTGATGTTGTTATGTGTTGTTCCTGTTATGAACTCCATTGTGTTATGTTTGTTCTTTGCTGTCACTCCCATACCCCTGTTATGCTATGTTTCTGTAAGCTTGTATCATGTTTCTGTATATGTTCTACTTTTAATTTCCTGTTGATGTTTGTGTTCCATGTAATGTTAATGTACCTGTTATGTGATACATGTTTAGTGGAATGTTAGGCTAGAAACCTCAGTGCACTGATTTGATTGAGCAATGGGAGAAATTAGTGCTCATAGCAAGCTAATTCTCTTTCCATTCCATTTGTATGCTTAGGATGCATTGTTTTGATTGAGCAATGGGAGAAATTAGTGCTCATAGCAAGCTAATTCTCTTTCCATTCCATTTGTATGCCTAGAGCCACTGCCTTGGCCTTGCATTGTCATCACTGTTAGCTTCACCATCTCCCCTGCCCTTGGCTTAGGCCCTGGTTTACTTCCTTTGTTCTCTGCTTGTAGTTGCAGTGTTCTGTCACCTTCTCCTAATGTTTTTGTGCTGTTGCTTTTGCCCTGTGTTGCTTCCATTGTAAATTTTCTCCATTGTCTTTGCTTCACTGCCATCTCTGTTTTCTTCCTTGCCTTGTTCTGCTGCCTTGTCTCCCCCTGCTGCTGTTTTCTCCTTGCCTTGCAACCCTTCTGCTGCTGCTTTCCTTCCACTGCTTGTGCTGTTGCTGCTACTTTCCTTCCACCACTGCTGCTGCTGCAACTGAGCTTGGCTCAGCTAAAGACCTCAGTTCTCAGTTCAAGACCAAGCCCAGGTTTGAACCAAAAGTTGAAGCCCAGGTTTGAACCAAAAGTTAAAGTCCAGTTCATTAAGGCTCAAAGCCCAGTTCATTAAGGCTCAAAGCCCAATTCAGTCAACTGTGGGCTTAATCCAAAAGCCTGAACTCAATTAAAGGCCCAATCCAATTCAGGCTTAATCAAAAGCCTAATTCAGAGACCAAAGCCCAAGTTCACAGTTCATCATTCAAAGGCCCAAAGCCTAGTGCACTTCAAGACCAACTGAGCCCAAGCTCAGTTCATTTCATTGTTAAAAACAAACCCATTAGGCCCAATTTACTCAAAGGGTATTCAAAGCCCAACAATAGTCATTTAGAGTCCAAAATAGCTAAACACTATAAAACACACCCAGTCTCTGTGGATCGACCCGTACTTGCACGAGCTACAACTGACGACCGTGCACTTGCGGTATTACTGTAGGCCCGCGTTTTATTTCGCTTCAATTTTACACGCTTTCCCGGGTCCACCACCGCTGTGTCGCAATAACTGTAGCAAAATAAGACTGCTGCCGCTGTGTCGCAAAATTTGTAGCAAAATAAGACTGCTCAGTGTGGGTCTTATGTTCTTGGTGTTCTTCATCAGCAGCATCAGCAGAAAAATGGCAGCTCTGCAACTCGTGATTTCTTCATTCTGTAGCCTCCAAAACTTCCCCAAACTCTCCACACCCTTCTCTGACTCTCGAGAATCCTTTTTATACCCAACAGCCTCATAAAATCTTGCTCAATCACTCCAAATATTCTCCCATTACTCGGCAGTAAACGATATATTTTTCTTTCCTTTTTTTATCTCGATCACGTATCTGTAGCTGTCAATTACGTGAAAACTATCCCTGTTTATCTTTGTCACGCTCCAACAAGTCGTTAAAGTCATTACACATCATCAGAACACGTACAAATTCTTCCAGAACCCGTGGATATCTTCTCCCTGTACGTGTTTTCCCTGTTTGCAACTCGTGGATTGCCTAGCCGATTCTAGCTAATTCTGATCGAACCAAAAGCCCACAACGTGTTTGCTAGGCCATATCACAACTTCCTACCAAAAATCAGCCATTGAATCTCCCTAGAACACGTTCAAAACTTCGATCAAAAATCTGCCAGTGAAGAAGGAAATTTTCCCGCGAAAAGTGAAATTTGAATTTTAGAAGAAGGACACCCCTTATCCAGTGGTCGCCCCTTATCCGTTGTTGGAGTCCGAATAACACATTCCCATGGGGTGCCTTTAGTAATTTTTTTGGGGTTTTTCCAACTTTTTTCTGGGGTGCCTTTAGTACTTTTCTGGGGTGCCTTAGTACTTTATCCTGGGTTGTAAAACACCACTTTTCGAGCCAATTTCGCCGCAAGAGCTTATTTCTCTATAAATACCTACAAAGACATAAAATAACAAAATAAATACAAAATCGAGCACTAACAATACGTACAATTGAGACATATTAGAAACATAAATGTGTCTATCAACACCCCCAAACTTATTATTTGCTAGTCCTCGAGCAAAACTAATATGGAAAATAAAATCCTAACTCACTAGGTGTCCCTAGTGACCGAGTTAATCTCGGGAGGGTTTACCAGAGGTGTACCCACAAAACCTTCACTCCAGACCCTAGCTATCTACGCAGAACCTTGGAAGGCACTAAAGAATCTCCTTGGTTGTCATACTCTCATTGACTACAAGAGGAAGTACCCTGATGCGAAATTCCAATTGTTGTACACGAGTTTGCACTCAAGCATACTAAAATTCATATAAAGTGACAGATCTCTACTCATATAGTTTCTGGACATCATAACCGGAGTCAACCAATCACATGGAAAGATTAAGAAGATGGATAAAGAGAAAAATAGATGATGCTGACTAAGGTGAACCTATCCTAATGGACTTATATACTGGCCTTGGACTAATATTAACACACTGGCATATACAAGGGAACCAGTAGTCGATAATCCTAACTCTAGGTCAACACAACTGGCATATACAAGGGTTCCAGTGGTTGACTTTATTGAATTTATTCCGGTTGGTCTAATGGTCTGGTCTCAATTTTTTTTTTTTTTGATATATCTCAGTCACTCTACTTCACCCTAGTAATGGTAAAAAGGTAAAAAGAAAAAGAAGTGATCAGGATTCTTTCGATGTTTCCATCACGAGATATGGCGAAACTACCATGTTTTTTTAATTCTAACACCTGAGCTCTGTGCTTCTATGAATAGAATCTTTAGATGTTTCCATCTAATCAGATTGGTTCCTCAACTCCTATAACCAAGATGTTCCCATCCACTTAGATTGGTTAGTGCAAACCTTAATAGGCATAAATTTCTAGGCTTTGGAGTTTAATAATTGCAACTAAAAAGTTTCTCCCATACCCCCAAACTTAAATCTAACATTGTCCTCAATGTTCTAAAGATAATATTAAAAGCATGAACAAGGAGAAACGGTTACCATTTGAAGAAAAAGAGTTAAGGAAAGATATTACCGTGTTGCGTGTGAATGGGTTACCTCCCAATAAGTGCTAAGTTTAAAGTCTTCAGCCAGACATCGGAAGGAATTAGTCACCTCATAGAATCATATAGAAGTAGTCGGAATAACTGTGGGTCATATGGATCAAAAAGTATTACCCACAAGAAGAGGAAACTGCAACAGACCAAAAAGATGCCGAACATACCCTTGTTTAAGACAACTACATCTAGTTGTGGCTCAGGTTCAGGTTCTATAACTGGGTCTAGATAACAGGTTTTCATCGGTTGGATTTCCTCAAAGCTAAGATCCGATTCAGGTATTAGAGTCTGGAAAAACTCAACTAAGAACTTATAAGCACATAACAACAACCTGAATAACTAGGGATCCTCTAAGTCAATCAGATTTGACTCACACAACTGACCACAATGAAAGAGGTGGTCTTCCTTAAGAAAATGTGTCGACCCTAATATCCTAAAGTGATTAGGTTTAGTCTCAAAACTTAATAACCGACACATCTTAAAATCGAAAGTTCCCACAATTGGAAGAAAAGTTTTTGGTGGGAAAACAAATTCAATCTTGGTATCATAGCCTGGGTTAACCACATCAACCAGAGGATGGGTTTTTAACAACTGAGCTTCTTTCTGGACATCATTAGGTTCGGGAAAACGTGTATGAAGATAATCTTGTAAGATGGTTGAGGTACAAATGTCAAGTCCTACAGGAGGGTACTTTCTAAGAGTTAAAGCACACGGAGAATGATAATCACCCCCAAACTTAGAGTTTTTGTGTTTCTAGAAAGACTAGTCACAACTTCCCTAATTTCTATGTCATCAGATTCCTGGAAATGGTCAATAGATTCTTCTAAGTTGGGTTGATCCTCACTCATTTCTACGAGTTTATCATCTTCCAAGACTAGTGTTTCTAAATCGCTAGATTCTAAAACAATATTGTCAGGGTAAACTCTTTCCTCTAAACCATCATCACAATCATATAAAGGATTATCAGAGAAAGTTTCATATAAAGGCTCATCAACTAAGGTTTTAATCATAGTTACCTCCTCCGATTCACTGATAGGCACATCAAATAATGGATTATCCAACATACTGCAGGCTAAAGGATCATGAACTACACCGTCTAAAGCGGTGGTATCTCTAGTCAAATCCACATCCTTTTGAATAGGTGAATAATTATTAAAATTATTTGGATTTGTATTAGAAACAACACTATCATTATAAAGCTCAATCGGAGTAACAAATTCCTGATCACTATGCCTACATATTTCATGTTCTTCATCAATACTATCCTCATCATAATCATCACTATAATAACATGAAAATGATCGAACCTTATCAAAACAAGTAGTGTTACCAATTCTAACCTCGTCATCTTGATTATGTGAATAAAAACTATCCTTATTTTCGAGGGTGGTATTGGGAAAACTACACTAAAAATTAAGACTATCCTGAGCAAGTTTTTCCACAATCATATTTGTATTCTCAGTAAATTGCTTGAAGGTCTCTTCTAGAGATATCTTAGTTGACCGCTCTACGGACTCTTCTGGGAGAAGAATATTATAAGTATCTTTCATAAATAACTTCCGTGCTGACTCATTGAAACTCTTGAGAGACTCTTCTAGAGAAATAGAAGGATTGTTTTGCTCGTATGACCTGTGGGTATGTGGATAGTAATTGGGCTCAAAATGGTATGGACCATAACCTTCAAAGGTTTCGCGTTCCCAATCACTATTCACACTATGGTCATAAAAAGGATAATGTCTAAGCTGCTCAGTCGGATACTCATTGTATTGGCTATTATAATACCAGTTCGACATCCTAACTGCAAGGGAATTCTAAACAAACACAAAGAAGGCTGACTCGACCACAGCAAGCCTATTTTATCTAGCAAACAAAAAGCATGATGGCTCCACTTAGATTGTTTCTAGACCAGCTTCTAATCCTTCGAAAGGGAATTCGTTACAATTTGAGCAAACCCCTCTGGAATCAATCCGAGTCAAAGTAAGTTGAATAGAGGCGAGGGAAGCTGCGTGGAGCTTTGATACCCAAGGCCTCACCGCATTACAAGGCGGCGCAGTCACGCATTCAACTCACATAAACCATCATGAACTTCGAAGTATGCTTAAAAGAGTAACCAATATTTTTCGAATGACTTTCCTACTAAGCTCGTTACCCTATCGGTCTCGTTCGAGTCCAAATTTTAAGGCTTAGGTTCGCGTAGGTTACGTGTTCCTAAGGCAGGCAAGAAGAAAACGATGATGAAATCCGAGTCCTTATCTTGATTTGGCAAGGCCTTGCCCTTTACTAGAAAATTAAATCCGATTTCAGGTCCTCAACATATAAGCATACAAAATCATCCAGTAAACCCGCTGACAGGGGATTCGCGGGTGTTTAGAATTCTTACCTCCCGTTCCAGACGGGGGATGAACCGTTGAAGTCGACTCGGGCCACGACTCCTATGTCATGTACGAACCCGAGGGGCCGAGGCGATATCGTAATCGCCGTCCTTCTCTGCACACAGTTTATTTAAAAGTACCCTTCCTTAGGGTTTTTAATAAAATAATAATAAATAAAAATGTCCAATGTCCAAAAATAAAAATGTCCAAAAATAAAAAAAAAACTTAATTACAGTTTCTAAAAAAATAAAATAAAAATTATTTACAAAATCTTCTTCTTCAGTCCTTTTGGATTTCTCTTTTCTTTCCTTTTTGGGCTTCGCCTTTCTTTTCAGCACTTCTCTTTTTCTTTAGCTTAGCTCCAAATCTGAAAGCAAACAAAAGTACCAAAACGCGTAAAAAAGAACAAATAATAAAAAAAAAAAACTAAAAACAAATTTATAAAAAAAATCCGCGTCGGCGGCGCCAAATATTGATGGTATTTTTGAATGATGTTGTAGTAAGATGATTCGTTCACTCAGATTTGTCGATAATTTGTTTTAAGATTTAATAAAGAAAATAAGGAAAAATATATATACAAAATTTGTCACAGGATGAAGAGATACCGGGACTCGGGATTCCACTGCTTTTCATATTGTTGTGGTTCAGTCATTAACTCTAAACAATATAGCTCAAACAAAAGAAGTTGTGACTCTAGTTCTTTGCCAAAAATAGATTTCGTAAAATATTATTTGTAAGTTAAAAGCATGATGCATCTAAAGTAATTAAAACTAAGCATGCGTCATCTAACAAAATAACAAATAATTAATTGAAATCATAAAACAATTAAATCTATGCAAACAGTCAATAAAAGAATTAATTCATTTACCACAATCATGAAAAGTTGCTTCCTCCGTTGTCCCAGTGATGGGGTCTAGCTCCGCATGGTGAAAACACACTCAAAGGAACTTTTCATTGCTCAAAAAGGTGTTTACAAGGAGAAAAGATATAAAACAGGGCCTTTGTAACAGTTATATGTGTTACTGTTTCTCTAAGACTGCTGCCATTGTGTCGCAATAACTGTAGCAAAATAAGACTGCTGCCGCTGTGTCTCAAAATTTGTAGCAAAATAAGACTGCTCAGTGTGGGTCTTATGTTCTTGGTGTTCTTCATCAGCAGCAGCAGCAGAAAAATGACAGCTCTGCAACTCGTGATTTCTTTATTCTGTAGCCTCCAAAACTTCCCCAAACTCTCCACACCCTTCTCTGACTCTCGAGAATCCTTTTTATACCCAACAGCCTCATAAAATCTTGCTCAATCACTCCAAATATTCTCCCATTACTCGGCAGTAAACGATATATTTTTCTTTCCTTTTTTTATCTCGATCACGTATCTGCAGCTGTCAATTACGTGAAAGCTATCCCTGTTTATCTTTGTCACGCTCCAACAAATCGTTCAAGTCATTACACATCATCAGAACACGTACAAATTCTTCCAGAACCCGTGGATATCTTCTCCCTGTACGTGTTTTCCCTGTTTGCAACTCGTGGATTGCCTAGCCGATTCTAGCTAATTCTGATCGAACCAAAAGCCCACAACGTGTTTGCTAGGCCATATCACAACTTCCTACCAAAAATCAGCCATTGAATCTCCCTAGAACACGTTCAAAACTTCGATCAAAAATCTGCCAGTGAAGAAGGAAATTTTCCCGCGAAAAGTGAAATTTGAATTTTAGAAGAAGGACACCCCTTATCCAGTGTTCACCCCTTATCCGTTGCGGGAGTCCGAATAACACATTCCCATGGGGTGCCTTTAGTAATTTTTTTGGGGTTTTTCCAACTTTTTTCTGGGGTGCCTTTAGTACTTTTCTGGGTTGCCTTTAGTACTTTATCCTGGGGTGTAAAACACCACTTTTCGAGCCAATTTCGCCGCAAGAGCTTATTTCTCTATAAATACCTACAAAGACATAAAATAACAAAATAAATACAAAATCGAGCACTAACAATACATACAATTGAGACATATTAGACACATAAATGTGTCTATCACTTAACACTATTAATTCCACTGCATATTCCTTTCCATAACCAACTACCCTGAGAATTCAACACATTAGTGAAAGGATTAGTATTTTTAAAGTATTTGAAATGTAAGATAGTTACTTAGAGCATCAGGATTTTCCAACATTCTCCATGCTAGCTAGCTTAACAACAAGAACTTGGTTCAGAACATCTGATTGTCTTATATTCAGATCTCCAAGATCTTTAGTGAGAGCAACTAGTTCCCATTTTCTAAAGTAGAAACCTTTTTCACCATTGCTTTTATTCTATCAGAAATCTCTTTGGATAGCATCCATTTTAGAAGTGATAATGAAAACAAGAGAGAGGAATCTCCACCTCAAGCAAGCTGAGATTTGTGGGGCGAGGGGGCATCTTTTGTGTCATTATTTATGGATGCTTATATTTGTTGCTAACAAATTCAGCAAAAGATGTGTGGCTATGGATGTTTGGGACACACATATATGTTGCTAATCCAAGTGTAACTTCATGGGGCACAAGTCAGTTTAGCGAAGGCTCTGGATCCTCTGTACTAAAGAAACCCTTGTGCCTCTTTGCCCGCGAACTACTGATCACACGTGGTTGAATTTTTTTAACTAATGTAATCAGTGTTTGGGTAATCAAAGTTTGTTAAGTGAGAGAGATTGTAAGAGAATAAGTAGGAATATATTTAGTGCTTCCTTAACTGTCTCTCAACTTTCAAGTCTCCATCTCATGCATCCGTAGCGGTGTAGTAGAAAAGAACTAAAACATTTACTTCAATCTATTTTTATTTTTTTTTGCAACCATGATTCTCAGTTTGACCAATTTACCATCTAAACCATAATAATGTGACTTATTTACATTTTTAATTTGAACAACATGTAACCTCCAAATCCCCCTATATGTATGTTGGAGATTGTGAAAGAGCATCACAAGGGTAACATTATGTACAATTATGTTTGTATAGCTTCAATTTCCTCCATCAATCCAACCTCAAATATTTTTTTTAATATAATCAATTTGTAATCCACTATTGATTAAAAGTAGTCTTGCTTGGAGGTCTCGACACATATAAAAGCTGTGATGTTAGCTTTGGTAAAATACTAAATCATGGTGCAGACATTTGAATAGGTATAGTCAACTAGGATTATTTATTTCTTACCGTCTTACTTACATGATTAATAGTAAATTTATGATCAAATAATAATAATGATACGAGCATTCTTATAGTTATAGACGGGAGAGAGGCTGGTTGCACTGGTGCAGACATGGTTACATGAACACAACATAGATGCAGACACGAATAAATTCTCAAAAAACTAGGACGCGGACACCTTATGAGATTAGTGATATTTCCCACTAAAATATATATATTATGAATGTAATTTCTCAGCAATGTTAATAAATTATTGATAAATAAAAGATTTGTATCAGAATAAGCTTATATACTAATGGAATAATAGATTTACAAAAAATTCAGGCACTTTTAATAGACGTTTATATTAAAATAATATGTGACATATGCATCTGACGTCGCCGATGTGTCCGTCCTGAAAACACGTGCGTCCAAGTGTCGGACGCGGCCTGACGCAGATACGCGACCATTTTAGGCGCGTCAATACTACCCTAGAGAAAGGTAATTAGGTAAAGAATAAATAGTTTCCTTATCGAAAAACTTTCTCACTTAACAAACTCCGGTTACCCAAACAATGATTAATCGAAAAACTTTCTCACTTAACAAACTTCGGTTACCCAAACACTGATTAGGGTAGTTGAGAAGACGAGGGTACCCAAATACACCATAATCTTTAAATTATCCACCTATAAGTCCTCTTACCAAAAGTGATTGCCTATGGACAAAGTCGAGACAATACAACAAATCCGTATTCACACTTTGTGTGATCATCTATGGATACGAGATCGAGACAATACAACAATCAAAGTGTGGTTACTTGATAATAGGTTCAGACTTAACCAAACTCTATAGGATCACTAGCAAGTAAAGCGGAGTTAACGTTTGTGTATTTTACTTCTAATTATAACAAAAAATTATAATTGCAAAAATAGAAAAGTAAAAGTCCCAGCAAGATTTTGTTAACGAGGAAGCCACAAATGCAGAAAAACCCCGGGACCTAGTCCAAAATTGAATACTCTCAGAATTAAGCCGCTATACAAAATCTAAACCAACTTTATATAGTTGAGACCAAGCAACTAACCCTTACTATCTCAAGCATTGCTCGGTCGAACTCACAAGTGTTTCTATCTCAAGCTTGCTGTCAAATTTAGTTGATCAAAACTATATCTTGATCCGGTCTACATTTAGTCAAGCCCAGATTAAGATAAAAGTGTGTAGTTGAGTAGCAGACATCACTGCGTTCTACTGTTTGAAGGCGAAGATCAACCGAAGCTTTTGGAAAACTTCATCAACAAAAGGTAAGTGAAGACTTGATACGTATTGATCTCTATACCTTGGTGACTATTATCATATAGGCGAAATTTAGAATAGTAATAGACGAAAACTAGAAAACAGAACACACTAGAAACCAGATTCGAAGAAAATATATTCTCTAGATTAGGAACAAGAAAACTATTACAATTCTCTCTTTGTTACGCTCACAATCTCTCTAGGTAAATAACCTTAAACTGTTTGCTAAGCTTGCTTTTACAATAAAAATTGTGTCACAAACTTATCTCTAGGTGATTTGTCTCACAGACCTCCTTTCTTAGAAGTGTTTAGTTATGAGCTAAACATCCATATTTATAGGCTTGGTCTGGTTTCCAAACATCTTAGGAATCTATTTCCTTTTCTAGGAATAATTCCTTTTCTAGTTCCTTATCTAGGTATATTTCCTTATCTAGGAATATTACCTTGTCTAGGAAATATTCCCTTTTCTAGATATATTTCCTTATCTAAGTTACTGCCTAAAATCAACATTACTTTCTTAAAATAAAATTATATCCTCAATATAACTTGAGGATCACTAGTTCCCAAAAGAGGAAAGATACACCTGTATCATCCCTCCTTTAAGAACTTGAACTCATGTGAAAGTTAATATTGGAGGTTAGGGAACTCGAGAGTCCCCTTCTCCTTGCTGTACAATCTCTTCTTGCTGGGAATTTGACCTTGAAATCCATTTAGAAAAGCGTCCTTATCTTCTTGTCTTGTCTTAGTCACTATTCATTCCGTAATGCAGTACTCTTCGAGTGGTTCTTCTCTATCAAACCACAAGTTTTCCACATGTGGAAAGATCATCTTGTCATCTTCATAATCATATAGTAATGGTGGTTCAAACATCTTCAACCTTCCTAGGTCGACTTTTTGTTGTTTGGTTAGGGATCTCAAACAAACTCTACTCGGCTTCTCTTCAAGAGAACGGATCACAAAGAGAATGAACTTTGTACTAGCATTCACCAACCGTTTTTCTCGAGTGGATGTAATCAAGCTAGCTCCCTAAAGAGTAGAGTCTATATATCGTATTACAAAAGCTTTCCCATCTTTTATAAAGGTATACTTATAGTCCCTCCTGTAATAACCATCGATTCTATTTTCCTTCCCTATACAAAATTATACTATAAAAACAAGGTACTTGTCTCTTCAGTTATTGGTAGGTACCCCATATCAATTAAGGGTGTTTTTCTTAGTTGACCATAAACTTTTGACTTAGTATTAATAAGTAGGGTTAGTATAATTTATGTATATTCCTTTTACGGGAATAAGGTTTACATTAGTGCGACGATTAAACAGAGAAGAGATATGAGAAAATTAGTAGAGAGAAAAGAATACCAGTGGTGCAGGCGAACTTGATAATTTAAAGAGCTTGAACCTAAGGAATCGATCGAGTTGGTAGCATATTTTGAGGCAGGTTTATGCGATCCCATAGTCTCAGATAAATTGTATAAATGACAATTAAATAATTCTTGATATTGTGGTGTATGCATGAATTTATATACATTCTAGCAATAGCCATAGCTGAATTCATAATAGAATATGGATTGGTAATTTGATGATAGGAAGAGTAGATTTAATCTGATGTGTGACCAAGGGAATAGGGAACTAGAATTTTAGTCTAGATTTTTGTTACTCAATATCTATGGCTCATAATGTGATCGTCGCTCATTGCATTAGCCATTCATATTTGTTTATTAGGTTCCATGTTTACTGTAATTGTGAATGGATGTGGTTGCATACCTACAGTACTCGTGAAATTATTGCACTATGCGATTGATGAAGGGAAAGCTGATTGCTTTGTGCATTATTTTTCAGTTATATAGTACCGAGTCCAAATGTGTCGAGATGTTAACATCCAGTGCTTAGAGTTAGGTGGACCTTGGGTGAACACTAATTATAAATGGTTAGTGGAGATTCTTAACCTGCAAGTTACAAAGAGGTTAGAGTATTGTTCCTACCCATTAGTGGAGATTCATAGTGGATGAGCTCAATAGGATAGTTACGGAAATAATGAGATTGGTTCAGTTGAATTATCTCTGGTATATCCGACTGTGAAAAGGATTATTATATGCTTAATTGTTAGCTATCCGAGCTTCGAGAGCCAGAACATTGGGATTTAACCTGTGTATTTTAACAAGTTTTGTTAACGTCAGTTGGGGTTTGAAGGTGGTGATTTATGTGCTAAGTGATAAATCTTACCGATCCAGAGGCTTTATGTAGGTCTCCACTTTCATTCCTAAAAAGGAAACTTGACTTTATGTAAGTCTTAAATCTCATTTCCAAACAAGGAAATTTGATACAGGGGATGCGTTCTCAGGTACCGTTATATATGAACCGAGTATAGCCATATATATGTGACAGAGTCATTGATTTATTCTGAACTCAGTCATATTCTAATAAAGCACTAAATTAGGATCTTAAAACATGGGAGAGGATTTGACTTACTGCTCATGTTTGCTGATTAAGAAGTCTTTGTTTTTTCCTTAACGTGGTGACAAATATACTTATAATTAACACCTGTTATTTTTTCCATGTGACCTACTTATTAGTAAATGTTTTATTTAATTTTCTTTCTATATTTTCCGTGAATCGGTGATCGGGTGAACTTGCTTGGAGTTGAACTCCCGTTGATTATTTTCAGGTGGTAGTAGGGATCGTGAAGGAGTTTGATTGATTCTAGTTCCGGTGGATATTCTGAAGATATCTAACTGAGGATGGACATCTACACTTCTTCTGTTTTTTTTTTACCTTTCGTTATTTAGTTGTGAGGCAGTGGGGATACTTTTTTTTTGGGTAGACTTCATTACTATTTTCTTTTGTTAGTTCGACATTATGTAAGGATGGATTATATTGTTGAAGTCAGGAACACCATAATTACACGACATCGTTATTTTTGTTAAGAAATAAAATTTCTACATATTTAATTGTAACAAAACTGTGTTCCTAGTTTTCTTTGGGTTATGTACCCCTTTGCAAGAAATTGACGAAATGCTTTCTATTTAATCATCGGCTGGGGTTATATGGAAAGTAGGGTTGTTATAGTTGGTATCAGGAGCTTAGGTTAGAGTAACTCTAGGAATTGGGAGGGGGAGGGGGAGGGGGAGTGAGCCTAGGACGTTTCGTTATATATATCCACGGTTTGGATATGCTTTATAAATATTAGTATATATTTGTATTCTTTTCTAAGATTATCATTGACTTATATAGGAATGTCAATGCGTGGTACTATGAGACGTAATGGTACTGGAAAAGGTGGTACCGGAAATGGTGGTCCCATTGATGGAGATGAACCATAATTAGGAAATCAGACTGTGAATGTGAATATGACGTAGCTGACCCAGTTAATAGCCCAAGCAGTCGCTGCTGCTATGAATCAAAAATGTTGGACAAGTCAACAATCATCAGAACCAATGACCGCCTGCTAAACTGAGGAAGATAGGTATAGAAAGGTTCAGTTTCAGTTCAAGAAGTTGAACCCGAAAGAATTTTCAGGAAAGTCTGATAACCCAATGATAGCCCATGAATGTAAGGATGAGATGATCAAGATTTTTAGCGCCATCGGACCTTCTTGCACAGAAGTCTTTCAGCAGAGATTAGCTACCTTTCAGCTCACTGGAGATGCTCATACTTGGTGGACTTCAGCTTCACGTGGCTTGGATCATGCCACCATGACATGGAAAGACTTCATTCGTATATTTGATGACAAATATTTTCCTCAGAGTATTCGAAATGCTAAGGAGAGAGAGTTTCTTTCATTTAAGCAGGGTACTTGTCTGTTACAGAGTACGAAATTGAATACTCAAGATTGTCAATGTTTGTACCTCACCTGGTAGATACAGAAGAGAAAAATAGGCGTAGGTTTGTTTATGGTCTGAATGCTGTGTATCAGAGGCATATTGTTACAAATCATATGATTGACACATATGTTAGAGCTGTTGAGTGTGCCAGAGAACTTGAGAAAGACCATTTGGATCATAAGAGGGATGGTGAATACCTGAAGAAGGAGAGTAAGGTTGACCGTGCATCAAAGGCTTCGTCGAGTCAATATGGAAGTGGTAAGAACTAGCAGACCCAGAATGTCACTCAACAAGGTGATCAGTCAGGGAAGAAAATAAAGGGGTATTGGAATCAAGGGAACCGTGGTCAGAAGAATGGAGATAATGAAAGGGCAATAATTCCAGCTGAGGGCGATGCTACTGCCGCCAAACCAATTAACTCCAAAGGGTATTGTTATAACTGTCGTGAAAAGGAGCACAATGCATCCGAATGTACCAAAGAGAAGGTTCAAACATGAGACAGACATGACCAATCAAACATTGGGGTTACAAATCGTAATGTGCAGCCTCGTGGTCAGGGTCAACTCTTTGCCGTGCAACCTCGTGAAACAGAGAATGCTACTTTGGGATGTACTTTCTTCATTTTAATTGAACCTGTAAGTATTTTATTTGATACCGGATCTACTTATTCTTTCATTTCTGCTAAGTTAGTTCGCATGATAAATCTTTCTGTGGTAGTATGGGATTTTCCTCTATGTGTTGCTACCCTTACTAGTAGTATGGTAGGGTTGAGCAAAAGGGTTGATGCTTGTCCCATTATGATTGGAGATGTTGAGCATTCGACATATCTTTATGTGCTAGAGATGGTTCCTTACGATGTAATATTAGAAATGGACTGGTTATCTTCTAATTTGTGCAATTGGATTGTGCTGACAAGACAATCACTTTTGCAAAGACGTGTCAATCCAAGGTAGTGGTGAAGACTACATCTCGAAGCCTATTTGTAGAAGCTTTCCTTAACCATATCGAGGGTGAAGTAGTAGATAATGAGTCTCTGCAAATTGCAAGTATACCTGTGGTGTCTGATTTTGCGTATTTGTTCCGAGAGGTTCCTGGGTTACCTCCAAGTAGGCAAGTAGAGTTTTGCATCGAACTCCAACCAGGTACGACGCCTATTGCTCGTTCTCTTTATAGAATGGATCCAAAGAAACTGTAGGAATTGAAGTCTCAGATTGACCATCTTTTAAGTCAAGGATTTATTCGACGTAGTTCTTCACCATGGGGTGCTCCTGTTTTATTTGTGAAAAAGAAAGATGGTTCTTTACGATTGTGTGTTGATTGCCGTGAACTAAACAAGGTCACGATAAGAAACAAGTATCCTTTACCCAGGATTAATGATCTATTTGACCAGTTAAAAAGAGCTATATTGTTTTCGAAGATCGACTTGCGATCAGGCTATCATCAGCTTCTTGTTAGAGAGTAAGATATTTCCAAGACTGCATTTCTGACTCGTTATGGTTCTTATGAGTTTGTGGTGATGCCTTCTGGGCTTAAGAATGCACCAGTAATGTTTATGGACTTGATGAATCGAGTATTTAGAGGTTTTCTTGATCGGTTTGTTATTATTTTTATTGATGACATTCTTGTGTACTCTAAGACTCGGGAAGAACACGAGGAACACTTAAGTTTAATGTTGCAGACTTTGAGAGAGCATCAGTTGTTTGCAAAGTTTTTGAAATGTGAATTTTGGCAACAATCAGTTAAGTTTTAGGGCATGTGATATCTGAGTCCGGAATTTCTGTAGACCCTTCCAAGATTGAGGCAGTGTTGAGTTGGAAACCACCTGCAACGGTTTCAGAGATTCGAAGTTTTCTTGGTTTAGCTGGGTATTACCGTCGTTTTATTAAGGATTTTTCTGGAATTGCGGGACCAATTACTAAGCTAACTAGGAAGGGAGTACCGTTTTTTTGGGATTCTAAGTGTGATGACGCTTTTCGGGAGCTTAAGACTAAGCTTACTTCGGCACCAGTTTTGACCTTACCTGAAGAAGGAAAGGATCTTGTGGTTTACACAGATGCCTCACTTCTGGGATTGAGATGTGTTTTGATGCAGGAAGGTAAGGTTATTGCCTATGCGTCTAGGCAATTGCGTTTCCATGAGAAGAATTATCCAACCCATGACTTGGAGTTGGCAGCGGTAGTTTTTGCTCTAAAGTTGTGGCGTCATTACTTGCATGGCGAGAGATTTGAGCTTTTGTCTGATCATAAGAGTCTCAAGTATCTGTTTTCCAGAAGGATTTGAATATGAGACAACGTCGATGGATGAAGCTCATCAATGATTATAATTTTGGCTTACAATGTCACCCTGGTAAGGCGAATGTTGTAGCTGATGCCTTGAGCAGAAAACCAAGGGGTTTGTTAGCTTCCATGATGGTTGAAGAGTTTAAGATGTTGGAGACAGTTGCTGAGTTTGAATTAATCATTAGGAATTTTTCCACTTCTCAGGCATTTTTGGGTAATCTTGTGGTACAACCGACACTTATTAGCCGTATTATTCAGGCTCAATCCAAGGATGAGTGGTGTGAAAAATTACTTGGAGCCGGAGACTTAAGTGAAGATTTTGATGTAGGGATGGATGGTGGGCTTCGACTTCGAGGTCGGTTATGTGTACCCGTAGACGCCCAGTTGAGACATGAGGTATTAGATGAAGCTCACCGTAGTCGCTACACTATCCATCCTGGAGCTACCAAAATGTATAAGGATTTGCATAGACAGTTTTGGTGGAAAAGTATGAAGCGAGATATTGCAGAATACGTTTCTAAATGTCGAACTTGTCAGCAAGTTAAGATTGAACATCAAAATCCACCTGGAGAATTACAACCACTCCCAATACCAGAATGAAAATGGGATAATATATCCATGGATTTTATAGTTGGACTACCGAGATCAAAGAGAGGACATGACTCTATTTGGGTAATAGTGGATCGGTTGACAAAGTCGACACACTTTTTACCAGTGCATACTACCTACATCGTAGATAGATTATGCAAGCTCTATGTAGAGAAGATTAACGTATTGCATGGAGTGCCAGTCTCAATTTTTTCTGATAGGGGAGCTCAATTCACTTCCAAATTTTTTGGAGGATTTCAACAAGCTATGGGTTCATAGTTGGATCCGAGTACTTCATTTCATCCTCAGACTGATGGTCAGACAGAGAGAGTTAATCGTATATGCTTCGAGCGTATGTTCTAGATTTCCAAGGAAATTGGGATGAATACTTACCGTGGGTACAATTTGCTTACAATAATAGTTATCATTCGAGCATTGGTATGGCTCCTTTTGAAACTCTTTATGGAAGACCTTGTCGTTCACCGTCGTGTTGGGTAGAAGTAGGTGAAAAGAGATTTTTGGGACCCGATTTGGTTCAACTAACTACAGAGAAAATCTTATTGTTTAAGGATTGTCTTCGTAAAGCTCAGAGTAAGCAGAAAAGTTATGCAGATAGGAAGCGTCGATCGTTACCTCCTGAGTTGGAGATGAGGTATTACTCAAGGTGTCTCATATGAAGGGAGTAATGAGGTTTGGGAAGAAGGGTAAGTTATCTCCTAGGTTCGTTGTACCTTTTTCTATAACTAAGAAGATTGGAAACGTGGCATACCAGTTAGAGTTACCACCGCAATTGTCTAGAGTGCACGGCGTTTTTCATGCTTCTATGCTTTGTAGACATTTAGTAGACGAAGAGCGGTCCCAACAAGCAGAACTTAGTGAGTTGGTTGTCAAACCAGATGCCACTGTTGAAGACAAGCCAATTCGTATTGTGGAGCAACAAGTAAGACAACTACGATCTCGCGCAATACCATTTGTAAAAGTGCAATGGAATCCACAAGACGAGCGAGAAGCTTCTTGGGAGCTTGAGAATGTTATTCGTCGTTCTCACCCGCATCTTTTTAATAACGAGGTAAATCTGATTCCGGGGACAGAATCCTTTTTTTAGTGGGGTAGACTGTAATAACCATCGATTGTATTTTCCTTCCCTATACAAAATTATACTAGAAGAACAAGGTACTTGTCTCTTTAGTTATTGGTAGGTACCCCACATCAATTAAGGGTGTTTTGCTTAGTTGACCCTAAAATTTTGACTTAATATTAATAAGTAGGGTTAGTAGAATTTATGTATATTCCTTTTACGGGAATAGGGTTTACAATATTAGTGTGGAGATTAAACAGAGAAGAGATAGGAGGAAATTAGTAGAGAGGAAATAATACCACAAGTGCAGGCAGACTTGATAATTTAAGGAGCTTCAACCTAAGGAATCGATCGAGTTGCTAACATATCTTGAGGAAAGTTTATGCGATCCCATAGTCTCTGATAAATTATAGAAATGACAATTAAATAATTCTTGATATTGTGGTGTATGCATGAACTTATATACATTTTAGGAATAACCATAACTGTATTCATAATAACATATGTATTGGTAATTTGATGACAAGAAGAGTAGATTTAATCTGATGTGTGACCAAGGGAATAGGGAACTAGAATTTTACTCAATATTTTGTTCCATGTTTACTGTAATTGTGAATGGATGTGGTTGCATACCTATAGTACTCGTGATTCGTGAAATTATTGCACTATGTGATTGATGGAGGGAAAGGTGATTGTTTTGTGCATTATTTTTCAATTATAGTACTGAGTACAAATGTATCGAGATGTTAACATCCAGTGCTCATAGGTTCGAGTTTGCAATGTGCTCAATTTTAA
The DNA here is from genome assembly GCF_003573695.1 of Papaver somniferum. Taxonomy (NCBI): domain Eukaryota; kingdom Viridiplantae; phylum Streptophyta; class Magnoliopsida; order Ranunculales; family Papaveraceae; genus Papaver; species Papaver somniferum. The sequence continues at coordinate 18,818,230 of NC_039361.1, read as the reverse complement.
AAATTTCCATTATGTCTCTGCTATTGGGTTTTAGTGGTGGTCTAATGCTGCTTCGGAATGATGCAATTGACCTGACTGTCATCTCTGCGAATAAAACCACTGATCAATTGGAGAACATTTTAATTTGCCAAGATGCAGTCTTCTCTGCATTTATGGTCCTCCAACTCAGAACAAGCACATCTCTAATTTGGTTGCAACAATCAGTAATCCTTACTACATTATTGGAGACCTTAATGCTCTTCTAGACTCTTCAGATGGTTCATGACAGAGATATTATTGATTTAGGATATGCAGGCCCTGCCTTTACATGGTCAGATAATGCCACTCTCCGTGAACCCATATTCAAAAGATGTTAGGAACCTACACCAAAACTAATGGATTTCTACCAAAACTATGATAAAAGATAAAAATCCTTTGATTGGGGATTAGCCACCAATTAAGACAAGCTTAATAATTTGAATTGTATTGAATGAGAAATCTGTTATACATTATATATATATATATATATATATATATATATAGGCTAGCAAATCCTAATTCAAGCAACATCTAAATAAAGCAGTTGAAACTAAATTAGGAAAACACACTGCAGAAACTATATAAATTAAGAAAACACCTAAGTCTGGAATAAACTAGCAATAAGGAAATCTAATAAATATGGAAAGAATAGGGTAAACGGTGTTGGTGTCGCAACATCCCTTCCCCCTGGAAACATGGCTTGTCCTCAAGCCTCAAAGTCTGAAATCAGAGTAGAAATTCATTAGCATCCTCCCAAGTAGCTTCATCAACGGGCGATCCTGCCACTTAATCAACCAACGCGTGACTGCACGGTTATTACGCTTGAACATCCCTCTTCTCAAAATTGATTTGGGCACCCATTCAAAATGGTCAATAGTAGTAGGGAGGGAAACATCAACAGTAACATTAGCTCCCAGTTTGAGTTTCAAGAGCGAAACATGAAAAACAGGATGAATACGGAAATGATAAGGCAAGTCCAGTTTATAAGCAACGCTTCCAATCTTCTCTAACACACGGTACAGACCATAAAACAGTGGAGATAGTTTGGAATAAGATTAACTAGCATCTGTTGTTTGACGGTAAGGTTGTAAACGAAGAAATACCCAATCTCCTACATCAAAACTCTTCTCTGTGCGATGTGCATTAGTGTAAAACTTCATACTATCTTGAGCAACATGTAAATGGTGTTTGAGAAGATGCAAAGTGCGATCTCTAGCTCTTAGAGATAAGTCCACAACATTAACAGCGGTGGTACCAGGCAAATAGGCAGAAATGGTTGGTGGTGGTCTACTGTATAAAGCTTCAAATGGAGTCATTTGAATGGCAGAGTGGAAAGCTGTGTTATACCACCATTCAACCCATGGTAGCCATCGACACCGGTCATGAGGTTTCTGACTACCAAAACAACGAAGATAACATTCCAATGTACGGTTTGTAACTTCAGTTTGGCCAGATGTTAGGATCCTACACCAAAACTAATGGATTTCTACCAAAACTATGAGAAAAGATTGAATCCTTTGATTGGGGATTAGCCACCGATTAAGACAAGCTTAATAATTTGAATTGTATTGAATGAGAAATATGTTCTACAACAAAGAGATATATATATAGGCTAGCAAATCCTAATTCAAGCAACATCTAAATAAAACAGTTGAAACTAAATTAGGAAAACACACTTCAGAAACTAAATTAAGAAAAACCTAAGTCTGGAATGAACTAGCAGTAAGTAAATCTAATAAATATGGAAAAAACAGGGTAAACGGTGTTGGTGTGGCAACATCATGTTAGGACCTTGGTCCCACATTGGTAGATGGGGATAAAATGGGTAGTTTATAAGTCAATGGGATCCCTCATCTAGTCAACCGGTTTTCGAGTAGAGTTCTACCCATGGGCTTATGACGAGTTGGGGTCGTACCCTAACATTTAGTATCAGAGCCAACCACCACGGTCCATGCCCGCTCCATGGAAGGGGTGACCTATAGGCTAGACTAAAGTGTAGGGGCACCTATGTATGGGCGTAGTTGCCACCAGAACTGAATACTGGTAGGTGAGTGGAGCCGCCATAAGAGAAAGGGCTACCGTCCGACCAGTGTCGATAGAGTGGGCCAACGAAGAAGTTTAGTCTGGAAGCGTGGCGGGATGTTGGGACCTTAGTCCCACATTGGTAGATGGGGCTTAATTGGTAGTTTATAAGTCAATGGGATCCCTCATCTAGTCAACTGGTTTTTCGAGTTGAGTTATACCCATGGGATTATGACGAGTTGGGGTCATACCCTAACAAAATATTAGACAGAGCTTTGTGCAATTCTTCTTGGAGGTTGATTTTTCAAGAAACGATAGTTCTTATCTTCCCAGAATTAACAATGACCACAACTCATAGATGAAAGAAATGGCAGCTGGGAAAACAGTCAAGGTGGCAAATCCAACAAACTACTACTCACTCTAAGCAATCATCTCACCAAACGGAGTAGGAAAATTTTTGGGCACATATCAAGATAAATGGAAGAAGCTAAACAAAAACTAGTGGAGCTACAGGCTAATGTTGACCTGACAGAATTTAGACAGGGTGAGAGAATCATGAGACGCAAGGTTGAAGATCTAATTAAGAGGGACAAATTATTTTGGTAGCAACCGAATCATTTTTAAATGGTCCCTAAGAGCAGTTCCTATGGAATGAACAAACTCAGAGTTTGTTCATTTTGATCCCACTATGGAATGAACAAACATGAAAAATGGATGTTCAAATCAACAAATCTGATGCTTTGAACATTGAGTCGGAACATCCAGCGCGCGTCTGTGGTAAAGTCGGGCGATCGTGTCATAGACGCGGAGTTGGAAGGAAGATCGCTGGAGTTGGAGGGAAGATCGCTGGAGTCAGAAGGAAGATCGCCCCTCACATATTCTCTCTCCAAAACCTGATTATTATAGTTATCGTTTATTTTTTATTATTTATTTTATTAGTTAAATAATATGTGGGACCAAACTCTTATTAATTTATATGAATAAAATCATTAGTGGGACCTAACTCTTATTAGTTTATGTTAATAAAATCAATAGCGGGACCCCAAAATATCAGATTTGTTCATTTTGCCTGGTTTCTCATAGTGGAGAATGCAGTTTGTTCATCCACGCGCTCAACAAATTTTTATTTTTGTTCATTGCCATAGGAACTGCTCTAACCGTGATAAAAAATCTTAACCATTTCGCCTTGCTGTTCTTCGTAGGAGAACAAAAAAAATACAATTCTTGCTCTAAAAATGAATCTGGAGTTTGGTACTTAGAATTTGATGAATAAAAAGAATTTTAGTCTATCACTTTCATAAGTTCTTTACTTAAGATAACTCTTTAGCTGTGAATCTTTTTCCTCTTGATACCGCTAACTCATCCATTTCTCCAGTTGAATGCAGTCATCTAGGAGCAATTCCATCTTCGAATGAGAGCTTCTCCATCATCAAAGCAATGGCTCCTACTAGCACTCCAGGCCCGGATGGTCACCCAGCCTACTTCTACAAAAATTATTAGGGTATTGTTGAATTTATTCAAGATTGTTTCAGGTACTCCTCAATCCATACTGGCCTCAACCATACATGCCATTCTCATGTACCAAAAATAAAAAATCCTGAAAGGCCATCTGACTTTAGACCTATTGCTTTATGCACTGCCTTGTAATTCCTACGCATTTCTTATTGACAAGTATGATACAAAATTAGCATGGTGGAAGAAACATGTTCTTAGGAAAACTTTAATTCAATCTGTCTTAGCTCTCGTCCCTCTTTTTTTACATGTCTACTTCATTTGTACCCAAACACATTCTTAACAAGCTTTCTCAAACCATTAGAAATTTCTGGCGGGGTCATTCTAGAAATCAGAAAAAGCTTCATTGTATCAAATGAGTCTGGTTTTCTGTTAATAAAGAAAAATCTGGTTTGGGGTTAAGATCTTTAGAGAATTTAAAGCTTGTAGTACTAGAAAATCCTACTACTACACCCCTTTAACAATCTATCTATCAAACTAAGAAGACATTATGAAGAACACTTGAAAATAGTTTTATTAAGTATAGAAATCAATACAAAGATGATAGATAAAACCCTAACTTGGGAAACAAATAACTTTATCTCTCCTAAGCTCTATCTCCGCTCTCAAAAAGATCTCTCTCTCTGCCACAAGAGTGGTTGGTCCTATATATAGGGATTTTACATAGTGGAGGACATCTAAGAAAGCCCCTATTTTCGGATCTACCATGCGATGTCTTCGCACCCATGTATCTGGTCTTCTCGCACGTGCTCCTCAACTTCGTACAGCTCTCACACTTTACTCGTGACTTTGTGACGTCATTGATTCCGTCATTTAAGATATGTTATGTGTGAACTACGTTCGCTCCTTAGTAACTCAGTTGTCTCGCATGATTATTCATATGTCCGATATTTTACACCTATATTTTTCCTCTTCTCTTATCGATCTTTATTTTGGAAAGAGCGATGAGAGAAAAAAATTTCTTAGGTACTTTCGCTCCTTTACATGATGACTTTCGCACCCCCTCAACTGTCCATATTCTTTAACTGACAATACTCCGAGATCTCGGTCTCAATTACTCCACGTGTCGCTTTCCTCGTCTTATTTTTGGACACGTTATGACTGATATCTGCAACCATCTCTTCACATCTTTTCACCCATTTATGCTTTCATAAAAGCGAATTTTCATCGGTGTGAACAAAATCCTTTATAATCCCCTTCTCACTTTCTTTCTCTTTTTCTTACTCTCTTCCCTCCTCCTTCGACCTCTGCAACTTTATTTTCTCATTGTTGTTCTTCCATTCTCATATTACTTCGCTTTTTTGATCATCTTAATCAACTTTGATATTTATAATCCCCTTCTGCTAGAGCAATCAATGGGGCATAAAGCAGGGTGGAGAATGGTACAAGATTTTTAGAGGCTTGAAGTTGAACTCAGAGATAAAGGTTTTAAATTATCCACTCCTCCTTTATCAGGACCTACCTTGACACTTAACCCTAAATGGTTTGAAACTGATCAGTGAATGATCAAAAGATCATCCTTTCCGTAGGACAGCTTCTCGCTGGACTCCCCATTCCTCTCTTTAACCCGCGAGTTCCTCTATTTTACCAAATGTTATCTCATGTTGATTTCAAGCGTGCAATCTTCCAGTTGAGTGGGGATTATATCCGAATTATATGGGAATTTGCTCGTCGTGCGGCTGGATTATGATTCATCTACCCTAAAGAATACAGGAATCCCGCATATGCCGAGATAGAAATTAATCCTCCTGATTATACAGTTGAGAGCTTCTTTGAAAATTACAAGGTCGCTATCATGAAGAGTGAATCATCTCACTGGGCCGTTCGTCTGGTCAGGAAAGATGGCATCGCAGAGGATAAGAAGATTATGCGAGATGTTGATTTTAATGATAAGTCTAATCGCACCGCACATAACTCTAATGATAATCGCTGGGATGTTTATCCTGTCATTCTTGAGGGTCCTTTCATTACTGGTTTTGGTGCTGATAAATCGGTAAATCCTCTCCCTGAGGGTTTTTCCACTTGTTCCCCTTGGGTATTCTACTGGCCTGAACGAGCTGATGTGGTATGTTTTTGTTCATTCATTAGTTTTACTTCATTTATTTTCTTTTCTTCGCTTATTCATTAATTTTCTCACCTCCAGATTGCCAAGTTGAAGAAAGATTTTAAGATTCATGGGAGGCAAAGCACACTAAACGCACTACGTTCGATCACTGATGAAGTAAGAAATACCCTTTAATTTCTCTTTAACAATATTGTTGCCTATGTTTCTTATCTTCATCTGTGTGCGAAGGTGGATGAACTAAATATCGAGGGCTCTGATGATGAAGATTCTGCTGGTGGCGAGGAGGAGGTTTCTACTCTGCGAAGGCTAAAGGCAAGGTTCTTGCTTCCAAATCTTCCTCGAAGAATGTCAAAAAGAAGAATAATCCCAACAAGAAGAGAAAGATTACTTCTACTACCTCTTCCCCTACTTCTTCAGTTCCTCGTCTTCAGGGAAATGAGTTGCCATTCCCCGATGTATCTTCTTCAACTTCTCCCATGAGTCAGCTATCTCAAATCTTCAAATACCCCTTCACAGCTGTTGGCGATGAGAATTTAATTCGCACATGCCAGATGATCTCAACCATATGTGATGCTCCCACGCTGAGTGATGAATCTCTGCGAGGATCTGCCTCAGCTATATCTCCTGAATTCTTGTTTTCCATGGTCTCCATGGTATATTGTACCCTTCTTCTTTTTTTTTTGGGCGAGTTCTAGGTTGACATTCCTCCTTCATATTTTGATTGAATTCTTTTGTTATCTTGCCTTCATAGGCGGAGGGAACTTCCCATGCAGTTGCCTCCGACTCGCAAAGGAAGAACCAATCCTTAGAGGTCGAGTGTGCGAGGCTCAAGGGTGAACTGTCGAATAAAACAGAAGAGGCAGATACTCTTTATCGGAGAAACAGTCAACTAATTGGTGTGTTTCTCTTTGCTCCCTCATGCCTTATTGTCTTCGTTTTATCTTCATGTTTTTTCTACCACTTATACTTGCATAACTTTATAATCTGACCGAAGAGGCGGCTAGGCTTCCTGATGACAATGATGTCCTTCTAGAACTTCTTAATGCCTCAGTGGACAATTTACCCATGCGTGGTCTAGAGAATCTTAGTTGGGAGGATTAAGACAAAAATATGAAGCCCTTATTTGTGATCATATGTCGATGCTAGTTTGTAGTAAGAATCTTCAACGTCGTACTCATGAGTATAAGCAGAAAATTAACATTTTAGAAATAAAAAGGGACACACTTATCACTGAGAAAGATCGGGTGATTGGAAATGGTGCTGAGGCTTTGAAGGAATTTCACGAGGCTTTACTCGAAGTCCATATAGAAAGGGATCGTGCCCTAAGTAAGAAGAATGCTCTTCTCGCTCGTGAGAATGAAATTCGCTCTCGTCTTCTGATTGAGAGTGATGTTGAGTTCGCATGGGCTGCTAGAGTCCTTGATAATGCTATACTGGAGTTGGCTTCAAGCGTTAGTTTAAAATCTGACTATGACTCCCTGGTCGAAACCATCATTTCCGGAAAAGAAGGTTTCCTGTTTGCTTTATGCCTCTGCTTCTGCTTTATTTCTTAAGCCATGTATGACTATAACTTTTGCTCTTTTCTCTTCGCGGCTTCTGAGAAGGAATTTCTTGAAAGGAGAAGAATTATCTGCGATATATTGAAAGTCTGCAGACGAAATCTCAGGCTGAAATTCAAAGGTTGGAAACCAGGCTTGATGCTCGTAATACCAAGTATAGTTGTCTCAAGAAAAAGCTCAAGGACACTGTTTCCAATCTGACTAATGATGATATTCGCATACGTGATGCGACTCTTAAAGAATAAGTGGGCGAGCTCTGTTCTCAGTACCAAATCCCTTTTCCTTCACATTACGAGTTTGCAGATCCCCCTGCAAATGAGGAACTTTCTGTTGGGACTAGAAATGATCCTAAAAATTCTAACTGCAAGTGCACAGTGTCGGCAAGCAACACAGGGCAAGCACAGGTCAGTTCCACAGGGACAAGGGGGTGCAAGTGCTATTTTTCTTATTGTAACCAATTTCTAACTGATTACACTAACCAGGGCAGATTACTAATCGGACAAGTCAAACTAACATTTATTTTTTCACTAACATTAAACAGAACTAACATTAACTTGTACCAATCATAACTATCAAACTGAACTCAAAACATTCATGGCATTAACTTCAGGCTAGCATTGGATTTCTACTAACATCAAAGTCAACACAGCATTTATTTCTGATGCATTAATCACTGACTACTCATTCAACATTAATCATTAATCATTAACACTAATCATTTATATTAACTGAACATGCAGATTTGTAGGCAGAGCATTACACTAATTCAATCATGGAAATTGAAGCAAGGTTACACAGAGAACTGAAGATGAACAAGCAAATGAGGAGGGGAAAATTTCTGAACAGTAATAAGGATATGGTGAATCAGGTGAATGGAAACTAGGGTTGAGAATTCACCTCTCAGCCCATACTAGCATGTGAACCAATGAACTACTTTAGTTTCTTTGAATAGATAAATTACCTCCAATCACTAAATCAAGGCAAGCATTAGTTGTCTGTTTAAAGCACAACTAATCAAACACAATAACAAGCAATGTAGAGTCAGTGAACAAACATAGAGGAATTCTAACTACCTAGGATGCTTGACATTCTAGGTGAAAGCAACATGTATTCATCAACAAAAATTCATCTTACACAATTATCTTGGCATAAACAGCAGCACATCAGCACACAAATTAGCATTCAGGCTAAGGGTTTCATCTTAGCCCCAGTTAAGATGTTTAGTTCATAGTTAGAGAGCCTAACATGATACTAAGAGGGTTATTATACATGGAGAAAAGCTACAGGGACAGAACACAGAACAAAAACCAATTGATAGAGAAAATTCTTACTGAAATTAAACTTGGGTCTCCTCCCTCTTTTTTCACAATGTTACACAGTGTACAATTTATACCAGAACACTAACCCTAATTGTAAATCCCCAAATCAGAAAATTAGGGTTTTTTTAAATTACACAAAATTTAACTTACAAACTCCCAAAATCTGCTCGACCCATGCCTCCTCTAGTCCTTGATGCTCTTCCTCTGCTCCTATTGTCCCCTAATTTCGAGTTATTTTACTCACCCCAAAACCTAGGGTTTCAGAGGTTGTGAGGAGAAGAAAATAACTAGGCTAGGGATATGGGGGTGTTGTCGGTGAAGAGATAGTAGTGGCAGTGATGGAACTGGTGGTGGTGACGGAAGTGACAGCGGCAGAGAGGGGAGGTGGTGGAGTTGCAGAGCTCTGCAACTGTCGGGAGAAGGAGATGAAGTTTTGGGAAGAAGGAGGTGTTTGGGTGGTAGTATAGGCATCGGTGCTAGGGTGTGAAGCGGGAACATCTGATTCGATGTTTGGCGAGCTGATCCGTAGGATGTGACGATGGTAGGTGGATCCAACGATGAGATGGGAGGCTGTGGGTAGCGACCGTCGGATGGAGGAATGCAACGAAAAGGACGGCCCAAGATGGAGATCGGCGTTGCGATGTAAAGCGGGAGCTTCGGAGTTTGATGTGCGATGATGGAGCGACCGTAGGATGCTGAGATGCTTCAATCTGACGGCTGAAATCCGATACGGGCTTGGGTAGTGGAAATGGGTTTGAGAAAGGGTTTTGGGCCTTGGGTATGCCAGGCCCATAACTTCTTTAAGAACAATTCCTCCTTCTTGAGCCCATTTCTACCCTCTTGGTCTTGTGCACAACATTCTTCGCGGCTTCCTTGCGTAATTCCTCCCGGCTTTTCACTACTTTTCTGCTCTTTTCGCTCCACGACTCATCCGAACTTTATTTATTACCTAAAAATGCAAAATTAATTAATAAAAATATTTATTCTTGAAAACATTGAAAATACAGAATATGGGATAATATGTAGAATTAATGCACAAAAGATGAGTTAAAATGCCAACAAAAAGGGATAAATATATACAATATTTGGCACTCATCAAATACCCCCAAACCTGAATTTTACTTGTCCTCAAGTAAAACAAAACTAAGGAAATCCTACCTATACCACTGTCGCTGGTCTCTCGAATGCATTTAGCGTATGCACTAAGCCTTTTAAACCACTAAGTGTCCCTAGTGGACGAGTTGAAGTCTCGTGAAGGTTTGCTTAGAACGTACCTACAAAGTTCTAGGTCAAAATATAAGCTCAGATTCCATCAAATGTGACATGTGCAAAACAGTTTTAGCTCACAGCAAAATGGAGATGTCAATCTAGCTGTCAAAGGCACAATCCTAGCACTGATAACAAAAAAAGACATGTGATAAGAGTGTAAAGTGTATCTACACATGTGTAAAGAAAGATCTGAAGTTATGACTACTAATCACCAAGAGATAGTTTCTCAGGCTAAGAACTGAGGTCGAAATCTAGCTAGCTGTCCGGACTTTACGAGAATTGTGAATGAGTTGGAGGTATTTCACAATTACTCGCGTTGTACATCAATGGCATACACCCTCCTTGCTTATTACAATAAAACAACAAAATGACTATTTACATGACTCTTATTTACATTGACTATTCTCTTTTTATTTTTGGAACAAGAGAGAATGGAATTGATAAATACTTGATGATTTTTTTTTTTTTTTTTTAACTACGGAAACACTTTTGATACATATACAAAAGGAAACAAAAGATTACATGACACTTTGCAAGAGGTAGCCCTTTTTGATGCACCCAGTTAAATTCGATGGTTGTCTTTCTTAATGTAACCTCCACCTTCTATCCCAACCAACCAAAGAACAAGCTAGTCAAGTTTCGTTCAGTATTCTAAAGTGATTGGCAATCGTAACTTCCTATCAAACACCTTGAAGATCGAGGCCATACATGTATTGGTAGATCGTGCGCGTGCAAATTTCTTATCACTATGTGAATTGTGCTAGAATCAGGGTGCCTAAATATCTAGACTAAGACTCCTAATAATTACATATTTGCACAAGAGTCAACATTTCAAGGTAAATGAGCTCCATTTTTATGATTTTTCATTTTTTAATTTTTTATTTTCATTTTTCATTTTTTTCATTTTTTTTTTCAAAAGAGAAGGAGTTCGTTTTCAATTATGGCATATTATCGTGGTATCTACTCTATACCCCCAAACCTAAACTAAACATTGTCCTCAATGTTTCAAAATATGAACAAAATTATAATACAACATATGAAGAGGATCAAGTTGAGTAGAGTAAAAGGAGAGAGAATACCCGATTTCGGCGAAAGCTCGATTAAAACTCCGTTATCCAAGGCAAAACTCCAACATATTCGGAGTCACAATGGATGAGCACAAAATATATACAAAAGGAAATTTAACTAACACATTATCTCCAAGAAAATTTGGTTTTTAATGGGATTGGACTTTTTGGGAAAAATTTGGTTTTGTCGGGAGACATTTGGTTTTGGTGGGAAAAAGAAAAATTTTGGTTTTTAGGGAAACATTTGGAAAACTTTTTGGTTATTTAGGGAAAGAGTGGACCAGTTTAGTCCACATACACCGGGTCCTCCAGGTTGGTTGTTTCAATGTCGGGTGGGAATGGTTCAAGGAGTGGTTTTAATCTCTGCCCGTTGACTTTGAAAACGTTCTTGTTGGAAACATCCTCCAGCTCTACAGCTCCATGAGGAAAAACTGTGCGTACTAGGTACGGACCCTTCCATCTGGAACGCAGTTTTCCCGGAAAAAGATGTAATCGAGAGTCATACAGCAAAACTTTCTGACCAGGAGTGAAGGATTTGCGCAGAATACGCTTATCATGAAACATCTTCATCTTCTGCTTATATAACTTGGCACTATCATAAGCCTCATTTCTCAATTCTTCCAACTCGTTGAGTTGGAGTTTCCTTTGAATTCCAGCTTCGTCCAGAGAGAAGTTCAGCTCTTTGATTTCCCAGTAGGCACGATGTTCTAATTCCACAGGTAGATGGCACGGCTTTCCATACACTAGACGATAGGGGGACATGCCAATTGGTGTCTTATAAGCTGTTCTATAGGCCCACAAAGCATCATTAAATCTCAATGACCAATCTTTCCTGGACGGGTTGACCGTCTTCTCCAGAATGTGCTTAATTTCCCTATTAGAAACTTCTACTTGTCCACTAGTCTGAGGGTGGTACGGAGTAGCAACCTTGTGAGTTATGCCATACTTGCGTACTAAAGACTCAAAGTACTTGTTACGAAAATGTGAACCGCCGTCACTGATGATAGCTCTAGGGGTACCAAAACGTGCAAATATGTTTTCCTTTAGAAATGAAAGTACCACCTTGTGGTCATTTGTTCTGGTTGCTATGGCTTCTACCCACTTAGAAACGTAATCAACTGCGACTAGGATGTACAATCTACCGTCAGAAATAGGGAATGGACCCATGAAGTCGATCCCCCAAACATCAAAAATCTCCACAATCAGAATGGGGTTCAATGGCATCATGTTTCTCCTCGAAATGCTTCCTAGCTTTTGACAGCGTTCACAAGCAACGCAATAATCATGGCAATCCTTGAACAATGATGGCCAATAGAATCCACACTGCAAGATCTTTGCAGCGGTTTTCTTGGCACTGAAATGGCCTCCACATGCCTGGTCATGGCAAAAAGATATCACATCTTTCTGTTCAGTGTTGGGGACACATCTCCTAATGATTTGGTCCTGGCAATACTTAAACAGATATGGGTCATCCCAGATGAAGTGTTTAACTTCAGCCAAAAACTTATAGCGGTCTTGTCTCGACCAATGTGAGGGCATCCTACCTGCAGCAAGGTAGTTGACGATATCAGCAAACCAAGGAAGGTCTGAGATAGACATCAGCTGTTCATCTGGGAATGATTCTCTAATCAGCTCAGATTCATGAATAGACTCTAAAGTTAATCTAGACAAGTGATCAGCAACCACATTTTCACACCCCTTCTTATCACGGATTTCGATGTCGAATTCCTGTAATAAGAGTATCCATCGAATAAGGCGAGCTTTAGCATCCTTCTTGGAAAGAAGATACTTCAAAGCCGCATGGTCTGTGTACATGATGATCTTAGACCCTATCAGATAAGATCTAAACTTGTCTAATGCGAAAACCACGGCAAGTAACTCCTTCTCGGTAGTCGAATAGTTGAGTTGAGCATCATTAAGAGTTTTACTAGCATAGTATATCACATATGGTAGTCTATCAACACGTTGCCCTAGAACAGCGCCAACGGCATAATCAGAGGCATCACACATGAGCTCGAACGGCAGTTTCCAATCTGGTGGTCGGACTATAGGAGCGGTGGTGAGGAGAGTCTTGAGTTCTTCCCATGCCTTCACACAAGAAGCATCGAAGTCAAAGACAACATCTTTGGCAAGTAGGTTACACAAAGGTCTTGAGATTTGGCTAAAGTTTTTGATGAATCGCCGGTAGAACCCAGCGTGACCTAAAAATGATCGAATCCCCTTCACAGAGTGGGGTTGAGGTAATTGCTGAATGAGGTCGACTTTAGCTTTATCTACTTCAATTCCTTTTTCCGATACGATGTGTCCTAGAACTATGCCGGAGTTCACCATGAAGTGGCATTTTTCCCAGTTTAAAATCAGATTCTTTTGCTTACATCTTGATAGCACAAGGACTAGATGGTCCAGACATTCGTCAAAAGAGGAACCAAACACAGAGAAATCATCCATAAAGATCTCGAGAAAACTATCTATCATGTCTGAAAAAATGCTCATCATGCACCGCTGAAAAGTAGCGGGTGCATTACACAGCCCGAAGGGCATACGCCTAAAAGCAAATGTCCCAAATGGACACGTGAATGTAGTTTTTTCCTGATCTTCTGGTGCAATATGGATTTGGTTATAACCGGAAAAGCCATCTAGAAAACAGTAGTGACTGTGTCCAGACACACGTTCTAGCATTTGGTCTATGAAAGGGAGCGGGAAGTGATCCTTCCTTGTTACTGTGTTCAACTTCCTGTAGTCGACACATACTCGCCATCCTGTGGTTGTACGTGAAGGGACTAACTCATTCTTTTCGTTCCGAACCACAGTAATGCCTGACTTTTTAGGCACAACTTGTATGGGACTAACCCATTTACTATCTGAAATCGGATATATGATACCCGCATCGAGTAGCTTCAAGATCTCACTCTTAACGACTTCTCTCATGTTAGGGTTAAGTCTCCTTTGCATTTCCCTAGATGGTTTGGCGTTCTCTTCAAGATTAATGTGGTGCATGCAAATGGTGGGGATTATCCCTTTGAGATCTGAGATGGTCCATCCTAAGGCTTCTTTCTGCTCCTCAAGGACTCCTAAAAGCTTGTTTTCCTGTTCTATGTTTAATTGTGAAGAAATGATAACAGGTAAAGTATCAGAAGGACCTAGAAATGCATACTTCAAAGTCTCAGGTAATGGTTTCAATTCCTGGTTGGCCTTAGGCGACTCGTCCGAAGATATAACAAACTCCTCAGAAAGTGGGGGTTGTTCCACTGTATTCTGCCACTTAGTGATGTCCATTTGAGGTACAGATTCGAGCAAAGATTGGACTTCACTAGTGTATTCATCATCATATAACTCCATGTTAACACCTTCCAAACATGCTTGCAGGGGATCTTTTGACATAATGCTAGTCAATGAATCTTGTATCAAACTCTCAATCATATTGACTTCATGTATCTCCTCATCATCAAGATTCACAGGTTGTTGACTAACATTAAACGCATTCAATTCTACAGTCATGTTTCCAAAAGAGAGTTTCAACACTCCGTTCCGACAGTTGATGATCGCATTGGACGTCGCCAGGAATGGACGTCCTAGAATGACAGGAATGTGACAATTTGGGTTTTGGACAGGTTGGGTATCTAAGACAATGAAGTCTACAGGAAAATAGAATTTTTCAACCTTAATCAAAACGTCTTCTACCACTCCACGAGGAACTTTGACAGATCGATCTGCCAATTGGAGAGTTATAGGTGTAGGCTTCAACTCTCCAAGACCTAACTGCACATAAACAGAATATGGCAGGAGGTTCACACTTGCACCTAGATCTAATAAAGCTCTATTGACCGTGTGTTCTACGATAGTGCAAGAGATGGTTGGACAACCTGGGTCCTTAAACTTGGGTGGAGTTTTGTTGAGAATAATGGAACTCACTTGTTCAGCTAAGAAAGCACGCTTGTGCACATTAATCTTGCGCTTTTGAGTGCACAAATCTTTGAGGAATTTGGCATATGCAGGGATTTGCTTAATTGCCTCAAGAAAAGGAATGTTGATGTTGACTCTTTTAAACAGTTCTAACATCTCATTGTAGTGGGTGCTTATCTGTTGGCGAACTAACCTCTGAGGAAAAGGAGCAATAGGAACATTAGGAGGTAGAGGGACATTCCTAGCAGTAGGTTTGTCGGCTTCACTAATGTGCTCGGATTCTTTTTCTGGACTAGAGGTTTCCTTAGGTGGTGTAGGCAATGCTAAGTTTGGCTCAGATTCACTTGTTTGTGGTGTGCCTACATTGTTCTCAACAACTTTACCACTTCGGAGAGTGGTGATGGAATGGACTTGATCGGGTGAGGTTCTTTCGCAAGATGATGATGTTGTGCCTGCTTGAAATATCCTCTTTGGTTCTTGT
This sequence comes from Papaver somniferum, assembly GCF_003573695.1. Taxonomy (NCBI): domain Eukaryota; kingdom Viridiplantae; phylum Streptophyta; class Magnoliopsida; order Ranunculales; family Papaveraceae; genus Papaver; species Papaver somniferum. The sequence goes on along the minus strand of NC_039361.1, from coordinate 18,803,015 downwards.
TGGGGTTGGCTAGGAAGTTTACCCTTTTCTCTTGTATTCAATGCATCGCAAATTTGACCCATCTGTAGTTCTAGAGCGGTGACTCGCTGATCAGTTGCTTTCTCGTTTTTCATCAGATGTTGGGTCAATTGATTGATACTTTCTTCAATGCTGGACAATTTCTTATCAGCAGTGTATTGAGGGTACGACTGCTGTTGAGGATTTCTAGGGTATTGGTAGCCTTGGTTGTTTTGATAGCCTTGATTTGGTTGAGATGGTCCTCCTTGGGCAGGGCCTTTGGACCATGAAAAGTTGGGGTGGTTTCTCCATCCTGGATTGTAGGTCTGTGAATATGGGTTGTGCTCTTGTTTTTGAAACATAGCATTTGCTTGCTCAAGCTTAGATTCCTGGAATGCATGCATTTCCGGACAATCATTGACTTGGTGATCAGATCCATTACATAGAGCACAAATAGCCATTTCGACATGTTCACAAAAGGTAGTGGGAGAAGGGTTTGCGTTTTTCTGTAGTTCTAACGCTTCTATTCTTCTTGCTAGCGCAGCCATCTTTACACTTCCTTCAAAATCAGACTCAATCCTATGGACCCTAGCTACAGGTGTAGTCTTTCTAGGTTCACGAATGGATTCCCACTGTTGCGTCTTCTCAGCTACTTCAATCAGGAAGTCCCAAGACGCATCAGCAGTCTTATTTACAAAAAGACCATTGCACATTGACTCAACCGTTGTTCGGGTGGACACATCTAGACCCTCATACAAAATTTGCACAAGTCTCCATTTTTCAAAACCATGATGGGGACATTGGAGCAATAATTCATTGAATCTCTCCAAGTATCTAGCTAGGGTCTCACCCTCTAATTGCACAAAGCTATTCAGACTTTGACGAATTGTCGCAGTCTTGTGATTTGGGAAAAACTTTTTGAAAAACTCCTTGATGAGGTCATCCCAAGACAAGATGGATTGAGGCTGTAAAGCATACAGCCAGGCCTTAGCCTTATCTTTAAGGGAGAAAGGAAAAAGCCTCAACTTTAGGATTTCGTCAGACATTTGAGTGAAACGCAGAGTTCCACAAATCTCCTCAAACTCTCTCACGTGATGGTACGGATTTTCATTTTCTACACCTCTAAAAACTGGAAGCATTTGTATTGTGCTCGATTTCAGCTCATAATGGCCATTGGCTTCGGGTAGCACAATACAAGATGGTTGACTAGTTCTAGTTGGGTACATATAATCCTTGAGTGTACGGGGTTCTCCCATTGTTTCTGATTGATCTGGACTGTCTACCTCAGAACTAAGGATTTCGATTGGATCGTCCGGGTTAATTCTAACGAGTCTGTTTGTTTGGTCTCTGTAGGTCACAATCATGTCCTAGCAGGTACCTCAACTAACATGTTGGTCAGAGCAGTCGGAAACAATTTTTGAACCACAAAAGGCCCAATATTTTGGTTTAAAATGGGTTTTTTGATGATTTGGTTTTGAGTGGGTTTTGGTTTATAAAATGTAGAGCCCTAATTTTTTTGTTTTTGTTTTGTAAAGTTAGGAGCCTAATGGATGGGATGTACACCTAAAGTCCAAATTAAAAGACAAGCCCACAAAAGATAAGAAAAAGAATAATCACAAACAATAAAAACAAGCCCATAAAAGAAAAGAAAAAGAAACAAAGAAAATTAAAAATTATTACAGGCCCAAATAGAAAGAAAAAGAAAATTGAAAAATTATTACAAGCCCAGATTAATACTTAAACACAAGCCCAGATGAATTTAATGAGGCCCAGTTGGGTTATCTCATGGGTTAGGCCTACCTGAATAGCACAGCCCAGCTGTTCGGTTTAAGTTGCTAAAGCCCAGTTGGGCTTGGATCGTCCTACGCGGCTTTGGTTTGTCTGAGGCCCTGTTGGGCTTTTGGTTCAGCAAGGCTGCAAGTGCAGCAGCAACAGCAACACAACAGCAGCAGGAGCAGCAGCTTGGGAGAGGCTAGCAGCAGCATCACAACGCAGCAGCAGGACAAAGCAAGCAGCAGCAGGAAGAGTAGGTTGACAGGGAAAGAAAACTGCAGCAGCACAGCAGCTTGGCAGCCCAGTTCAGCAACAGGCTTAGCACAACAGCAAGAAGAGGAGCAGCTCCACAGCACAGTTCAGTGAACAGCAGCAGTTCAGCAACACAACACAAGAAAGAAAGAGCAAGTGCGCCGCAACCGAGTCCCCGGCAGCGGCGCCAAAAACTTGTTGGGACTAGAAATGATCCTAAAAATTCTAACTGCAAGTGCACAGTGTCGGCAAGCAACACAGGGCAAGCACAGGTCAGTTCCACAGGGACAAGGGGGTGCAAGTGCTATTTTTCTTATTGTAACCAATTTCTAACTGATTACACTAACCAGGGCAGATTACTAATCGGACAAGTCAAACTAACATTTATTTTTTCACTAACATTAAACAGAACTAACATTAACTTGTACCAATCATAACTATCAAACTGAACTCAAAACATTCATGGCATTAACTTCAGGCTAGCATTGGATTTCTACTAACATCAAAGTCAACACAGCATTTATTTCTGATGCATTAATCACTGACTACTCATTCAACATTAATCATTAATCATTAACACTAATCATTTATATTAACTGAACATGCAGATTTGTAGGCAGAGCATTACACTAATTCAATCATGGAAATTGAAGCAAGGTTACACAGAGAACTGAAGATGAACAAGCAAATGAGGAGGGGAAAATTTCTGAACAGTAATAAGGATATGGTGAATCAGGTGAATGGAAACTAGGGTTGAGAATTCACCTCTCAGCCCATACTAGCATGTGAACCAATGAACTACTTTAGTTTCTTTGAATAGATAAATTACCTCCAATCACTAAATCAAGGCAAGCATTAGTTGTCTGTTTAAAGCACAACTAATCAAACACAATAACAAGCAATGTAGAGTCAGTGAACAAACATAGAGGAATTCTAACTACCTAGGATGCTTGACATTCTAGGTGAAAGCAACATGTATTCATCAACAAAAATTCATCTTACACAATTATCTTGGCATAAACAGCAGCACATCAGCACACAAATTAGCATTCAGGCTAAGGGTTTCATCTTAGCCCCAGTTAAGATGTTTAGTTCATAGTTAGAGAGCCTAACATGATACTAAGAGGGTTATTATACATGGAGAAAAGCTACAGGGACAGAACACAGAACAAAAACCAATTGATAGAGAAAATTCTTACTGAAATTAAACTTGGGTCTCCTCCCTCTTTTTCACAATGTTACACAGTGTACAATTTATACCAGAACACTAACCCTAATTGTAAATCCCCAAATCAGAAAATTAGGGTTTTTTTAAATTACACAAAATTTAACTTACAAACTCCCAAAATCTGCTCGACCCATGCCTCCTCTAGTCCTTGATGCTCTTCCTCTGCTCCTATTGTCCCCTAATTTCGAGTTATTTTACTCACCCCAAAACCTAGGGTTTCAGAGGTTGTGAGGAGAAGAAAATAACTAGGCTAGGGATATGGGGGTGTTGTCGGTGAAGAGATAGTAGTGGCAGTGATGGAACTGGTGGTGGTGATGGAAGTGACAGCGGCAGAGAGGGGAGGTGGTGGAGTTGCAGAGCTCTGCAACTGTCGGGTGAAGGAGATGAAGTTTTGGGAAGAAGGAGGTGTTTGGGTGGTAGTATAGGCATCGGTGCTAGGGTGTGAAGCGGGAACATCTGATTCGATGTTTGGCGAGCTGATCCGTAGGATGTGACGATGGTAGGTGGATCCAACGATGAGATGGGAGGCTGTGGGTAGCGACCGTCGGATGGAGGAATGCAACGAAAAGGACGGCCCAAGATGGAGATCGGCGTTGCGATGTAAAGCGGGAGCTTCGGAGTTTGATGTGCGATGATGGAGCGACCGTAGGATGCTGAGATGCTTCAATCTGACGGCTGAAATCCGATACGGGCTTGGGTAGTGGAAATGGGTTTGAGAAAGGGTTTTGGGCCTTGGGTATGCCAGGCCCATAACTTCTTTAAGAACAATTCCTCCTTCTTGAGCCCATTTCTACCCTCTTGGTCTTGTGCACAACATTCTTCGCGGCTTCCTTGCGTAATTCCTCCCGGCTTTTCACTACTTTTCTGCTCTTTTTGCTCCTCACTTCATCCAGATTTTATTTGTTGCCTAAAAATGCAAAATTAAGTAAGAAAAATATTTATTCTTGAAAACAATGAAAATACAGAATATGGGATAAAATGTAGAATTAATGCACAAAAGATGAGTTAAATGCCAACAAAAATATATATAAATATGCACTATTTAGCACTCATCAAATACCCCCAAACCTGAATTTTACTTGTCCTCAAGTAAAACAAAACTAAGGAAATCCTAACTATACCATTGTCGCTGGTCTCTCGAATGCATTTAGCGTATGCACTAAGCCTTTTAAACCACTAAGTGTCCCTAGTGGACGAGTTGAAGTCTCGTGAAGGTTTACCAGAGGTGTGCCTACAAAACCTAAGGACAAAATATAAGCTCAGATTCCGTCAAACGTGACATGTGCAAAACAGTTTAAGCTCACAGCAAAATGGAGATGTCAATCTAGCTATCGAAGGCACAATCCTAGCACTGATAACAAAAAAAGACATGTGATAAGAGTGTAAAGTGTATCTACACATGTGTAAAGAAAGATCTGAAGTCATGACTACTAATCACCAAGAGATAGTTTCTCAGGCTAAGAACTGAGGTCGAAATCTAGCTAGCTGTCCGGACTTTACGAGAATTGTGAATGAGTTGGAGGTATTTCACAATTACTCGCGTTGTACATCAATGGCATACACCCTCCTTGCTTATTACAATGAAACAACAAAAGACTATTTACATGACTCTTATTTACATTTACTATTCTCTTTTATTTTTGGAACAAGAGATGATGGAATTGATAAATACTTGAATTTTTTTTTTTTTTTTTTTTTTTTTTTTTTTTTTTTTTTTTTTTTTTTTTTTTTTTTTTTTTTTTTTTTTTTTTTTTTTTTTTTTTTTTTTTTTTTTTTTTTTTTTTTTTTTTTTTTTTTTTTTTTTTAACAAGGAAACACTTTTGATACATAACAAGAAGAAACAAAAAATTACATGACACTTTGCAAGAGGTAGCCCTTTTTGATGCACCCAGTTAAATTCGATGGTTGTCTTTCTTAATGTAACCTCCACCTTCTATCCCAACCAACCAAAGAACAAGCTAGTCAAGTTTCGTTCAGTATTCTAAAGTGATTGGCAATCGTAACTTCCTATCCAACACCTTGAAGATCGAGGCCATACATGTATTGGTAGATCGTGCGCGTGCAAATTTCTTATCACAATGTGAATTGTGCTAGAATCAGGGTGCCTAAATATCTAGACTAAGACTCCTAATAATTACATATTTGCACAAGAGTCAACATTTCAAGGTAAATGAGCTCCATTTTTTATGATTTTTCATTTTTTAAATTTTTTGGAATTTTTCAATTTTTTCAAAAAGATGGAGTTTTGTTTTCAATTATGGCATATTATCGTGGTATCTACTCTATACCCCCAAACCTAAACTAAACATTGTCCTCAATGTTTCAAAATATGGAAAGAATTAAAATGCAACATATGGAAAGGGACATGCTGAGTAGAGTAAAAGGAGAGAGAATACCCGATTTCGGCGAAAGCAGAATTAAAACTCCGTTATCCAAGGCAAAACTCCAACATATTCGGAGTCACAATGGATGAGCACAAAATATATACAAAAGGAATTTTAACTAACACATTATCTACAAGAAAATTTGGTTTTTAATGGGATTGGACTTTTTGGGAAAAATTTGGTTTTGTCGGGAGACATTTGGCTTTGATGGGAAAAAGAAAAATTTTGGTTTTTTAGGGAAACATTTGGAAAACTTTGGTTTTTATGGGAGAAATTTTTGGTTTTTGAAATTGGGAGCAAGCCCACTGTTGGTCCTCTAATGGAATGGGAGGAAGGCTGCGGCCCACGAAACACTAAGTTTTAATTTTGAAAGTTTAATTTGGCCCAGTTGGTTAAGGCCCGACGTTTGTTTTAAAACTTTGGTTTCGAGGTCCACTCTTGAGTGGAAACAAGCCCACAATCGGTTACAAGCTCAGCTGGGTTTAAAAACCCAGAATACAAAATACCAGTCCAAATTAAACAAGCTCACAAAAATTAAATACAAGCCCACAAATTAAACAAACAAGCCCACAAAAATTAATTACAAACCCAACAGAAAATAAAAAGCCCAAAAATTGGCTTTAATATTACAAGCCCACAATTAAAAATGGAAGCCCACAGGTTGGGTTCTCTTAATGGGTTTAGGCTTACTTGCTTAAGCACAGCCCAGCTGCTCAGTTAGGTTGCAAAAGCCCAGTTGGGCTTTGGATCATCCTAAGCTTTGGCTTTTCTGAGGCCCAGTTGGGCTTTGTTCAACTTGTGCAGCTTACAGCCCAGTTGGGCTTTGGTTCACTTTCTGCAGCTTCTGCAGCTTACAGCCCAGTTGGGCTTTGGTTCAGCAAAGCTGCAAGTGCACAGGGTCAGTTGGCCTGGCACCAGGTGCAGCAGCTTTGGTTCAGCAACAGGTGCAACAGCTCACAGGATTCTTGGCCTGGCACCAGCAGGAGCACCACAGCAGCACAAGAGCATCAGCAGCAGCAACAGCAACAGCAGGTTTTCAACAGCACCACAGCACCACAGCAGATTTCAGGCAGCAGCAGCAGTTCAGTGGCAGACTTAGCAACAACTCAACAGGAGTTACAGCAAGCAAAATCAGCAAGCAAGCATAGGAGTTACAGCAAGCAGAGTTCAGTAACAACCCAAAAGAAAGAAAGAGCAATTGCGCCGCAACCGAGTCCCCGGCAGCGGCGCCAAAAACTTGGTAGGACTAGAAATGATCCTAAAAATTCTAACTGCAAGTGCACAGTGTCGGCAAGCAACACAGGGCAAGCACAGGTCAGTTCCACAGGGACAAGGGGGTGCAAGTGCTATTTTTCTTATTGTAACCAATTTCTAACTGATTACACTAACCAGGGCAGATTACTAATCGGACAAGTCAAACTAACATTTATTTTTTCACTAACATTAAACAGAACTAACATTAACTTGTACCAATCATAACTATCAAACTGAACTCAAAACATTCATGGCATTAACTTCAGGCTAGCATTGGATTTCTACTAACATCAAAGTCAACACAGCATTTATTTCTGATGCATTAATCACTGACTACTCATTCAACATTAATCATTAATCATTAACACTAATCATTTATATTAACTGAACATGCAGATTTGTAGGCAGAGCATTACACTAATTCAATCATGGAAATTGAAGCAAGGTTACACAGAGAACTGAAGATGAACAAGCAAATGAGGAGGGGAAAATTTCTGAACAGTAATAAGGATATGGTGAATCAGGTGAATGGAAACTAGGGTTGAGAATTCACCTCTCAGCCCATACTAGCATGTGAACCAATGAACTACTTTAGTTTCTTTGAATAGATAAATTACCTCCAATCACTAAATCAAGGCAAGCATTAGTTGTCTGTTTAAAGCACAACTAATCAAACACAATAACAAGCAATGTAGAGTCAGTGAACAAACATAGAGGAATTCTAACTACCTAGGATGCTTGACATTCTAGGTGAAAGCAACATGTATTCATCAACAAAAATTCATCTTACACAATTATCTTGGCATAAACAGCAGCACATCAGCACACAAATTAGCATTCAGGCTAAGGGTTTCATCTTAGCCCCAGTTAAGATGTTTAGTTCATAGTTAGAGAGCCTAACATGATACTAAGAGGGTTATTATACATGGAGAAAAGCTACAGGGACAAAACACAGAACAAAAACCAATTGATAGAGAAAATTCTTACTGAAATTAAACTTGGGTCTCCTCCCTCTTTTCTCACAATGTTACACAGTGTACAATTTATACCAGAACACTAACCCTAATTGTAAATCCCCAAATCAGAAAATTAGGGTTTTTTTAAATTACACAAAATTTAACTTACAAACTCCCAAAATCTGCTCGACCCATGCCTCCTCTAGTCCTTGATGCTCTTCCTCTGCTCCTATTGTCCCCTAATTTCGAGTTATTTTACTCACCCCAAAACCTAGGGTTTCAGAGGTTGTGAGGAGAAGAAAATAACTAGGCTAGGGATATGGGGGTGTTGTCGGTGAAGAGATAGTAGTGGCAGTGATGGAACTGGTGGTGGTGACGGAAGTGACAGCGGCAGAGAGGGGAGGTGGTGGAGTTGCAGAGCTCTGCAACTGTCGGGAGAAGGAGATGAAGTTTTGGGAAGAAGGAGGTGTTTGGGTGGTAGTATAGGCATCGGTGCTAGGGTGTGAAGCGGGAACATCTGATTCGATGTTTGGCGAGCTGATCCGTAGGATGTGACGATGGTAGGTGGATCCAACGATGAGATGGGAGGCTGTGGGTAGCGACCGTCGGATGGAGGAATGCAACGAAAAGGACGGCCCAAGATGGAGATCGGCGTTGCGATGTAAAGCGGGAGCTTCGGAGTTTGATGTGCGATGATGGAGCGACCGTAGGATGCTGAGATGCTTCAATCTGACGGCTGAAATCCGATACGGGCTTGGGTAGTGGAAATGGGTTTGAGAAAGGGTTTTGGGCCTTGGGTATGCCAGGCCCATAACTTCTTTAAGAACAATTCCTCCTTCTTGAGCCCATTTCTACCCTCTTGGTCTTGTGCACAACATTCTTCGCGGCTTCCTTGCGTAATTCCTCCCGGCTTTTCACTACTTTTCTGCTCTTTTTGCTCCTCACTTCATCCAGATTTTATTTGTTACCTAAAAATGAAAAATTAAGTAAGAAAAATATTTATTCTTGAAAACAATGAAAATACAGAATATGGGATAAAATGTAGAATTAATGCACAAAAGATAAGTTAAATGCCAACAAAAATATATATAAATATGCACTATTTAGCACTCATCACTTTCTGAGATTTCTGATAGTGACTTTGTGAACGAAGATTCTGATGAAGAGGATGATGATTCTGAAGCTGATGAAGATACTGAAGAGGATCGTGACTCTGAGGTTGATAGAGATAACGTTGGGAAGATTTAGTTGTTCATTTTTTCCTTCTTTCACGCTCTTCATATGATATTTTCTTCCTTGTACACGATCATAACTTTGAAGTCAATACTTTGAATATATTTCCTCTTTTAGTAGATTTCGCCCTTTCTTCTAGCTGTGGATCAAAGAATGATGCTTTTCTTTATAACAACTTATGTCAGTTTCAAGGTTAGATATGATAACCTATGTGCGTGAGTTCATCATACATACGAATATGTCAATACATGTGTATGTGTCTATTATTTGTGCGAATGAGATAATTCATGCTATGATCCTGTCATATGTGCAAATATAATGATACATATTATGATCCTGTTATATGTGCGAATATAATGATACATGTTATGATCCTGTCATATGTGCGAATATAATAATAAAATGTAGTAGAAGTCTACCATACATGCGAATATGCAATTGTTATCATGTTTGACACGAGGCAATTATGCTAGTGTGAATATCATATTCTTATTGAGTTTATAATCCCCTTCTTGCCTCAGATATTCGCAACAGTGTAATTGCCTCTGCTAAATCCTTAGTTTTTCAAGTTACCTTTGTAGTTACCCGTGCATGGTTGTATTTCATGTTTTGATCGCCCCTTTGCCTCTGCTTTTATGTCTGCAAAAATAATGTTAGTGCGGTCTGTTGTGTTTGTTCACGAGGTCTTATTGAGCCCCCCTAAGTAGAGGTATCAATCGTCCTCCCCTGTTAATAGGACTTATTTTTGCCTCAAGGTATTCATTTGGATCGTGCGGCGAAATCGCAGGAGGTCTTTACGCTTTCGCGTATTTACCCATTGATCTCGCCTTATCATCTTTCGTATTATTGCCTCTGTAGGATATATTTATGCGCTAATACAACAGGCCTATACTCTTGTTTGAGTTATAGTCCCATGATATTGACGTCTTTTGACACAATTAAGCTCCCTAATGGAGGGTTCCGTCCTTATCTTCCCCCTGGTTGCCCCTTCAAAGAGACGTACCCCTACCGGGTTGGGGTGGGCTCCTCCCATCCAGTGATGCAACAACCAAGGTAGTTAATCTCGGATTCCGGTTTATCTCGGTCCCGAGCGAGACACTGGTACAACGTTGTCTCGGGGAGATTCCGTTTTCAAATTTCGGTTCCAACTTTTATAATAAGAAGTGTTTTTTGCCAGGTTCAATTTCATGGGGATGGAGCGTTAATTCCAAAACAGTCCGCCCGTAATGCAAACTAAAATCCCGTTTGGCGAGGATCCAGCTAGATTAAAATTGAGCTTACCAGGCGTAAACAGTAACTCTCATATGGATTGATGAGAAAATGTGCTGAGGCCAGAGTTCTGAAAGACTATTAGTAACAATTAATTCGATTCACAAATAAAATTGGAAGCATTTCACATCCACAGCCATTTCCAGAGGTTATCAAGAATGTATCATGATTGCACAACCAAGAAAAGTAGTCTCACGCTCTAAGTAAACGTTACAAAATGTGTACAAAGTAAAGGAACAACAAGCATATTACAATTCTAATCAATATAATTTGATTCATCATAGATATCATCATCTAAAGTAACTCCATCATTCCCGACACCACCGAGTAGCCCATTTTGAGTGTCCAACATCAAGTCATCAGTATCATATCCATCATACTCCGAGTTAGTTGGATACGTAGACTTACTTCGAGAACTACTGGCACCTTTACTACCAACAGTCCCACATTCTTCATTAACTATCTCTTGCAAATCATCAAAAGTTACATAATCACCATGAACCTCCAAGTCATTCAAATTTCGTAACTCCAACCATTCATCATTTTCATCACGCTCCTCCAGAAAAATAGGATCATTAGCTTTATCATTATCGTTATATTGTTGGATTTCTAGGTAACGACGCTGCAATTTCTTATTATACTGGATAAAAACACTATCATTCAATTTCTGTTGCGTTATGCGATTTCGTTTTTTCGGGTGCAACTGAAATACATAAGATAAGTAAGTATTCAACTAAAATACTTAATAGTAAGCACATGCTAATTTTTTTGTTGCTTGTTGTCATAAGAACATAGGGGTATACAGGCATGTTATGTTCCTAGTTCAATCGACCTACTATACAGAGCACTTAAGGGAAATGAGTTATGGTCAAGTCTTAACAGTAATACAACACTCCACAATCAATTAATTCAAAATATAGGTATTGGAATTGCATGGTTCGTGCATATTCAGAATATTACTAATCAGTGTAAAAGATTAGAATACTTACATTTTGAAATGTGCTCCAGTTTCGCTCACATGGGGAAGCAGAACAAGTAAGACTCAATACTCTGATTGCAAATTTTTTTAGGTTTGGCGCATCGATTCCTCCAAATGTAATCCACCATTCATCTGTTATAAATATAAACAAAGTAGTTATAAAATCTATCTAACACAAATGTAGTCAAACTTTAAACTTAAATAAAAAACAAGCTTACGAGGTTGATCCTTATTTCTTCTTCTTTTGCAAGGCGGAGTTCCCAAGATCCCAACAGCATCAGCATACTTTCTCAATTCACCCGTAGCAGCATCAAGTTCATCTTCATTGGGTATAAGCCTTTGCATTACTGTATGAAGTCCCCTTTTGATTTCTATGTACTTTGGATCACTATCCATTTCATAAGATTCAATAGTGTAGAATATGGAAGGATTCAAATAGTATGCCGCACAATGTAGAGCATGATTAAAGTTATTCTTCCTTCTTTTCTCAAAGAAAGCCTTAATTACACCCCACGTATCATCATCTTCACTGAATTTCTCCTCTAGTTGATTCCTTTCTATCTTCATTGCATCATAAAAAGAAGGCATTGTAGGTTTGCGCTCGATGTACACCAACCTTACAACCTTAACTAAAGGCTTCAGCACACTACAAGCATAATCAACATCTTCCCAAAATGTGCTACTTGTAACAACTACTTGACTACTAGAACTACTTTGGCTCTTGAATTTTCTTTTTCTCTGACTCTGAACAACTACTTGACTACTACCGCCCACATTAAAATCCTTTTCAACTTCTTGTACCTCATGGTCCTCATCATGAGTATCAGCATCAGACTTCTCATCAGATTGTGTGCGACGATACATAGCATCAATGTTATCCCTGTGAGATTTCTTTAACTTCTTTATACTGTCATTTTGTCTAATTTCATTTATATTTTCAACTGTTTCTTTCATACATGATGAAACATTCCCTTTGACTTGTGTGATATGCAGCTTAAGCATAGTAATTCCACCACCACGCATTTCTTTGTTACAAAGCATACAACTTAGTTTCTTCGGAAATGCAGGATCTTTGCATGTAGCCCATTTCCATGCTGGATCTCTAGTTTGAGTCATACTAGAAGATTGAGGGAGTATTGACCCACATGTAGTGTTTGATTTTTTAGAATTGGATGCATTAGGAGAATCCATAATCACAACCTGAAATTCATATCAAATTGAAATTATGAGAACAATAAGAAAACTCTATTACCCAACTGAACTTTCTTACAATTGGGAGCCAACTGAACTTGGTACACCACTGGCTAATACAACCAATTATTAGCACAAAATTATTACCACTGCCTAATAAAACTCTACTTATGAACATCGATGTATAGTCTATAAATTGATATCAGATAATGACACAAACATCACCTCAACCACATTCCTACCTGAGAGAAGCATAGAATGGATGTCTACCTCAGATTTGCATCCATCTGAAAGAAGACTATTACTTGAGCCACCCAAAGCAAAATTAAATACTTCTTGAGCTTAACCAGCAGTTAATACTGCTACCTGAGGAAACCGAACACCCAATTCTTCATTACTAAAGCAAATCAACAAGAACCCTAACATGCATCAAACACTGCCACAACTATGAAGTGAACTCAATATTTAATGACCTCACCAGCAAATCAACAAGAACCCATGACAAATCAAAAAGAACCCATGAAAAACAAATTCAACAATTAAACAAAGAAGGCTTCAATTGAAATTCAAAACCCTAATCTCAGATTAACATCAAAAGAACTCACAATATGATAGAAAAGTTCTCAAAATATATAAATCTAGCTTCGATTAACACCACAAACCCTAATCTTGCTTCGATTAACATACCTTGCTTCGATTATGTGAGAGAGAGTCAGAGACTGAAGAAGAAACGAAGTGAAGAAGAGTGAATCGGTGGAATAGGATATTAGGATTAGTTAGGTTAAATTACTAAAATACCCTATCTCGGTTGTTAAAATCGGTGGAATTTCGGTCGATATAACCGAGTTTTCCGGTAACTTTTCGTATCACCGGAATTTCGTATTTCGCTATGCTATGAGCCGAAAAGGGGAATTTCGGTGGACTTTCGGCCGAGATGGCCGAAATTGACTACCTTGGCAACAACCAGTTGTTTTCGCAGACTCGTTCGAGTCTGCTCCCTAAGTGGGGTTTCTTGAGGACCGAGTGTATCATATCCAGGACTTGCTAAGAGTGGCGAGGTACGCTCCAGACGCCCCCGACACCCTTATCTCAACCGTGTACCGCGGCGCCCTGGTCGAGTTTCTACACTCCATAATAGAGAACTTAGTACCTTGGCCTTTCGACTAAGGAGTCTCTACCGGATAGGCTTTATATTTCACCCCCACCTTCCATGACTCAGATCCCAGGGTTGGTATGGCTTTCGTCTGAGCCATGCATTACCAGGTTTTTCCCCAATTGTGATGCGCGTTATGGCTTATTTATTTTGCCTCTTGCACACGTGCGAACTAGGGTGCACGACATAATTGGTTACCCGGCCTCCCTAGTTAGAGGTTTTAAATTTTATTGCCCCCTATTGAGGTCTTACTTTGAGGTCTTGTTTTTGCCTCGTCCTCTTTTTACACATTTTAAATACACATGTGTAGAAGAAACAAAAATTTTCTTGTAATAATTGTTGCTCGTACACATCTGATTTTTCTTATTAGTACTTTAAAACTTACTCACTGCTTCATCCCTTTACTCACTTCGCATGCACATAACATACTAACCATAATACTGCTTCATGTACTTCTTGTTGTAAAGTCGACTCTCCATTTTCTCCATATTTCTTCCATCTCTTTCCATTAGCTGGTACATCCCATCACCAACATATTTCTTCACCACATATGGTCCATCCCATATAGTTTTTCCTTTCTTCTTTCTTCCTTGTTTTCGATAAGGTGGCACTTCGCTTATGACTAACTCTCCTGGTTAAAAGTCTTCCCTTTTAGATTGCTTCACATATTTAAGCCCTTCTGTTCCTTCGATTCACTTTTGAGTTAGGTCACTATTACTCCCTTCTTCCTTAGAGGATTCTCCATTCTTATCATCTTCTCCTTCTTTTGTTATAAAATGAACCATCAATCTTTCGCACCTCTTGCTCTCTTTTGCGTCTTTTTTCCAGACGTTCCTTCTCTTAATCGCACGCTCTTCACTTTTCTCTACATCGATTTCATTACATGTGTTCGCTTCATTGGCGTCTCCTTTTATGATTCCAACACCTTGGGGCAATGGTAACTTAATGCACTGATGGTATGTGGAAGCCACACCCAGGATGCTATGTAACCACGGTCTTCCAATCAATGCGTTTTATGGAGATTCGACATCTACAACACAAAATATTACTTCCGTAGAGATTGTCTTAAGTGGTATTCGCATGGTGACTTCTCCTTTCGGCTTGTTTGGTGTTCCATTGAAGCCGTATATTTTGTATGTTGACGGGATGAAATCTTCATTTTTCCTCCCATCGTCTTATATGTGTGATAAAAGAGAATATCCACAGAACTTCCCGAGTCAATTAGTATCCTATTTATCGCCCATGCGAGGTCTTCTTTCTCTTCTTCCTTGTTCGGTTTTTCTTTCGGGATTATTTCTAACTTAACCACTAGTGGACTCTCGTGAAATTCGCCTCCTCCAGTTACTTCTTCTGCGCTAAATGTTATTGGCTGTTTCTGCCATTCCTTGAGCTTTGGTATCTTTGTTAAATTCAGAATCTCTTTTCTTTTAGCATCCCTCGCGTATACCCGACTCAACACATTGTCATGGAAGTCCTCTATGCTTTTGTACGAGTGTATTATTGAATTTCATAGTAGATTTTTGGAACTCGCTCCCACCTCCATTAGAAAGGTATTTTTGTCCTTGTATGCTCCTGACGATGGCCCTCCTGTTGTTGGTTGCGCTGGTGGTGGTGGAGGTAGTGGCGTAGCTAGGAAGTGATTAAGCTTTCCTTGTCCGATCATTCTTAATATTATTCTTTGATTATTCTTGCAGTTATTTGTTGTGTGGCCGTGCAAACGATGATAAGCGCAAAACTCTTTGCTTCTTCATCCCGATTGTGGTTCTTTCCCAAAATTGGGTGGTGGTGTTATCTCCTCCATCAATATAACAGCTTCCCAAACTTTCTCTACTGTTGTGTTAAGAGGTGGCATCCTGACCTCTATTCCTCTGTAGTTCGTACCCTGATTGTAATACCTCCTATTTCCTCCATATCCGTCTTCATGATTATCATATCTTGCCACTTTGTTGTTTCCTCCGTGGTTGTTATACTTCCTCTCTCTGTACTCTTGTTCGTACATTTCTTGATCTCTGCTACTCATTGCAACCTGCCTGGATTGATCTTCTGCGATTAATTTCTCTTTGCTTCCCTGCGAAGTACTCGCAACTGCATTTGCCATCCTTGGTAATAGACTAGCATTTCCTGTCCTTTCCTTCGTTACTGCGATCGGGTAAGACTCCATATCTCTCTGCTTTTCTTCGAGTGCGATGTACTCCTCTTGGTATTCGCACAACTCAACCATTGTTATTCTGTCTTTCATTATAAAGATCTGTGTAAACAACAAGTCAGTTGGTAACATCGCGTTGATGTATGACAAGATGAGATTTCTTTCATCCACTCTCCCCACCATTTCACTACTCATTGTCCTCCATCTGTTGGTCATATCTCGCAGACTTTCGTTTGTTCTCTTTCGTAGGCTGAATGCTTTTTCGATTCCTAGTTTTAGCATGATACTGCTGATGTATTTCCCCAAGAACAGACTTTGTAAGTGCTCGAATGACTTTATTATTCCTACTGGTAACCCATCGAACCACTTCAAGGCTTCTCCTACGAGGCTGGATGGAAAAAACTTGCATAAGACTGCCTCATTATCCTCATATTGTAATAAAGCCAAGCTGTATGTCTTTATGTGCTGGATCACACATGTAGATCCATCAAAGATACTAGGAAACGTGGGTAGTGCGCACTTTCTTGGTATTGTTACTGATTGTATCCTTCGTGCGAAGGGTGTCCTTGCTGCTACTTCTATCGCATCCTCCAGTTGTGTTCTTCCTCCATCTTTCCCTTTAGTCACTAATTCTCTTAACTCCGCTATTTCTCTTCGGATTTCAGCGTTTGGGAATATGTCTTCTTCTTGTTGTTCCCTTGGCCTTTTCAACCGGGCTTCTCTCATCCTGTTTTCATGTCGGCTTTGCCGTATTGCTAGGGCTGCACAAAACCGACTCAACCCACTAACCCAACCCACACCCGCCTAAAATTACCCACACCCGACCCAACCTACCTAGGAGTGGGTCGACTATGGATCACAACATTAAAACCCATAGTATGGCGGGTCGACTGTGGGTGACGGCTTCCCTCACCCGACCCAACCCACCCACCCACCTAAATATTTCTAAGTTAATTCTAACCCTTAGATTACCCATCTTATATTAACCACAACCGTTGAAGTAATGATATATGATCTTAGGCTTTAGTATAGTAGGAAATGGTAATGTACTCTTTTATCTTTTGAGCTTTGAACAGTTGAACTCATTTCTTGTTATTGTTAGCTTTATCACTTTGCATGTAGTTTCCAACTTTGCACCAACTTCTTACTTATCTGAATTTTTATTTTGTAAACACTTTTAAGTAACTTCTTATGATGTTAATTGTCTACACTTGACTTGGGGTCAGCTTTTTGATAAAAGCTATTACTTCCAATCTGTAAGAGTCTTAGTTATTTGTATACAAGTAAGTTTAACAGTAAGACTGTAAGTATGTAACTGTAATGTAGTGTTTATTGTATTTTATGGTGGGTAACCCACCACCCACCCAATCCAACCCACCGTAATATGGGTCGGGTGAAAACCGATCCATTGTAATGTTGGGTTGGTTGCGGGTGACAACTTCTGTTACCCACCATCAGTGGGTTGGGTGGTGGGTGAGGCCAAACCCGACCCAATCCAACCCATGTGCATCCCTACGTATTGCCTCTTCTAGCTGTTTCCGTTCTTCCTCGTTTCTTCTTTCCCTTCGCCTTTCCCTTTCATTTCTCGCATGTTCTTGTGCTGCTCTATCTCTCTCATCCTACTGTCTCAGCATCTCTCTTCCATGAAGTACCATCCTTGCTTGTTCTACGTCATTCTCTCGTTGTTCGTCATCAGGCGTGCGATTGTGCTCCCCATTCTGCTCCAATCTACCTTCTCTACGACGCATTCGCCTGGTTCCATCCTCTCCCACTTGGATATACCTGTCGTCTATGCGATCCCATTCTTGCTCCTCCTGCGAATTTTCATTTTCCTGAAAAGTATTATCCGAAAATTGCCCTTGTGTATTATCTCCGTGCTCAGATCTACTCTTCCTAGTAGTACTCCTGCTTGTCCTTGACCTTGAGCTCGCACGCGTTGTTCTGGATCTTGATTGTGACCTTTGCTCTTGTAGTCTCTGATTTTCCTCTCTTAACTCATCATTTTGTCGTGTCAAATTCGCACGTAGTTCTACTTCCCTTCTTCTTTCCTCTGCCAATCGCTGCCTAAATTCTGCAATGGTTATGTTGTCTTCGATCTCTCTTTCAGCTCCTACTGCATGTGTCCTTTCATCATATTCCTCGACGGTGTCTGTATCCGTAGTATGGACACTTACTGCATCGTAATTTCTTTGATCGTTCTCCCTTTGTTCCTGTTGGATCTCGGATCTGATCGACTGAGATCTATTGTTTCTTTGCGGTCTGTTGTGACAGGTACTGAAGTGGATATATTGTCTGATCCCTGGATTCCTTCATTGCCAGGTTTCAAACCACCCTTACCAAGTCATTTCTGTGTTGATATTTCGAAGGTCAGTGATTTGATTATGCATAATGAGGCCAGGTGGAATATGCAGCTTAATCAATTCTTTGATCCTTTTGAAGCCAGTCACATCTTGAGAATTCCCATATACAGATCTGCTTCTCCAGATAAACTCATCTGGACTTCTACTAACCTTGGCGAGTTCACTTCTAAATCCTATCAAAAGTTATTGGCAAATGATGCTGGCGAGTCTTCTATGTATAATGATTCATAATTCCCTTGGGTCAAATTTTGGAAAAAATTTGCTCCTAAAATTCATACATTTATGTGGAAGCTTATTGATGATGGTGTTGGTGTGTTCTCTAACATTGTAAGATTCATTACTGGGGTTCCCATGGAGTGTCCTTTTTGCCATTTAGAAGTTGAAACTATTGAGCACGTATTTCTCAAGTGTTCTATAGCCCGCTCTTGTCGAATATAAGTGCATCATTGATGGTTCCACCTGTTGGTTCTATGCTGGTAATATTATCTCCCTGGAAGCATTATAGAAATTGTTAGATGACACATTAGTAATTTGTTTAAGAAAGAAGCAAAACGTAAGGACTACTATCAGTTGTCCAATTATAAAATTCACAAGGATTAGCACTTAGCTGACTAAAGAGGTCTCTGTGTTTTGCATTAATATAGAAGTAAGTACCAACTTAAGTACAGAAAGACACAAGATTGCAAAAGGTTTCATTTAACGGTTTCTGTGAACATAGTCAAATCTTGTTATTTTTTATTTTATTTAGTAAGATTCAGAATTAAAATCACTTACTCTCTCTGGATCCCAGATCCTAACTATATGGCTATCCGTGGTGATCAACTTCGTTCCTTCCGAGTTAAGGGTCTGGTACCATTTAATGTCTACTATAGGGCTTCCTTACCTGCCGAAAATGAAGCCAATTTGAAGAGATATTAACAATTATGCAAAAAAGATAAAGCAGAACAGTACATGATTGTTGCCAAACATGGCATCCTCTATAATTATGAACTGAAGTTACCATAGGGGCATACCACAAAATTACTCGCATATGATCCTCGACTCTAGTTGGGTGTGAAGAGCCCAAATCATACACCAATACCTGCACATAGAATGGCAAGAATAGAACATCACTGGAATGAGGGACAATAAAATAATGAATTATCAATTGCGAAGAGCCCAAATCATACACCAATACTTGTGTATTGCATCAAATCATTCATAACCGCTATAACAGTTCTGCAAAAGTTGATTAAATACACTGTATAAATAAGTGAATCCGTGAAAGAAATATGATTAACGGTATCCTACAATTTAACTAACAAACGAGTATGCAAACAACTATATTTATAATCGCACACCAATTTCGCATGTATATCCTTGTGAATTTTATCAAGAAATATTGTCAGAATGATGTTGGTGTACCTTCCCGTCACTAGTCCCAACAGCCATTTGGTGTACCTTCCCGTCACTAGTCCCAACAGCCATTTTATCAAGAAATTGTGGCGCAGTAACCTCCTAAAAATTCAACTCAGAAAGTTAGTTGACCACTTCAAAGAGATTAACTCGGACTGCATCGGAAACTGATCGTCGAATGCAACTATACACCTTATACTGTACCAAGATAAGTTTTCTATATTTATTTATTTCCTAGGTAAATTACAATCGCTAGCACATAACAGTTTCTGGTAAAACTAGTACACCCTATCTAGCTCCACGGCCTTAGTTTTCAGGTAGGGGAACATAGAAATATTTTGCTTACACCCTCAAGTAGTTGAGAAGATTCAGGTAGAAACCTGATTAGTATCACCAGCATGTTCGGCAGAATTAATCCTACAAACTGAAGATTTGTTCTGAAGTCGAAGCATTCTACTGCACCAAACCATGAATCTTACTGAATTAGAAAGGCAAAATTGCCTCAGCAGTAAGGCTTTGAAGGAAAACGACAATTAGTGAAGGCCAAATACCCACTACTAAAATATTAGCATTACCACTACCTTTGAGATACTACATTTAAAGCTTGCGACCGAGTGCTAACTGAGGACAGAAAACACCCCTAAAAAGTTTACAGGGATGGTGCCAGTGCTAAAGAAGCCTAAGATTACCCAGTCAGACAAAAAAGTTTTAATGGATGTGCATCTCCAAAAATTCCAGAAAAGAAATGTATTTTTCTCTAGGGTCCTAACACCATTTATTAGTCAGGCCATAGAAGTTAAAATAATGATTTTTTTTTGCATAATACCTGTTCCAGATTAATTCTGTATAGTTCTGAGGAAGAAGCAGCACACAGCAAATCCCAAGACCAGGGATCATAAACCAAATCTCTTCCCATCCTGTTAAAAGAAGTATATGATCAAAATGTTATAACCAAACAACCGAGTTTCAACCAATGTCTGACAAAAAAAGAGCGAGGTTTTTAAAATGCGTTTATATGGTCAACGGGGTTTCCTTTGGAGAAGCGAGGCATATGCCTCAACTCCTCAGACAAAAGAACCGGTTAAATACGTAGAGATGGCTGAAATGTTTAAGAATTTAATATGATGTCATAAGTTATATATACAAGTAGAGTGCACGTGCGTTGCACGTCAACAAACCTTTGTTTTTCATACGAATTTTCTATTTTCTCAGAACTATGACGCTCTGCAACAAAACTCATTGTAACATATGAATCCTAGCTAAAAATGCAGTGTCAATGTCATCTTCAGAAGAACGCGTTTATGTGGTGGCTTGAACAGGTTGGGAAGATCGGCCTTTATCTTGAGGTCTAGTTTCTGCATACACTTTTGTTGATGGTTTGATGCATACAATATTGTTTTCTCAAACATTATAGACTCTCTTCTTTGTGTGTCGATAAACTCTGGCTTCCCCATCTCCTGGACTCATTCATAGTGGCATTTGAACTGGATTACTTGAGAAGTGGCTTCCCATCTCCTGGACTCATTCATAGTGGCATTTGAACTGGATTACTTGAGAAGTGATCAGTTGTTCCTGCTGTAGGTTTAGTGTAAGAATTCAAGATATAATTCAGTGCTGTACTGGTAACAATTGATTATTTATGATACTAAAACCAATAATATGGACAACAACTGTTAGATAAACGACCAAACGAAGAACACGGACATCTATATAGCCTAATCTAAAGGAATACACCGAAGGCAAGCATTCTAAAAATGTCACAAAACAGGTATGTTGTACAATTATTTCCATGACCTGAATTGTTTTCCTAGTGAACAATGATATTTATACCAAAAAGTCCTGACTATAGTAATGACCTACTGTTTCACCCAGTACAACACCAGCAAACCAAACCAATCCAAATGCGAATATCAAAATAATAATGACAATACTGGATCTCTCAAATTCAAACCACTGTCTCTTGGCCACTGTTCTTGAATAACTCATCTCAGGTCTTCAGTAATATGAGTTTGTTTTTAAAACGGAAAAGTTCTCGAATATCGATATCATTTATTCGACAACATCAACAGTTGAATCTAAAGTTCTCCATTACAAATGTGAAGTAAAGTTCCAATCTCAATCACCTTAACAAAATCTCTTGTTTCACTAAACTGAATCTCTTGTTTTATTAAACTGATTGCACTATCAGCAAATGATTCATCTTCAGTTAATTTTAATTTATGAGAGAATAAGTAAATGCGAATCCTTCAAACCAAATCAGCATGAGCTAACAAAATTATTACCCAGGTATATGAACATAGAGGAATTTTATCGAACATGTTTTGTGCACAAAACTTTGTCAACTATTCTTAACGTATGAGGTGTGAATTTGCTAGCCAGTAAAACTTGCGTGAATAATTCAATAGCTGAATTATTGAAATCCGAAAAAGAAAGGGTTGCACTTGCAGTAGGGTGTAATGCATAAGACTGGGAAGGAAATATGAACATGCATCATCGTCATCATGTCTTATTTCAACTGAACATGCATCATCATCATCGAATAATTGTTACCTCTTCTGAATATTAGGGTTAGGTCGTGCAGAGAAATCGTAGATTTAGGTATTTCTCTTGAGGTAATTTGAGTCTCAAAATCGATCATTGAACAACCATTTTCATTCGTAAATCGATTGATTGAAAGCATCCGATTTATTTATTGAACCCAAGCTCTAATTTCAGTTCTAGTTTTTTCTCATAAATAAATATTTTAATGGAGGAGGTGAGGGAGAAGAGTTGAGTTTCTTCTGAATCAGAGTTATCCGTTGAGAGAGAGAAAAGTAGTGGAAAAGGTAATGGTTGGTGGAAATTAGATGGACGGCCTCCATCGCATTCCGAGATATAAAGTCAAACGATCCAATGAACCATATGAAAAGCACAGACGAGAATTTTTTTCGGAGTTCTAACGGATATAAAGGGTGGAGCTTAATTTTTTGTTGCTCTCATTAAAGGTGGGGGAGACTACACAAATCCTTTTTACTTGGTGGCTAAAGGATATGCAGGCGAATGACGGCTAGGTGCTGCCTGCCATTAAATCTTTTACATCTTCATTTTGTAACATTCTATGACCATAAAGATCAGACAGAAATACACAGAAAAATTCATCCTTTCACACTCAATGCACATAAGGGCTGATGCCCCCAAGATAAATACTAACAACTTCTAGAAGCACTTCATTTTGCAGATACATCCGACCTACCCATTTGTGAAGTAGGCTGTGTTGCACGTAAACTGAGAAACTCAATATTCAACTAGTTTTTTCCTTACAAATTTACTAGATGACCACATAAATTCATTCTACATTGTCTCTAAAGCATTAGAGAGTAATGCGCCAAACAACCAAACTCCTGTAAACTGAAAAAGACAAATTTCTGAATGATAAAGAAATAAAATCGTACTCCCTCCGTCCCACTAATAAGTGATCTAGTTATTTTTAGATTTTGTCCCACCATTAAGTGACCTATATCACTAAACAAGATGATATTTCTAAAATTATCCTTTTAATTGATTATAAGAAATATACATAATTTGATAGTCATGTTTATATTCGTTAAGTATGTGTTTTAAAATGTTTTTCAATGGTACAAAGTTTGCGAACATCCGTGGTGTAGTTTGAGAGATAAATCATTTCAAAATTTCACTATTTACTATCCATAAGGGTATAATTGTAAAAAGTGCTTAAAAGTACTTTTCCCCTTGCTTGCCTTAAATTTTTTGCAAACTTGAACTAGGTCACTTAATAGTGGGACGGAGGGAGTACCTCAAAATCAAAATGCCTTTCGAAATTCAATGTCATCTCTCTTAGCTCATATACTTTAATTTGTGGTGGATAATCTCCATCTGTACTAACTTTAATTCTTGCAACTCTTTACTGGTAATCTAATAATCACACAATTCATCAAACAACTAAAAAATCAATATTTTTTTTTTAAAATAAAAACAAAAAATTACAAAATGAGATAAGAATTCAAAGCTACCTGAGATAATCACACAATTCATCAGAACGTTGTCCTGCGATGTAATAAGTTATGCAGCCATTAATGGAGGTGGACTTGAGATTACCTCCTTGATTAGCCATGACTGAATCAAAACCCTAATCAGCAATCGAATCAAATAATCGTTTGTTCTTCAATGGAACATAATAATCTAGTCTAGGGCATAAAACAGGGGACAGAGAACTGCTGCAGAAGTTTTTATTTAGTCTTGGACCTTCAAACTTAGCGAACTGGAACGTCTAAGTAGATAAATGAAAGGAAATCAGTCGAGACTGTCGTTGGTGTTTCATGACATTCAATGCCTCACAAGATCAATCGAACATATATGAAGCATGTGCAATTACAAAGTCTCAGACGAAGACTATTTTGTAATTTCTATCAATCTTATTCCCTGATCTATACTTCTTGAATGGTCGTATAGCAGAAGAGACGAACCTTAGAATATACAGGAATTACGACGATCAACTTAAGATTCCGGAAATCAAGAAATATCAAGTAAAAGATGTCTGACTGGATATCAAGTCGTAACATGATATAATTTCACAGAGAAACCTAGGTCTTTATAAGATGACTCTAGCGCAACTAGGACAACTCAAGTTCTAAGTGTAGATTGATCATGTATGCATGTGAGAAGTTTTCGTTGAATTACAAAAAAGAATGTCCACCCACGTATTTATCGATATAAGCTATGTGCACCAAACGGTTAGCCAAAGAACAATGGTTAAGTTGTCTGTGAACTATCAAGCAATCATGGGTTCGATAACTCTAAAATACAAAGGTGAAATTTCCAAAACAGTTTGTGAACAAATTGTCGCCTCGGAGTTCTGAAACTTTTCATATCCATAAGTCTGCAAACTGTCCAAATCAGTTCGTGTACTTAAGTTAAAAAAAGCTTTGAGAAACCTCTTAAAATCAATCAATTCGCGTACTGACCAAATTAGTTTTTGTACTTATGAATTTTAAAATATTCAGGAACACTCAAAATCAATTTGTTTGCAAACTAACCAAATCAGTTTGTGTACATAGGTTAATAAGAGAATAATTCATCATGTCTATTATTTTTATGTTCCAAGTTCGTGTACTGACCAAATCATTTGGTGAACATAAAAACCAACTTGATGTATCATAATTATTAAGGAATTACAATATGTTGAACAATAAATTTCTCTCAAACTGTTATGCGATAAGTTCTCAACTTCTTGAATTTATAATTTGAAATTCATCAAGTACTAGCTTGAACTCGAAATCTGTTTTTTGCAATATTTATCATATACTTAGTTCAAACAACATTGTCTCACTAGATAGAATGGTAGAAAATATGAGTAAATAGGATAGTCAGTCTTCAAATACCTTTGTTTATGAAGTTCTCGTAGATGTCTTTGTTGTTCTTCAGTCTTCAATCTTAAAGGTCGATTGGTGAATTCTGATATTCAACTACCATGCTTTATGTCTTAGTACAAGACTGACCTTAATTGAGTATAAATCAAGATGTAGTTTTGATCAACTAAAACCTGTGAGTTTGACCTAGCGATGCTTTAACAGATATCACTTTGGTGCACCCAATCTTACATGGTATCCTTGTGAGACTTTTTTTACCACAATTTCTTAACCTCTTGAGCAGAGTGATGGATTAGATTTGATAACGCATGTAGTACAATGTACTTTTTTATTTCAATTTGATTGGTTCACATTCTAAGTCATGATTTAAAAAAGATAAGAAAATCCAAAGTTTTGTTTCAACTCATCTAACTCGAGAAGAACTTGAAGACAAAACATTTACAAAATTTTTACCGAACACAATTATTGGTATAAATATCTAATTGAAGAAATATTTTCAAGTAAAGTTAATATACGTAAATAATTTTCCATTTGAAGTAGCATTGAGTGTATTGATTTTTTATCCAAGATCATCGGATTCCATCTGAATAGGTATAGTATCTAGTTTTAGTTCATCAGTTTATAACAATTTGAAAACCGATTCCAACTTATCTCTCTAATTGATTTCTGATCCGGTCAATTTGAGTCGGGTTTTTCAGTAACATGATCATGCGTTGCTATCTCAAGCATGTTTGTCAATGTTAGTGATCAAAACTATAAGTATTGATTTCTAGCCTATATAGCTAAAGGTCTCGGACTAGGATAGAAAGTGTAGTTGAGCTCAAGACTCCATGGAAATCATCATACAAGACGAAGGACTACTCAAGGAACTGGTGGATCTTCATCGACTAAAAGGTATGTGGAGACTTGAACTTATTTGTCACTCAAAAGTCTATCTATCTATCTATCTCCTATTCTTGAGACAAAAGTCGTTTTGATATATAGACTTTCATTATACACATTTGCTATTTCGAGCGAGTGTAACTCGCCTATCTATTTCTCGAAATATGTGTTGGTAAGCTTTCTCTTTAGCCAAATTCATCTTTACCTAGTGACTAATGTCATGTTATGTTTCAATCACTTTGGAAATTGCTCTGACGAAAAATGGTCTGTGAATAACGGCTATATAACGTCCTCTGAGAATGTTTCAATGATTGAAATGAGAGTTTAGATTACAAAACCATTTGTAGGATATAAGCATTGTTGTGGAAACACATATATGTATAAGTCCTTATTCCTTGAACCAAAGTTTGCGAACTTTGTTGATCAATAGAAACGGAATGTGGCGTGAGCCAAGTCCGCGAACTGGCGGAAGTTCTCGAACCGAGAATTTCTGCTGGAGTTTGTGAACTCCTTCCGTGAGCTTAAGTCCGCGAACCCAGTCCGCGAACTTGAGCAGGTTATATCTAAAATCGGTTGTTCTTGAACTCATGTTTATATAAACTAAGGAATGCTTTTTCAAACCGTGGCTATAAAGTTCATGAACCGATTCGAGTGAATCAAACTGTTTTTGCTTCGATTGTGTCTTGTGTAGTTACATAAGATCTAAGCAATTGAACAACTCTCTAACTAGTTCATTTGAGTCATTTTAACTATTTATGGTGAAGAAGAATATGGTAGATATGAAAGTAATCATATGGCTAACCATTTGGTTAACTATTGTTGAACCAACAAATGTTAATGTTTGGGAACGACTACATAAACCCAAAATTGGACATTTCATTTGTGTGTAACAAGCTAAGTTTTCGATCCAACGGTTGAGAAATATTAGATTGAATCTAATCAGGTTTTCATCTAACGATGAATATTGAATGCTTTGTTACCAAGCTAACATTGATTGCAAACCCTGATTTGAAAGACTACATAAAGGAGAACTCTAGCAACTGGGAAACCTAATCCCCATACCTTACGTGTGATACTAGTTGCATAGATAGAGTCGATTCTCCTTTAACCTTTGGTTTCTTTTTCTAAAACCAGGTTAACGACTTAAAGACTTCATTGGGATTGTGAAGCCATACCGATACTACTTTTCTTGTAGGTGTGATATCTGATCTTGCATCTTCTATTATTACGAGTACAATTGTAATAATTGGCTCGAGATTTATATCTCTGATAGGAAAGATAGAAAAGTAATCACAAACACTTCGTATAATCGTTTGTGATTTCACAATATCTTTTTTCGCTGCATCGATTAGGATTATTGTGAGGTGATTGATAATACTAGACTGTTCTTCGGGAATATAAGTCCGGTTTATCAATTGGTTCATATTCACCTTGATTTATCAAAAGACGGAACAAAACTCGTAGGTATATTCGTGGGAGACAGATTTATCTATTACCTTAGACTTTTCTGTGCGATACAGATTTGTTTATTAAAGTCTTCGACTTTGGGTCGTAGCAAATCTTAGTTGTGGGTGAGATCAGCTAAGGGAATCAAGTACGTAGCATCCTACTGGGATCAGAGACGTAGGAGCATAACTGTACCTTGGATCAGTGTGAGATTGATTGGGGTTCAACTACAGTCCAGACCGAAGTTAGTTTGGAGTAGGCTAGTGTCTGTCGCGGCTTAATACAGTGTGTGTTCAATCTGGATTAGGTCCCGTGGTTTTTCTGCATTTGCGGTTTCCTCGTTAACAAAATTCTGGTGTCTGTGTTATTTCTTTTTCGAATTATATTTTGTTATATAATTGAAATATCACAGGTTGTGCGTTGTTCAATCAATTAGAATATCCGACCTTTTGGTTGTTGATTTAAATTGATTGACACTTGTATATTGGTCTTTGGTACCATCCAAGTTATCTCTCTAGTATTTGATAAAGACTCGCAGATTTCTATTTGGTTGAGTATATATCAAATCGAGAGATTGAGATATAAACTCTTTGATATACTTTTTATCTAGATTGAGTCTGACTGTCTAGTTGATTCTCTAGAAGGTATATTGGAGTTTGTCAATACAAATTGCTAAGCGAAATATTGGTTGTGGTTGTTGTACCCCCTATTTTTTCAATTGGTATCAGAGCAGGCAAACACGTTGAAGACCTTACAAGTCTGTGTTTGTGGAAATCTGACTCTATGGACAGTAGTGCTATCTCAATAAATGCACCACCAGATCCAGGGATTTCAGAATTCTCTTCCATGACTGGTTTAATAAAATCTGTAGAAGAAATTCTATCTAAACCTCCACCAGGTTTAAAATCCATTGAAGTGTTTTCAGGGCTTGAAAAGAAGTTTGAGAGCTTATCTCTTGATGTTGAGTTATACCTCCAGAAAGAGCAAGAATCTCTTGACAGGCTAAATCAAGTTATGATGAATAATATTCATGTTGAGGTTGATATTGATTTACTAATCAGTGAGAGAAATGCTCCGCCTCTGCGTAATCCAATTAGATGTGATAAACTAAATGAATTACAAGAGGAGTTTAAATCTCAGTTATCTGAGTGTATCACATCAAAACATGAATTGATTCGTTGCTCAATTCCTGATACTTCCTATCAAGATAGTAGTATTGTCTTCTTTTATGAAGAATCTAGGACGTTTCTTTTTATCAAAAGAGTTTCCCTTCGCAGTACTAAAAACTATCTGCAGAAACTGTTTTTTATAAGTTGGAAAACAAGAAATCAGAAACACAAATCTTTTTGGGTTCTCTTGAAGTTCTTTGATAGACTTATAAAAACAGTCCCTTGGGTGTTTCTCAACACTACAAGATTTAAGAGTTTTTGGAAAGAAACTCTTTCTTGGTGCCATGGTGTGCATGACATTGTTCACTTGTTTGTGTTGAAAGTGCATCCTCACCGAGAAATGCCCTGCTATGTATACGGTGAGGGAAGCACAACAACTGGGGAACACAGATTATATTCGGTAAGGCTGTAAAATTCAATTGGACTTTTCTAAAAAGGTATGTCTATAAACTTGAGCATGTTTTGTGTTTTTATTAATTGTTTGAGTACTTATAATGATCCATGTACCTTTCTTATTGTTCATTTCCACCTAACTTGATCTGTGTTTAAGGTTCTTAAATGTTTAGGTTTGAAAACATTAGTTCGGGATGTTTGGACTTCATGGTACACATACAAAGTATGCATAACATCATTTAAAATCAAAATCTAGGGGTTTAAGTTTGCAAACCCCGTATGCGTACTGCTCCAGGATACAAAAATTCGTTTGCAAACCCGTCTGCATAACGTCGATATTCGGTAAACTTGTTTTTCCCGTAACTTCTTCATACGAACTCGGATTGACCTCATTCTTTTTACACTCTCTTCCTCTTTGGATTATCTTAAAAATAGAGATGAGAAACCTTGAATTTGGATGAGTTAAGATTGGTATTTGTCCTGTCTCTTGTTTTTGAGTGTTTTGCTCCGTTTCATGGCACTTGTTTCACTTCTATTGAACTTGGGCACTTGGATTCTTGGAGTACTACTATTCAAAGATAATTTGTAGCTTTTACAAGAATGTTGTTGGTGAATCACAAAGAAGGAAGTTCAAGAATGAAAAGTAGTACGAAGTGCTATGGAATTCTTGAGTGTTCACAATCATGCTTTGTGAACTATGGTGCATAGTCGTTATTGACTTTGTATGTTCTTCTTTGTTAAGAAAGTCTTATTATACGCGTTTGGTAGCTATTATTGGTGTAAATCCATGCGAAACAGATTGATTCTACCCTATAAGGACAAATCATCTTGTATGTGCATTACGAGTTTGTCATGTTGCCTAGGTGTTGATGGTGGATTTTCATTTAAGGCTAAAATTGTAAAAAGCCAAAACTATGCGCTAACATCCTGCAAAGGATAAAGCCACTAATAAAGTGGAGAATACTTCTTCACTATAAACTTATAGCATTACCAATTAATGCATGACCATCCTTGTATTTCCTGTACTGCTTCACTCTTATCATTATTGGTGCGGCATGACCACTGAGTGTTGCTCTCAGCAGAGCAAGACGAATCTCCAAGCATTAAATAAGGAGGCACGTACGAAATACCCGTACATGCTATAACTCTCGGAGTTTTATACTAGCCCGATCGAGCATCTGGACTGTCCGTATCAGTCTCAGAAACAATCACGACCATCCAACTTCAACAGCATGATTGGATGGCTTAGATCGAATCCATAACCCTCAAGCAGGTATTGGAATGTTCAACACCGGACCAATGCGGACCACGCATGGTCGGCCTACCCAAAAGGGTAGCATGGCTTTCCAATTCGTCCAGCCAAAGCAGCGTGGACGAGAAACCTTAAATTAGGGTTTGCAGCACATTACATGTGTCGCAAATCAGTCTCAACCATCCATCTTCGCAGGCATAAATGGAGGGTGTAGATGTAGATTCAAAGGGCCAAGAACATGTCAACACAAACACCGTGGGCCCGCCTACATACATGACCGATCGGTCAGGACCAAACATGGATGGTCGTCCCAATTCGTGCGCCCAAACAAGGCATGACGCACGGCTGACAAAACCCTAATTAGGGTTTTCGATCACGAGCGTCCATTTTTACCTGATCGAACGAAGGGTCTAGGAGTCGATTAAGCAGGTCCAGTAGTATCAACACGATCACTGTGGTCCTACATATCTCCACACCCTATAGGCCAAGGCATATCATGCCTGGTCGTCTCGATTCGCACGCCCAAACTAGGCGTGGTCACACCTCCCAATTGCAAACTAATCTCGACCACTCAACTTTTCCGGACAAATTGAGTGGCTCAGATTACGTTTCTATGGGGTATTAAGGTATGGACGTATACACCAGCCCGCCATCTGTATACCAGACTAATCGTCTAAGACCGACCAAGCTTGGTCGTCTCGAAACGTGCGCCCGAAGTTGGCATGAAGCACGGCTTTTGCAGCACCCGATTTTTGTCGCAAATTGATCTCAACCACTCAACTTCGCCGGACAAATTGAGTGGCTTAGATCACACTTTCACGAGATAATGAGGTATGGGCGCCTACACCGGCATGCCGTCTACATGCATGCACGATCGGCCCGGCCAAAAATGCGTCCCAAGCTTGGTTTCGACCAAGATGAAGAGTGATGCTTGCGCACCTCTTCATAAATCCTAATTCCACTAACGGTCGCAGATGAGTGTCTCAAATATCATCTCGTCCGTTCAACTTCACCTGCTTGGTTATACAACCCTGGTCAGGAGTTAACTGGTCAATGAGGTGTTGTGGTGATTACCATCCGCTACTCTACCACACCAAGTGATCGGTAAAGTCAGGACTTACCTGTACAGCCCCAAACGATCACTTGAAGATGGCTAGACACGCATCTATTTTAAGACGCTTAATCGTGACTTACTCCATTAAGCCTTAAAACATCGATGCTTCATACATGCTGAATACATTCGATGCATTACATGCATAGAATTCACGTGATATTTTGCAAGTATCAAATTCCAAATAACTTAGTTATTTAACCTAGCATTACATGCTACCATTATGTGGGTCCCACGATCCACACACTCGAGACATCAATCATGTCACAAACTGGGGGATACATACTGGGGTATTGTTCTGGCGGTTTACAACGTGCAGTGCACAACGTGTCATTACAAGAACGTGTCAGGAAGTCATGGACGGTTAGTGATGATGGGAGAAGTGGGCAAGACTGATAGTGTAACACTAACACCCGCAACTCCAATACTCCATCACTCCGCTTTATCCACTTCCCACGAGATACGTGAGTAAGGCTCAATGACTTGTATAAATTGGTTCTCCTCCTTATTTCGACAAGACAAGACAACAGAAACCAAGTGTTGATACAATCGTATTCCAACACCAGAACTGATAGCTTTCATTATGTAAGCCAGTTCAGCTTTATGATACAAGTCATACATAGCCAACACCTTCACAATATCAACACCTTCTTCGCTTCCCTACCTAAGATCAACCCCATCTCCTTCACTTTGTGACCGAAGCAAGTCTGGAACGACCATTTCTTGGTTTAGGCCAGAATTATACAGATTGATTTCTCGAATCACAAAGCACTCCCGTGGAGTGCATTTGTTTAGGGTTTAGATTCATTCCTCATCCACACACCCCAAATTACCAAATTCGTCAGGAATAGTTTTCACCCATAAACAATTGGCGACCACAGTGGGAGGTTAATCTCTCGGTTGTAAAGTCAATTTCTTCAAAATCCGATTCAAATTCATCAATTTCGAAGGGGTAGATCTTAGGTTCAATTTAATCATCAACCTGTTTCAAGATGGTAGAACTTAGGTCGGGATCATCAATCAATCCTGATGGAGCTAGTGTGGATAACACTCTTGGTATCGATGTACCTGTCAGTGGAGATACTGTGGTCAATACATCTCGTGGAACCGTCTCTTCTACCTCCAACGCCACCGGAGCATGAGATATTCCAGTAAGTGTAATGCCTCCTATCACCAGAGCTAGAGCAGCCGCGAACCCTTACATCTCTTCAAGTGTAACACCTCCGGCGATCACCAGAACAACAACTTCCATTCCTTCATCAGGACGGGGAGCCGGAGGAGCAAGAGGAGGACCATCTCCAATTACCATCGCATACTTGATGGAGAGGCAGAAAGCTCTTGCTAAGACTCAAACGGATATGGATGCAACTCAGAAAGAGGTACTCACTTTCCTCAAAACCTTAACTGAACGATTTCCACAAGACTCACGACAACCCCTGGAGCCAACAAGGGATGCCTTCACGTCCAGAACAGGCATTTCCACTCAGACCCACATGAATGAAGAAACTCGTGTTGTTCCTGAACTCCCAAGGGAGATGGACCGGTCTCCCAACTTCATCACGTGTGAAAACCTTGCACGACTTCTCCAAAACCGAGGCAAAGGAAGCATGATGGAGGTGCACCAACATCAGCCGCCGTACCCTCAATATGTACAACGAATTCCTCTCCCAAGAGGATACACCTCTCCTCAGTTCTCTCTCTATGATGGTACTTGTAACGCTCATGAACACATTTCTCGATTTTTGGAATCGTTAGGAGAACATGAATACAATCGTGTTCTCCGCCTGAAAGAATTCTCGAAGTCACTTACGGGAAGGGCGTACACCTGGTACAACAACATCGCGCCTAACAGCATATCCAATTGGGACGGGATGGTCAGTGCTTTCTATAAAAAGTACTTCTTCGTGTCCGAGCAGATCACCTTTTCAGACCTGGGGAGAATCTCTCAGCGGAACAACGAACATCCGAACGATTTCGTTAAAAGGTTTAGAACTCAAGCACTAGATTGTCATGATCCGAATATCACTGAACGACAGTTGGTGGAGCTGTGCATCAACGGGATGATACCTATATACCGCGCCCTACTGGAGAATCTGGGCTTTCAGACGTTCTCCAAACTCCATGAAGTTGCCAAGCGTTCAGCCACAACTTCACCAGCGTTACTAGAGAGAACCAGGGTTGTTCGAAACGAAGACCTACGTGAGAGTCGAGGAAGCAGGCGCCTCACCAACAAACAATACAACACTGGTCCTTCTGTGAGCGTGGTATACAAAGGAGGAAAAAGGAAAGCTTCAGCAACGGAACGACAACCCAAGCGTGCGGCTCCGACACAGACGACCTCGTCTCAAACGGGAGTAGGCAAGACTCCTGCACAAGACACCGAAGATGCAGGCTTCCCATTTCCCACGAGTGAAGTGATAGAACTCTTGGAGGCATGGATTCTAGACGACGCTATCAAGATGCCTCCTATCAGACGCCCGCCAACCGAGAAAGATATGGCGGATCCCAAGTACTGCCGCTACCATAGGTTTGTCCATCATCCGACTAAATACTGCAACAGACTGAAGCAAATCTTCAAAGAAAAGATAGAGGTACGAGAACTCCAGCTTGGAAACGAAGGTGTTCATAGAGATCCTCTCCCTGTCAGGAACTACATGATTTCCGGGGATTCTGTTCGCAAGACTGTACAATCTATGATGGAACATTTGTGCGAGATCTTGTACTTCTCCAAAGCACAACGTCAGAACATATTTGCATCCCTCAACCGCGTTGTCTCAGGCAGGCGCTTTTATCTGGAAAAGGAAGCGGTCTCGAAACCTCAGTCCTTACTGGAAGATGCAAGCCAGGGAAATTGGGGACTCTTAACCATTGCTCGTTTGAGGGATGTCGAGTTCGATAGCACATTGCTCGATACAGCCTATGAATTCAACATCATCACTCTCCAGACCTTGAAAGCAGCAAAGATTTCAAAGCAGGAAGCTACTCACAACCCAACTGTGATTAAGACTCCAGAAGGAGAACTTGGAGACGCATATGGATACATCGATCTTGAAGTTAAATTGGGGGACTCCCTAACACAAGCAAAGTTCTACATAGTTGAGGAGCATCCTAATTACGACATGATCCTAGGACACTCTTGGATACACGACAACAAGGCAACACTGGAATTTTGTCCTCTACCGGCTTCGGTACCCGAAACGATATCCAACAAGCCGTCTGGACCTGGGGACTGTCTGTTTCCGCACCACCTACAACTTGCCAACGTGATACAACTTCCTGGAGAGTGCCCGTCAGCGTACATTAAAAGGTTCCGATCCCAAGTAAGTCTCATCACACAATCATTTTTGCAACCAATCACTCCTCACTCTGACAAGCACTGCGGACTAGCTCCGACTAACAAACCAACCCCGTCCAAGAGATGTGAATGGGAGGCCGGCCCCTTCAAGCGTTTTATCAAGAGCTTAGAGGCTGTCTCGGTCAAATACGATAAAGCCAAGGTCCAGGCATCTGCACGACCAAACCCATTTGGAATTGGATACCTGGTGAAGAAGACGACTACATTCAAGGTTGGGAACATGATGGTGAAAGTAACCAATCCACCTGGCTCACCCACTGAAAGAGAGGACGAACCATAACTGGTAGCAGACGTTATCCTAGGAGGCTACTGCAAGTTCATCAACGCTGACAAACTGGAAGGCGTAACGATTCACTCGCGATGGTTCAAACCCTACCGTACATAAGACGCTGTGCTACCACTTTCCAGTGTCCTTCACACTTTAAAACGCTGTGCTGTTTTCTCCAGCGTGTCTTTTTACAATTACCTTCTCATGTCATATTTGTAATTCCTCCAGAAAATGATTGCAATACTTGAATTCATAATTAGGGTTTCAATTTTCAATTTCAAATTAATTGAAGTATTATTTCCATCCAAGAACTTCTTTACCCCTAAAGGAAGACACAAAGTCCTGAGTCAGCCTAAACCCATTAGAGCAAAACAGAGAAGGAAACCCTAAACAAACATTTCGTAAGAAGTCAAGGAAATAGAATATGTGCGGAAAAGGAAGATGCTTTGAGCCATTCACCCAGCAAGACCAGGGAGATCTCACGTCAGGAGCACATGCAGGTCCGTGATATTCCATTATGACATTATTTCTTTTATCATAAAGAATCACATACATATGAAGACACACCATTGTGCTTGAAAAAGTTCAGATGTAATCTTAACAAAGGATTATAACATAAAATCCTTTATTCAAGCAAGCAAACAAAAGATCCTGGACTCAGCCGCCACTAAGTACAAGGAAGATGTTTATGAATTACGGGAATGTATTTAAAGAGAAATAAAAACAAAAGCCCTAGCCGTCAACAAGGTCGACCGCGTCAGCACCACTACTAGGTCCTGCTTCAACGCCATCACCATCGTGAGCCGTTACTGCTTCTTCCTTCGGATCTGCCTCAGCTTCCGCTTCAGATGTTTCTACAGCAGCACTCTCCACCCCAACATCGCTAGCAGGAACAACTTCTATGTCTTCCTCAAAGGCCACATCAACATTAGGGATTGTATTGACTGCTTTCAGACGCACAAGTTCATCTGTGTCAGAATCAAGGATTATCACACCGTCGTGGATTGGATAATCACATTTATCTTCACCAAGAGGTCATTTGTGTTCAACCCTCCGCCTCTTTAACCGTGCTGCAAACCTCTCTGCCATTGTTCTCACTGAGGCTTGCAACGCTTCATCACTCTTCCATTGCTCCTCCATGTCGATTGCAGCTGAAAGGGAACAGATACGTCCCCTGACAATCGCAGGTTCATAATGGACAACCCCTGTATAGCACGACCAACTTCGCGAAGTGGCAGATCGATTTTAGCCATTACTTATTCGTGCGCATCAGCTCCAGGCTTATCGACTTCAAAACTTTTTTCTGGAGAAGTTACAGAATGGTCATCACCCACTGCTTCCATGATAAGCTGCAAAGAAGAAGAAGTTATGAGCACATAAAAAATGTGTATATCATCATCAATCAATCATAAGATCAGATAAGTGAGGAGAAATACCTGGATATACGTCTATGGATGAGAAGAATCCTTGGAATTTATATCTTGCAAGTTAACAGAATCCCAGGAGAAAAGAAGTCTTTACTGACCACCTATGAAGCCTACTGATTCGGGATAATGATGAACGAGGCTTATCAGATATATCTAGGAAAAGCTGCCGTGCAACGGAGGAGAGTACACCCAGTTCAAGAAGTGGGCCAAGCTCTGTCCAGATGTACATGGAGGAAACCAAAAGCGACTCGCCTGACCAAGTCCTGCCTCCTTCATGACCCTAATCAAGACTTCCAGGACATCACCTGACGATCTATGCGGTAAATACATATTTACTTTACTTTAGCTTAATTGTTTCAGCATACAAAATCGTCACCATCTCATGCCTACCCCACAATAGTGTGACCATTACGTGCTAGGCATGGGACTTAATGTTGATGGTGGATTTTCATTTAAGGCTAAAATTGTAAAAGCCAAAACTATGCGCTAACATCCTGCAAAGGATAAAGCCACTGATAAAGTGGGGAATACTTCTTCACTATAAACTTATAGCATTACCAATTAATGCATGACCATCCTTGTATTTCCTGTACTGCTTCACTCTTATCATTATTGGTGCCGCATGACGACTGAGTGTTGCTCTCAGCAGAGCAACACGAATCTCCAAGCATTAAATAAGGAGGCACGTAGGAAATACCCGTACATGCTATAACTCTCGGAGTGTTATACTAGCTCGATCGAGCATCTGGACTGTCCGTATCAGTCTCAGAAATAATCACGACCATCCAACTTCACCAGCATGATTGGATGGCTTAGATCGAATCCATAACCCTCAAGCAGGTATTGGAATGTTCAACACCGGACCAATGCGGACCACGCATGGTCGGACTCCCCAAAAGGGTATCATGGATTGCCAATTCGTCCAGCCAAAGCAGCGTGGACGAGAAACCCTAAATTAGGGTTTGCAGCACATTACATGTGTCGCAAATCAGTCTCAACCATCCATCTTCGCAGGCATAGATGGAGGGTGTAGATGTAGATTCAAAGGGACCAGAGCATGTCAACACAAACACCGTGGGCCCGCCTACATATATGACCGATCGGTCAGGACCAAACATGGATGGTCGTCCCAATTCGTACGCCCAAACAAGGCATGACGCACAGCTGGCAAAACCCTAATTAGGGTTTTCGATCACGAGCGTCCATTTTCACCTGATCGAATGAAGGGTCTAGGAGTCGATTAAGCAGGTCCAGTGAGTATCAAAACGATCACTTTGGGACCACATATCTCCACACCTGATCGGCCAAGGCATATCATGCCTGGTCGTCTCGATTAGCACGCCCAAACTAGGCGTGGTCACACCTCCCAATTGCAAACTAATCTCGACCACTCAACTTTTCCGGACAAATTGAGTGGCTCAGATCACGTTTCTATGGGGTATTAAGGAATGGACGTGTACACCAGCCCGCTGTCTGTATACCAGACTAATCGTCCAAGACCGACCAAGCTTGGTCGTATCGAAACGCGCGCCTGAAGTTGGCATGACGCGCGGCTTTTGCAGCACCGGATTTCTGTCGCAAATTGATCTCAACCACTCAACTTCGACGGACAAATTGAGTGGCTTAGATCACACTTTCACGAGACAATGAGGTATGGGCGCCTACACCGGCATTCCGTCTACACGCATGCACGACCGACCCGGCCAAAAATGCGTCCCAAGATTGGTTTCGACCAAGCTGAAGATTGATGCTTGCGCACCTTTTCATAAATCCTAATTCCACTAACGTTCGCAGATGAGTGTCTCAAAGATCATCTCGCCCGTTCAACTTCACCTGCTTGGTTATACAACCCTGGTCAGGAGTTAACTGTCCAATGAGGTGTTGTGGTGATTACCATCCGCCACTCTACCACACCAAGTGATCGGTCAAGTCAGGACTTACCTGTACAACCCCAAACGATCACTTGAAGATGGATAGACACGCATCTATTTTAAGACGCTTAATCGTGACTTACTCCATTAATCCTTAAAACAACGATGCTTCATACATGCTGAATATATTCGATGCATTATATGCATAGAATTCACGTGATATTTTACAAGTATTAAATTCCAAATAACTTAGTTATTTAACCTAGGATTACATGCTACCATTCTTTGGGTCCCACGATCCACACACTCGAGACATCAATCATGTCACAAACTTGGGGATACATACTGGGGTATTGGTCTGGCGGTTTATAGCGTGCAGCGCACAACGCGCCATCACAAGAACGTGTCAGGAAGTCATGGACGGTTAGTGATGATGGGAGAAGTGGGCAAGACTGATCGTGTAACACTAACACCCGCAACTCCACTACTCCATCACTCCACTTCCAACGAGATACGTGAGTAAGGCTCAATGACTTGTATAAATAGGTTCTCCTACCTATTTCGACAGGACAAGACAACAGAAACCAAGTGTTGATACAATCGTATTCCAACACCAGAACTAATAGCTTTCATTCTGTAAGCCAGTTCAACTTTCTGATACAAGTCATACATAGCCAACACCTTCACAATCTCAACACCTTCTTCGCTTCCCTCCCTAAGATCAACCCCATCTCCTTCACTTTGTGACCGAAGCAAGTCTGGAACGACCATTTCTTGGTTTAGGCCATAATTGTACAGATTGATTTCTCGAATCATAAAGCACTCCCGTGCAGTCATTTGTTTAGGGTTTAGATTCATTCCTCATCCACACACCCCAAATTACCAAATTCGGCAGGAATAGTTTTCACCCATAAACACTAGGAAACTTCTTATGAGAATTTATTCTTATTTTTGAAGGATTCCTAGAGTTTGGAATAGCCATTATTGTGATTACACATAGCTATGTCCAACGTTTTCATCTTCATGTTTTTAGAATTATTGGTTTAAATTCTAAATTTGTTTGGAAGATGATTTTTGCAGTATTAATCTTTGTGGTTTTATATATTGCAACATTGTTATGCGATATGTGTGTTTACGTCCGTGAACTTTGACTTTCCCATACCTTGTCAAAAGTAAAGTCTTTCGTATGTCTATATGCGTGTATTGATAAAACAATGAATAAACTTTTGACAAATACAAAAGTTAAGCCTATTATGTCAATTATTGATGAAAGATAGGCTAAAATCTTTTGTTTGCAAGGATTATGTCTATTGAATATCGTTATGCGAATAATGATGGAAAATAGAATGAATCCTTGTGTATCCCGCAGTATTGATCTTCCCTGATCCATATTTTATGTATTACTGTGAGGCTCTGTAAAGTGTTATGTTGAGCATTGAACGACCAAGTTGATTATTTTTTATGATTAGCTATGTTGTTGTTCCGTGAGGTACTTTATGTCGAGCATATTTAACTAAATTAATCATCTTGTTTGATTATTTAGTTGTTGCTCCGTAAGTTTTCTTATGATGAGCATGACCGGTTAAATTGATTACTTTTGTGATTAGTTTGGTTGAATATTTCAATTAGATTAATTATGGGTTCTCTTGTGATTAATCTAATTGTATACTTTTGAGTCTCCATAAGTTCACCTATGTTTCAGCATTTTCCGATTGAATTAATCATGGGTTCTCTTGTTGTTAGTTTAACAAAATATTTTGGCTTCAAATTCATACTTGTATGTGATTTGTTATGTCCAAAGAAATCCTTCTTTTCCTTCGAAATTAAGGTCGCTCTTGTTGTTCTTTCGGGAATGACATTTTTTGGGGGAGAGTTCTTTTGAACTTGCGCTTAATTGCCAAATCTTTGTGGGGAGTACGACTGTGGAATATTATAGGGGTTATCTTGTATCTTTACAAACTCTTTGATGAATACATTTAGC
The DNA here is from genome assembly GCF_003573695.1 of Papaver somniferum. Classification (NCBI taxonomy): domain Eukaryota; kingdom Viridiplantae; phylum Streptophyta; class Magnoliopsida; order Ranunculales; family Papaveraceae; genus Papaver; species Papaver somniferum. Next base: position 18,762,924 of record NC_039361.1, on the reverse strand, counting down.
TTCGTCTTTATGATTGTATCTAAATAAGATGATATAATTTTGCTTTCTTTTGGTCAAGAAATGTCTCTTTCGAAAATTTCATTAGGATCCCGTTCTTGTACCTTTGCCAATTTTATTGAAAAAAAGGGGGGAGAACTAATATGTAGTTCACACTACAAATACATATGATTTTCGGATCATTATGTAAGGGGGAGTGGTTTCCATGTGAGATGGAGTATTGACTAAGGGGGAGTGATACATATCACCATAGTATTGTTGTTGAAGTTTTGATACAATTGGACTTCGACGCTGTGTAATGATACTATGACACTGTATAACAATGATTGAGAACTATTGTTTTCTTGTTGTTATAGCTACGGATTTTCAACAACGATGATCCTAAACTTACAACCTTTGGGATCATTGGAGTACTTGGAAGTGACGAAGATTTCGAGTAATGTTGAAGATTAGGCATGTGGAATACGAGCTACAAAAGTTAATTTATTTATTTTTTGTATTCCATATGTATTAATAGTTTCGTCACTAAAATTGACAAAAGGGGAGATTGTTAGAGCATTACTCGGCCGAACTCGCATGCGTTGCTATCTCAAGCATGTTTGTCAATGTTAGTGATCAAAACTATAAGTCTTGATTTCTAGCCTATATATCTAAAGGTCTCGGACTAGGATAGAAAGTGTAGTTGAGCTCAAGATTCCATGAAAATCATCATACAAGACGAAGGACTACTCAAGGAACTGGTGGATATTCATCGACTAAAAGGTATGTGGAGACTTGAACTTATCTGTCACTCAAAAGTCTATCTACTCTATCTCCTATTCTTGAGACAAAAGTCGTTTTGATATATAGACTTTAATTATACACATTTGTTATTTCGAGCCGAATTTAACTCGCCTGTCTATTTCTCGAAATATGTTTTGGTAAGCTTTCACTTTAGCCAAATTCATCTTTACCTAGTGACGAATGTCATGTTATGTTTCAATCACTTTGGAAATTGCTCTGACGAAAAATGGTCTGTGAATAATGGATATATAACGTCCTCTGAGAATGTTTAAATGATTGAAATGAGATTTTAGATTACATAACCATTGGTAGGATATAAGCATTGTTGTGGAAACACATATATGTATAAGTCCTTATTCCTTGAACCAAAGTTTGCGAACTTTTTTGATCAAGAGAAACAGAATGTGGCGGGAGCCAAGTCCGCGAATTGGCGGAAGTTCTCGACCCGAGAATTTTTGTTGGAGTTTGTGAACTCCTTCCGTGAGCTTAAGTCCGCGAACCCAGTCCGCGAACTTGAGCAGGTTGTATCTATAATCGGTTATTCTTGAACTCATGTTTATATAAACTAAGGAATGCTTTTGCAAACGGTAGCTATAAAGTTCATGAACCGATTCGAGTGAATCAAACCGTTTTTGCTTCGATTGTGTCTTGTGTAGTTACATAAGATCTAAGCAATTGAACAACTCTCTAACTAGTTCATTTGAGTCATTTGAACTAGTTATGGTGAAGAGGAATATGGTGGATATGAAAGTAATCATATGGCTAACCATTTGGTTAACTATTGTTGAACCAACAAATGTTCTTATTTGGGAATGGCTACATAAACCCAAAATTGGACATTTCATTTGTGTGTAACAAGATAAGTTTTCGATCCAACGGTTGAAAAATATTAGCTTGAATCTAATCAGGTTTTCATCTAACGGTGAATATTGAATGCTTTGTTACCAAGCTAACATTGGTTGCAAACCCTGATTTGAAAGACTATATAAATGAGAACTCTAGCAACTGGGAAACCTAATCCCCACACCTTACGTGTGATATTAGTTGCATAGCTAGAGTCGATTCTCCTTTAACCTTTGGTTTCTTCTTCTAAAACCAGGTTAACGACTTAAAGACTTCATTGGGATTGTGAAGCCAGACCGATACTAATTTTCTTGTAGTTATGTGATCTGATCTTGCATCTTCTATCATTACGAGTACAATTGTAATAATTGGCTCGAAATTTATATCTCCGATAGGCAAGATAGAAAAGTAATCACAAACACTTCGTCTCATCGTTTGTGATTCCACAATATCTTTTTTCGCTGCGTCGATTAGGATAATTGTGAGGTGATGATAATACTAGGTTGTTCTTCGGGAATATAAGTCCGGTTTATCAATTGGTTCCTGTTCACCTTGATTTATCAAAAGACGGAACAAAACTCGTAGGTATATTCGTGTGAAACGGATTTATCTATTACCGTATACTTTTCTGTGCGATACAGATTTGTTTATTAAAGTCTTCGACTTTGGGTCGCAACAACTCTTAGTTGTGGGTGAGATCAGCTAAGAGAATCAAGTATGTAGCATCCTGCTCGGATCAGAGACGTAGGAGCATAACTGTACCTTGGATCAATGTGATATTGATTGGGGTTCAACTACAGTCCAGACCGATTTTAGTTTGGAGTAGGCTAGTGTCTGTAGCGGCTTAATACAGTGTGTGTTCAATCTGGACTAGGTCTCGGGGTTTTTATGCATTTGCGGTTTCCTCGTTAACAAAATTATGGTGTCTGTGTTATTTCTTTTCCGCATTATATTTTGTTATATAATTGAAATATCACAGGTTGTGCGTTGTTCAATCAATTAGAATATTCGACCTTTTGGTTGTTGATTTAAATTGATTGACACTTGGATATTGGTCTTTGGTGCCATCCAAGTTATCTCTCTAGTATTTGATAAAGACTCACAAATTTCTATTTGCTTGAGTATATATATCAAATCGAGAGATTGAGATACAAACTCTTTGATATACTTTTTATCTAGATTGAGTCTGACTGTCTAGTTGATTCTCTAGAAGGTATATTGGAGTTTGTCCATACAGATTGTTAAGCAAAATATTGAGTGTGGTTGTTGTACCCCCACTTTTCAATTAGTTCTACGAATTAAATTGTGGATCAATTGAAAATTTCCCCTGCAAATAATTATGTCACTTGGGAATGTTTCAAACATCAAAAGAGAGAAATATGAACTTACTGAATTTCTGAGATTCTAAAATGCAGGAAGGTTGGTGAACCAGTTCGTAAACCATAAGTTTAGTTGGGAACAATTTACGAATTCGGTTGGCGAACCGTGGTGAACTGGATTTTATTTGTTGGATTAATTGGCTAGCAGTTGGCGAACCCGGTTCACGAACCGAGGTTAACTGAGTTCGGTAGTTTAGTAGGGTTAGTGAACATGGTTGGAGAACTATAACACCGTGACTCGTGAACAAGCCTTGCGGTTGGAAAACCGTTGTACCAACTGTCTCGACAATGTTTTGCAGATGCTCAAAGACTTATTATTTTAATATATTTCGGATTGCTAGAACTCTCTTAAACACTTCTAAGACTTCATTAATTTATTAAATACTTATGTGTTTGAATCATGATTAATTTCTTAGGTGTCTAAATGAACATCAAGTCGCTTTTAGTTCTGTGGCTAACTTGCCAAACCAAACAGTCATTATACAGGGTTCAGTAACCAAACCTATGTGTATAGCCTTCTATTGTAGTTTGAAGACCTATTTTGTTTGCTTGGTTCTCAAGTTATCTTAGTTTTAATTCTAAGATAACCCTGGTCTTTGAAAATATAAGTAGAACATCTTTGTCAAACTGGAAAATCAATTTGTGACGCTCTCTGTCCTAGTTCATTCTAGAGTCGCCTCTACTGACCTTTTAGGTCTAAACTGAAAAGACTTTGCTTGGGGATTCGTGAATCCAGGTCCGACTATCTTTACCTTCATAGTTCGTGAATCCTGGTCTTGCTTTATGTCATCGAGGTTTTCGTAATCTCTTTCATTCAAGATAGATAGTAATCACAAAGTTCTGTTCGTCTCAGACTTTGTGATTCCTCAATCTAGATATCTAAAGACCGATCTTAGTTGATTTTCGACAATTGTTCTTGAGAGGTGGTTAAGAATCTAGGATGCTCTTCGGGAGTCGGAAGTTCCGAATTTGTTAGGTTTGATAGCTTGCTATTGCAAATACATTTTCACACCTTGATCTTTGATCTGAATGGAAATCAAATAGGCTTATCTGTTAGAGGAAGATTGGTATCAAAAGTTTTCACTTTGGCTAAAACAACTCTTAGGCTGTAAAGGACGTCAACTAAGGGAATCAAATGCATAACCTTGCGAGGTTCAAGAGACATAAGGAGCGCGACTGTAACTGAATCGCTTAGTGGGTGGATTCGGTACCAAATACATTCCAGTCTGAAATCTAATTATAGGCTAGTGTCTGTAACAACTTAATATAGTGTGATGTTCAATACAGATGAGGTCCCGGGGTTTTTCTGTTATTGCGGTTTCTTCGTTAACAAAATTCCTAGTGTCTTGTGTTTTTTCTTTCACATTATATTTTTTATCTTTATAATTGGATTTACACAACTTTGTACGTATTCAATCTAAGTGGATACGTCCACTCAATTGTAATTGATTACAAGATTAGTTTCTTGTAGAATTCGTATCTTGAAAGATAGATGACAAGTTTAATCAGTTGGCGGAATTTAGATTGAATTATTTGCATACGATTAAACTGATCTTGGAAATTGATTTTTGAGATTGTCCAAGTACTCTGCTTAACAATCAGGTTCGCCGACCTTGTGCCTATATAAATACTGATTGAGTTGAGTTTAAGAAATTAAATTTATAGATATTGTGAAGGATCATTAAGTTGGTTTATTAGCAATTGTGTTATACATGTTTCCGAATGAAAAAGTTGAGTGTATTTGGTATCTCCCGCGTTTTCAGTAGACTAGTGTCTGTAGTTGGTTAATACTTCTCGGTGTTCAAACTAGACGAGGACCCGGGTTTTTCTGCAGCTGCATTTTTCCTCGTTAACAGAATTTCTACGTGTCTTGCTTTACTTTTAACTTCCGCATTGTATTTGTGTTTGATATAATTAAAGTAAAAGCAAGTGAACCGATAATCAACCGAGATAGTTTTTAAATAAAACTGTATAGAACCTATAAGACTTGTTCTTGAGAATTCGTATCTTGAAATAAAGATTACACGATTTTTTCTTGTTGGAATTCGTTTCACGTACTGTTACAGTACATACCAGGCTGTCTTGGATATTGATTTTTGAGATCGTCCAAGAGTTCTTGTACTCAATCAGGTTTACGGATCTTTGATTTAAACTACTGATTTCACAACAAAGATAAACCATATATACATATTGTTCAAGGATCATTAAGTTGGTCTACTTGCAATCGTATTAGGTTTTGTCTTAGGTTTTCTCTTGTTAATGATGTGGAAACTGTTGATTACTGGGAAACACACCTGCAAAAACAGTTGGATGAACTTTCCAATCATCAACTATTGATAGAGATGTAGATGAGCAAATCTCAAAGTATACCGAGATTTTTAAACCTTTGGCAAAGAAAATGATGAATGCTTCTTGTCTCACACCTTTTCTAACTCCTTTCTGTCGAAAAACAAGAAATTGAGAAGAATTTACGAGGGCCTATATTCTTGGGACAACATTAACAGTTTGATCATCAAAGATCGTGAGAATTACCTACGTAAAAAGTCACTTGAATGTGAAAATCTTCGTCGAGATTTCTATAAGTTGGAATAAAAACTTGCATCATTTGAAGCAATGATTAACTCTCAACAAAGTTGTTTTGATGACAGAGAAAGTGCTTCTCTCACTCGAGAAAGACGCCTTGAGGATGATTTAGTTGATGCTCTTGATAAAGTCAAGATGTTGGAAGAGGACTTGAAAGAACTCAATACTAGATCAAATAAATTAAACACAATGCTAGGAGCAAGTAAAAATCATCGTGAGGATTGTGCTATAAGGGAATAAATGCTCCAAGTACTAGCAAAGAGGTTAAATTTGTCAAGGCCAATGATTCTTCTCAACAAAGGCTTCCACTGAAGTTACAAGTGAAATACCTTTACCGGCAGTTAATGTTCGAAAGAGAAAATTTTATTGACCTCCAAATACAACACACACGCATCCGGGTAAGAACATTTCTTATGTTCGCTATTATTGCGGAAATAAAGGTCACCTGAAAAGAGGATGTCGTTTTCACATAAGGAATGAGAAATTTAACGATGTTCTTTTTTGGGCATCACAAGAAGTGATCAAATCTAGATCATATGTTAAGGCTAATCCCCTTGACATTACAGGTTGTAAATGTACAACCTTTAGGAAAAGGAATCAGTGTTGTGATAAACCTAGATTTTCCTATAAACATCATACAAAGCCTTTTCACAATTGTCATGATTATCCAAAGGATAACTCTGTAAAGACGAAGACAAGATCCAATGCTCCCAATTGGAAAAACGACTAACTTGTAAAAGAATAGTTAATCCACTTCTCATTCGAGAAATTATGAAGAGAATAATGGGAACAAGGTTTCGGTTGCTCCTAAACACGCTCAAAAGAGGGTACCAAAGAACGTCAATGGTGCATTGAGTGTCAAAAGGAATGATCTCCCCGAAAATTCCATGACTATGAAAAAGGTGAAATCCACAATTTTGGTAGTTATAAAATTCCTAGGAATGATGGATATAGATCTGAAGGGTTTTAAAAGTTCCTTTTTATGATGATCCAAAGGTGAAATAATATATGGAAGAAGAAACAAACTAAGCCAAAATCTACATATGGTGAAAAATCCATAGATGTGAAAAAGTTTTTTCCAATCGCCTGTGGTAAGCAAGATATTATTCACCCCAACACATGTGTTAAAGTTTTACCCTCACTAAGAAATTCCCTATTAAGAAAATTGGTGAGGAACGCACAAGAATTGGGGCGCACATATTATGTGAGGTAAGATGTTGAATATTTGGTGAAGCAGTGGGATTCATGATTGGAGTCTTCTAAAAAGTTGTGTCTACAAACTGAGAAAGATTTATGATTTCATTATTATATGCTTGATGTTTTGATCTATTAATACCTAAAACACTTATTTTTGTTATTCGTACTCTTACTTTACGTTAAATGTTTGGTGGAAAACCGTGTATCATCATGATTAATTGTTTAAACACTTACTTTAAGTTAAACAACCAATGTTCTGAAGACAATGATTATTATCTCTATCTTGTTGAGCCAATGCTCTAACGAGATGAGTCCATGTTTAAAAGGTTCCACAACCTTTTAATTTAATGGTTTTATGACACTAATATCCCTTTGTGGTTGTCATGACCGTCTTTTATGCACCTATAAATTAAAAGAGTCAATATAGTTATTTGACTCAAGGTGTACCACATCGCGTGTGAGTCCAAATCTTAATGACTTGATGTGGGTATCAACACTTCTTATGCTCTTGGTAGAGTTATCCATGCATATCTGACTGCTACAAGAGACGAGAACAGGATCCATGAAAATTTCTACATAACAAGTTAATAAGAATATACGCTAGATAATCTATCTAATCATAATGTTGATATATACTTACAAGGTCCTTTATGCCCGTACAAATGCACGGGCTAGGGGTTTGAATTTGTGAAATTACTACCGCAATTTGCTTCAGAGGCGATTTCCCTCCACATATATCATCTCGTCTCAAAATAATATCTAAGATGTTTAATAATATCTATGTGTCCGCGTTGTTTTGAGTCTAAGAAGTCCGGTCAACTCTTATTCATCTTTGCAATAAGTGCTTCTTCTTTTATTTTCATCTTTGCAATGGATGCTTTTAGAGTGAACCTTTTATTTTCATTTTTAAGGTGGATGATGTTGCAGTGGAAAATGTATTTCCGAAGTTGAACTTGATCAAAGAAAACTTGAATATAAAATTATTACATCTCTATTTTACTTAAATCTTCGTGTTTGAGAGTGTCGAAATGTCAATTTTTGAGGAATTGTTGCATCTTGGTGCCTACTTTTCGTGTCTGCTACGAAAGTTCTTCCCTGATCGTCGTAGGAATATATTTAATCAAAAATTTTATGAGTTAATTAAATGATCAATCTACAATATAAACTACAATAAGATCTTACCGTTTCTACGTTATCTTGAAGGTGTTCATGAATTTTTCTTCTTTATGGGGATTTTATACCAACACTGTAACTCAACGGAGGCATGAATTAACGGTGTCTCTATCTTTCCTTCAGAGTTCAAAATATCTTTGATAGTATGCAGGAGATATGTTGGGCTTCAATTATATCCCGTAAAGAACAACTATGACCACATTAGTACTGTATTAGTTTTCCAATTACATACAAAACGGAATCACCATGCATGTTTTATAAAAAATTGACTACCGTGACTTAACAGAATACAAATATAAATTGCACTAATTAAAAATACTTACTATGGATTAAGCATATGTTAATTGGAAGAAAAAAAAAAGTAAAAAAGCATACATGGACTCCATGTTTACCACTTTCGTTTAATTTCAAAAAACTATATTTTGGTGGGATTAAAGGTCACATACCTTGAAACTGTTGCCTTTGAGGCATGTCCCTGATGATGTTTAAGAACCCTCTTTGTAAGTCATCATCTTGGAGATTTCAAACGACATACCGGTTGGTCTGTTGGTGTACTGAAGGTTCCCGTCAAAAGGCATTGGATATATTTGTACTTCTTAACAGTAGTGTCTTTTATGCTCATCTTGAAAATACATTGATTTCTCCAAAAGACATACTGGTTGGTATATATGTTGGTCGAAATGAGGTGTCTGTTGAAATGGATGCTTATGTGGCGCTCTAACTTTTCACATTTTTGAAAATGAATATAGAATTGACACGTCGGCCTAAATGATTTTCTTTTCGACACGCCAGCAAAATCATTCTCCTTTATATAAAAAAGTAATGATGATTTCTGGGTACAACTCTCAAGACATGATAATCATACAGATTACGAGTACATCGTTCATCATTAGTGAATTGATAATGGATCGAAGGTGAAGTACTCATGATAGACAAACCAATATGGTTAATGATCCATATACCTTGCGTATCATTCATGTTTGCCTGATTTGATTTGTGTTTAAGTTCTTAAATTACAGGTTAGATGAAACAAAGAAAGCCGATGACTTTTGTTTTTGGTGACTTGCAAAGAAGAAATTTCTAGTCAAGCTTGTCTTGTTAAACATTTCGAAATATGATTCAAGCAATGGATGTTCAAAGGTCCTTAACAGTATTAGTTGGAAACAATTTATTTTTTGAGAATTAATTTGTGGATCAATTAAAATATCCCATACAATTGACTTAATCATTTGAGAATGTTTAAAACATCAAAATAGAGAAATGCAAAACTTCTGGTATTTCTACTCAGGTAAGGTTGGCGAACCAATTCACAAACCATAGATATATGAGTTCTGGAATATAGGAAGGCTGGCGAACCAATTCGCAAACCGCAAATTCAGTTGGGAATAGTCCACGAATCCGGTTGGCGAACCGTGGTGAACTGAATTTTAAGTTGAATAAATAGGCTAGCAGTTGGCGAATCCAGTTCACAAACTGTGGTCAACTGAGTTCGGTAGTCTAGTAAAGTTGACGAACCTGGTTCACGAACCGTATCACCCTGACTCGTGAACAATCCCTACGGTTGGCAAGCCATTGTACCAACTGTCCCAATGAATATTTAGCATATGCTCAAAAACTTATTTTTGAAATATGTTTAGGAATATTGCTATAACTCTCATAGACACTTCCAAAACAACTTATTTAGTCTTGAGTGTTATTGAACACGATTATTGCTTGAAGGATTCACGACCATCTTATGGTACACGGTTCTTAGTGACTCATTGTGCATCTTCTTCTTTTTCAAGCATATCCTTTCATACGCTTTTGGTAACCATTTTTGGTGTAAATCCTTGCGTAAAAGACTGATTTTTTATTCTAAGAGTAAACTAAATCTTGTATGTTTTTTTTACAAGTTTGTACCTTAGATAATATGATCGCAATAGTTGATCCTCATGATTATTCTTGTGTATCTCTTAACTTCCGTGATTTTTTTTTTGTTATCATATTCTTATGATTTGAACACCATATCATGAAAAGTTAAGCTAGCTCTTATCTATTACGTTCTTAATAGACTAAGAGGATTAAACTTTTGATTATGATGGATACAAATTTTCTTGTGAATTTGTCAATGTCCGTAAAAATTCCTTACTTGTAAAGTTCGCTGTGTTGTTCTCTTGAGAATGACATCAAATGGGGGAGAGTTCTTTTAAACTTGTGCTTGATGGTAATATCTTCGTGGGGAGAGCGGATGTGAAGAAACATCAGCTAAGGGAATCAAGTGCGTAGAGCCTTGCGAGGTTCAAGAGATGTAAGGAACGCGGTTATTACTGAGTCTGTTGGAGGGCTTGATTCGGTCTCACACTACATTCTAGTCTGAATGCTGATAGTAGGCTAATGCCATCGTTGGTTAATATTTCTTGGTGTTCAAACTGGACAAGGTCCTAGGTTTTTTCTGCAGGTGTATTTTTCCTCGTTAACAAAAGTTCTCAGTGTCTTTCTTTACTTTTTACTTCCGCATTATATTTGTACTTGATATAATTAAAGTAAAAGCAAGTGTATTCGATAATCAACCTAGACAATTTTTAACTAAAACTGTATAGAACCTACAAGACTTGTTCTTGAGAATTCATATCTTGAAATAAATATTACAAGACTTGTTCTTGTTGGAATTCGGTTCACGTGTTGTTACAATATATACTAGGTTGTATGGGATATTAATTTTTGAGATCGTACAAGAGTTCTTGTGCTCAATCAGGTTCACGGATTTTTTATCTAAACTACTGATTGCACAAAAAAGATAATATATATACACATATTGTTCAAGGATTGTTGAGTTGGTTTACTTGCAATTGTATTAGGTTTTGTCTTATAGGTCCAAACAAAAAAATTGGTGGTACCACGCGTTTTTAGAAAGTAGATCTCAAAGATAAACACAAACATTGTTTGCCGATCTACTGTAAAATCCCCAATTTTGCACGGTCACGAAAGTCGCAAAATCGTATCCGAAATGATCTTAGTCGTTAAGTAGTTCCTGCTTTAAAATAAGTCTTAGTATAAAAGTGAACTGGAGCTAAAATTGATACCCACCAGCTAGTCCATCCAATATTATTAGTTCGATCATTTTGGGTGCAAGTGGACAACAGGTCCGTATGTTCCCTCCTTAAGTCCATCTCATGAAGTCGAACACATCCACCAAGTCCTAAAACGTGAGTGGACTTTTAGTCCATAAGAAGGCTACGTCCTCCAATCCCATTAAGCATTATGTCGACATCATTTGAACCTTAAGGTCGGCATTAGTTTGCCTCATATGCAAGTCTTTCCATGTTAACAAAATTCATAGGATTAAATGAAATATTTTGGATTATTGGTAATATTATTGGATAATATTTAGAATATGAGAAATAATATTTTTAAAATGGAAAATGATATTTAGGTTTTCATTCTGAGTCGTTTGATTGAGATCAATTAATCCAATGGTTAGAGTAAATGTGAAGAAGCTATAGATAGCTAGCTAATTCTTGTGTTAGGGGGAGGGATCGTTTCGGATACGTTTTATTTTCTTTCTTGCGGAAGCTGCAGCGTTGGTTCATCCTTAATAATAATCCAAGTGACATCCAAATATCACTCATAGCCAAAACAGGTGTGCTAGTTCCTTTTTGTTTTCGGTATTTGTAGTTCAAATCCGAAGTTAATCTATTACATTGTTTTTGTCTAATCCTATGATGATGCTCCGAAACAAAGAAGATCAATACACTAATACGATTGGTTGGTGAATATTTGTATGTCTTTAGTTCTTTATCGTTTGCATAAACTCACTGGCGGGTGATTTTGTTTTATGTCCTTAGTTCTTGTCTTGCATAAGCTTACTCCATGCAAAATAATTATGCTGTCATGCCCCAAGTGATCACATCTGGTTTAATTAATTCAATCCAATAAACTTGAAAGCATATTACTGTTTCTTTATAAGAATGATTAGTCACTGTGAGCAGCATAAACAGGTTACACTAATTGTTAGAGCATAGTTCGGTCAACCTCGCATGCGTTGCTATTTCAAGCATGTTTGTCAATGTTAGTGATCAAAACTATAAGTCTTGATTTCTAGCCTACATAGCTAAGTTTCGGACTAGGATAGAAAAGTGTAATTGAGCTCAAGGACTTCATGGCGATTCATCATACAATGACGAAGATCTATACAAGGAACCGTGGAACTTCATCAACAAAAAGATATGTGGAGACTTGAATTTATCTATCACTCAAAAGTCTATCTCTTCTATCTCCTACTTCTTATGAGACAAAAGTCGTATGCTATATAGACTAGATCATACACATTTGACATTTCGAGCTGAGCATTCATTTCTTATCTTTTATCTCGAAATCATGTGTTGGTAAAGCGTTTCGCTTTGATCAAGTTTATCTTCACCTAGTGACGAAAGTCATGAAAAGTTTCAATGACTTTGAGAATTGCTCTGACGTGAATCAGTCTGTGAATAACGGCTACATAGCGTCCTCTGAGAATGTCTCAATGATTGAAATAAGAGTTTAGATTAGATAACCATGTATTCCTTGAACCGAAGTTTTCGAACTTTGTTGATCAAGAGAAATCAGGAGGATTGTGGAATTGGCTTGCCAAGTCCGCGAACCTAGTTCGCAGAACAGTCCGCGAACTGTCGGAAGTTCTCGACCGAGAATTTCTGCTGGGATTTTCCAAATACTCGTTTGTGTGCTTAGTCCGCGAACTCAGTCTGCGAAACCAGTCCGCGAACTGGCGGAAGTTCTCTTCCCGAGAATTTCTGCTGAGTTTGGAAAACTCAACCGCTTAACTTAAGTCCGCGAACTTGTTTGTGAAATTAAGAGGTTATGATCTAAAGATGTGCTCTGAACATGAAACATTAAATTACTAAGGAATGCTTTATGCAAACCATGGCTATAATGTTCATGAGCCGACTCAATCGAATCGAATCGAATCATCTTTGCTTCAATTGTGTCTTGTGTAGTTACATATGATCTCATAGCAATTGAACAACTCTATACCTAGTTCATTTGAGTCAATTGAACTAGTTATGGTGAAGAAGAACAAGGTTAATATGAAATGCTCATATGGTTAACCTTTCGGGTTACTATGTTGAACCAACATACACGTACACGTTTGGGCATGGTTTTCACGAACCCAGTAAACGTCTACCCAAGTGTGTGTGACAAGCTAAGTTTTTGATCTAACGATTGAGAAATATTAGCTTGAATCTAAATCAGGTTTTCATCTAACGGTGAACAAGGATTGCTTTGTAACTAAGGCAAAACCCTGATTTGAAGGTTATTTAAAGAAGACATCTAGCATTGTTCAAAACTAATCCCCACACGTCTGTGTGCTACTAGTGCGCCCGCTGGAGTCGATCTCCATTAACCTTTGATTTTCTTCTCTAAAATCAGGTTAACGACTTAAAGACTTCATTGGGATTGTGAAGCCAGACCGATACTACTTTATCGTAGTTGTGTGATCTGATCTTGCATGTTCTATCGTACGAGTACAATCGATTGATTGGCTTGAGATCGTGAGAGTTCTCCGATAGGCAAGATAAAGAAGTTACAAACATCTTCGTCTCACTGTTTGTGATTCCTCAACAATTCGCTTGTGTAGTCTGGAAGGATTGTAGAGACGTGATTGATTAATCTAGGCTGTTCTTCGGGAATATAAGACCGTATTATCAATTGGTTCCTGTTACCTTGATTTTATATCTAAAGACGGAACAAAACCTAGGGTTTATCTGTGGGAGACAAATTTATCCTTTTATAGACTTTTCTGTGTGAGACAGATCTGTTTATTATCAAGTTTGTGATTTTGGGTTACAACAACTCTTGGCTGTGGGTGAGATCACCTAAGGGAATCAAGTGCGCAGTATCCTGCTGGGATCAGAGGCGTAGGAGTACAACTGTACCTTGTATCAGCGGGAGATTGATAGGGGTTCAACTATAGTCCAGTCCGAAGTTAGTTTGCAGTAGGCTAGTGTCTGTAGCGGCTTAATACAGTGTGTATTCAATCTGGACTATGTCCCGGGGTTTTTCTGCATTTGCGGTTTCCTCCGTTAACAAAACTTCTGGTGTCTGTGTTATTTCTTTTCCGCATTATATTTTATATAATTGAAATAATACAGGTTGTGCGTTCGTGATCATCAATTGGAAATCTAACCTTTGGTTGTTGATTGATATTGATTGATCCTTGCACATTGGTCTTTGGTACCGTCCAAGTATTCCTTGTATTTGATAAAGACTCGCTATTTTTTTTTAGCTTGAGTAAAAATAAAATCAAGAGAGAGATATTAACTCCTTGAGATACTTTAATCTAGATTGAGTCTGACTGTCTAGTTGATTCTCTAGCAAAGTATTTCGGAGTTTATCCATACAGATTGCTAATCGAATTATTGGGTGGTGTTGTTAGACCCCCGCTTTTTCAATTGGTATCAGAGCAGGCAAACACGTTAAGACCTTACAAGTCTGTGTTTGTAGCGATCTGACTCTATGGACAGTAGTGCTATCTCAATAAATGCACCACCAGACCCAGGGATTTCAGAATTCTCTTCCATAACTGATTTAATAAAATCTGTAGAAGAAATTCTATCTAAACCTCCACCAGGTTTAAAATCCCTTGAAGTGTTTTCAGGGCTTGAAAAGAAGCTTGAGAGCTTATCTCTTGATGTTGAGTTATACCTCCAGAAAGAGCAAGAATCTCTTGACAGGCTAAATCGAGTTATGATGAATAATATTCATGTTGAGGTTGATACTGATTTACTTATCAGTGAGAGAAATGCTCCTCCTCTGCGTAATCCAATTAGTTGTGATAAACTAAACGAATTACAAGAGAAGTTTAAATCTCATTCATCTGAGTGTATCATCTCAAAGCATGAATTGATTCGTTGCTCAATTCCTGATACTTCCTATCAAGATAGTATTATTGTATTCTTTTATGAAGAATCTAGGACGTCTCTTTTTATCAAAAGAGTTTCCCTTCGCAGTACTAAAAACTATATGCAGAAACTGTTTTTTATAAGTTGGAAAACAAGAAACCGGAAACACAAATCTCTTTGGGTTCTCTTGAAGTTCTTTGATAAACAGTTCCTTGGGTGTTTCTCAACACTACAAGATTTAAGAGTTGTTGGAAAGAAACTCTTTCTTGGTGCCATGGTGAGCAAGACATTGTTTACCTCAACACAACTTGTTTGTATGAAAGTGCATCCTCACCAAGAAATGCCCTGCTATGTATACGGTGAGGGAAGCACAACAACTGGGGCGCACAAATTATATTCGGTAAAGCTGTAAAATTCGATTGAATTCTTATAAAAAGGTATGTCTATAAACTTGAGAAATATTTGTGTTTTTACTTTCTTAAGTACTTATTATGATCCATATACCTTGCTTATTGTTCATTTCTACCTAACTTGATTTGTGTTTAATGTTTTTATATGTTTAGGTTTGAAAATAGCTGTTCGGGATGTTTGGACTTCATGGTACACATTCCAGGGATGCATACCATCATTTAAAATCAAAATCCATGGGGTTTAAGTTCGCAAACCCAGTCTGCAAACTTTTTTTCATGAAAATTCGTTTGCAAACCCGTATGCATACTTGACGTCGATATTCGGTAAACTTGTCTTGGCCGTAACTTCTTCGTACGAACTCGGAATGAACTCATTCTTTTTGCATTATCTTTCTATTTGAACTCTGTTCAAAATGGGGATGAGAATTATTGATTTTGGATGAGTTAAGATTGGTATGTGTCCTGTCTCTTGTTTTTGAGTGTTTTGCTCCATTCGTCTCACTTGTTCCACTTCTCTTGGACTTGGGCACTTGGATTCTTGGAATAATACTCTTCTAATATAATTTGTAGCTTTTACTAGAATGTTGTTGGTGAATCATAAAGAAGGAAGTTCAAGAATGGAAATTAGTACGCATTGCTATGGGATTCTTGAATGTTCACAATGGTGCATGGTAGTTCGTGACTTTGTATGTTCTTCTTTGTGAAAATCTTTTTATACGCCTTTGGTAGCTATTCTTGGTGTAAATCCTGGCGGAAAAGATTGATTCTACCCTCTAAGGACAAATCATCTTATATGTGTATTATGAGTTTGTCTTGATGCCTAGGAAACTTCTTATGAGAATTTATTCTTGTTTTTGAGAAGGATTACTAGAGTTTGGAATAGCCATTATTGTGATTACAAATAGCTATGTCCAACTTTTTCATCTTCATATTTTTTTAGGTTTATTGTTATTAAATTCTAAAAATATTTGGAGGATGATGTTTATTGCAGTATTTTAATGGTTTGTGATATTGCAATATTTTTATGGGATATGTATTGTTTGCGTCCATGAACTTGAAGGTCCCATATTTTTTCAAAAGTAAAGTAGTTCATGAATCGGTATTCTTATTGATGAAAGGACGAATGGACTTTTGACATATACAAAAGTTAAGCCTATGTAATCATGTATTTGATGGAAAATATGATAAAATCTTTTGTTCAAGAAGGATAAAGTCTATTATGTTGTTATGATGGAAAATATAATAGATCCTTGTATGTTATCCACGGTATTGATCCTCATTGATCCATTTTATTATGTTTTACCGTGAAGGCTCCATTGTGTTGAGCACCTTACAACTAAGTCGATTTACCTTGGCTTTGTTGGTTGTTCCATAAGATGCTATATGTCGAGCATTAGGAACTAAATTAATCAACTAGTTTGATTATTTAGTTAGTACTCCATAAGTCTTCTTTCTTATGTCGAGTACATGTACGGTTAAGGTTGTCATATTCTTTGATGAACTTAGTCGGGATTCCATAAGTTCTCTTATGTTGAGCCCAAAATAATTAAATTGATTACTTCGGTGATTAGTTTGGTTATTTGTATTCCAATTAGATTAATTATATGTTCTCTTGTAATTAATCTAGTTGAGTTTTCATATATTCCACAAGTTCTTGTGTTGAGTATATGAAAGGCTACACTATCATGTTCTTTGGCTAATGTAGTCATATATTCCGTAAGGTTTTCCTTATGTTGAGTATTTGAACGGTTAAGTTAGTCATCTCCATGCGATTGACTTAGTCGTAGCTCCGTGAGTTTACTTATGTTGAGCACTTTCAATTAAATTGATCACTTTTGTGGTTTGATTTAGTTGCGTATTCCAATTGAATTAATCATGGGTTTACTTGTGGTTAATTTGGTTGAGCTTTGGATATAGAAAATCATTCCTATGGTTTTTGGTGTCCAATAAAAAATCCTTCTTTTATTTCGAAATTAAGGTCGCTCTTGTTGTTCTCTCGGGAATGACATCAAATGGGGGAGAGTTCTTTTGAACTTGTGCTTAATGGTAATATCTTGCGGGGATGATAGACACATTTTTGTGTCTAAATTGTCCTCAATGTCTGTTTTGTTGGAACTCGATTTTTGTACTAATATTGTGTTTTTATGTATTTTTAGGAAATAAATATTGTTGGAAAATTCGGCTCGAAAAGTTGCTCGGAGCACCCCCGGAGGACATTTGCTATACGGACCCTCACTTTGGATAAGGGGTAACCTAATTACTAAGGGGCACCCCATTTCTAGGAAGCTGCTAACAACACCCCAGAACCGGATAGGGGCCAACCCTTCTTCTTCATTTCAAATTCATTTTTTGGCGGGAAGAAGAGTTCACTCCTGGCAGTTTTCTCGATCGGATTTTGGATGGGTTAGAGGTAGACTAAATCGCTGAAACTTCATGGGTGGACGTGATATAGCCTAAAAGGCTTGGTATGGGCCTTTGGTTCGATCCAATTTGGCTGGATATTCCGCGAGAAGCAAAACAGGGAAGTACGTGCATGGGAGAGTTATTTCACGGGATTGCATGAGTCTGAATGATTTCTGAGCATGTTTGTTGATTCGAGCAACAGTTTGGAGCGTGTCAGAGGTAAATAAGGTAGATTCAACAGCAGCAGACGTGTAGGAGAAGGATTTTTGGAAAGAAAATATTCTGAGAATATTACCCTTCACTGCCGAATAAAGAGAGATTACTGTGAGTTATTACGCAGGATTTTCTTCGCCTGTTGAGTATAAATATCATTCTGGGGTAGCATAGGAGCGGACGGATAGTTTGGCAGAGAAATAGAGTACCACAGAGTTGAGAAATTGAAGTTGCAGAGAGTCATCATTTCTGCTGCTGCATAGCTGAAGAACACGAAGAACAGACCAACAAAGACAGTCGTTTTTCTACAGTAATAACGACTCACAGCCGTGGGTCGTACATCAGGCAGACTTATTTGCTACAGCGTTTTCAACACAGCGGCATCAGTCTTATTTTGCTACAGTGACAGCCGAGGGTCGTAGTTCTCTGGTTTGTAACAAATATAATTGTCACAAACCCGGTTTTGAATTATTTCTCCTTTTTCATCATTTGTAAACCCATCTTTGAGCATAAATGAAATCAACTTTTGAGCGTGTTTCCAACATGATGAGAGGCTAATTTCTCCCACAACCAAGGCAGTGAGGAAGCTATTTACGCATGAATAATTGGTAATCATTTATTTCCTCTAATTTATAATTTATAATTCACTCAATCACTGCTTTTGCAGAGTTTTTAATTGTTTGCAAAAATTTTCTTCATTAGTTGTGATTCAATTAGATAGGTTATGCTTTGTTTAGATAATCTATGCTTAGGGATACAATTAATTTTTGAGAATTTTCCAGATTATTTGTGAATTAAGAAATAAGAGTCTTAAAAGATAATAAGAGTTTTGGATTGTTTACCATAATTTATTCATGTGTAATAGTGAAATCAGTGTCTTGGTTGTTTTCTAATATCTTGAAGTCAATTTTGTAATAAGTTTTCTTTGTTTTTAAATTTTTATTAAGTCAAAAATTCATTGCCTTCACAAGTCTTAAAACAACCCTTTTATGACTATCTACAACAACTTTGAAAAAACATCAAATTTTTGGCGCCGCCGACGCAGACTTGTCTTTAGGCTAGAGGTTTTAGGTTTTTATTTGTTTTTATTTTATTTGTTCTTCTTTACGTTTTTGGGTTTTTGTCTTTTCCTTACAGATTTTGGAATTGGGAGCGAAAGAAAATTTTTCCAAAGCTTTGGTGAATACTTAAAGACTTGGAGTAAAAGACAAAGCGAAAGGAGCGAAAGAAGAATTTTTTTTTGTTTTAATTTAAAAAAAAAAAGAAAAAGAGAGACATTTTTTTTTTTGTTTTTTTAGACTTTCCTTTTCTTTTGGACTTTGGACTTGGACATTCTTTTATTTTTAAACCCTACAGAAGGGTAGTATTAAATATTAAACTGTTTGCAGAGAAGGACGGTTATTACGATATCACCTCGGCCCCTCGGGTTCGTACACGACATTGGAGTTGTGGCCCGAGTCGACTTCAGCGGTTCTTCGCCCGTCTGGAACGGGAGGTAAGTTTGTCGAAACACTCGCGAATCCCCTATCAGCGAGTTACTATATTCCTTCGTTTGCATATATGCTGAGGACTTGAAAACAACTTCTTTAATTTCCTTGTAAAGGGCAAGGACTGACCATACAAGATAAGGGTTCGGATTTCATCACCGTTCTCTTCTTTCCCGCCTTAGGAAAACAAAACCAAACGCGAACCTAAACCTAAAATTTGGAATCGAACGAGAACTATAGGGTAACGAGCTTAATAGGAAAGTCGTTCGAAAAATATTGGTTACTCTTTTGAGCATACTTCGAAGTTCATGATGGTTTCTGTGAGTTGAATGCATGACTGCGCCGCCTTGGAATGCGGTGAGGCCTTGGGTATCAAAGCTCTACGCAGCTTCCCTCGCCTCTATTCAACTTACTTTGACTCGGATTGATTCCAGAGGGGTTTTCTCAAATTGTAACGAATTCCCATTCGAAGGATTAGAAGCTGGTCTAGAAACAATCTAAGTGGAGCCATCATGCTTTTTGTTTGCTAGAAATCAGTAGGTTTGTTGTGGTGGAGTCATCCTTGTTTGTATTTGCATAGAACTTCCCTTCATTTTAGGACTTTTCTTTTTCTTTTGTTTTTTTAGTGTATTCCCGAAAGGGCTTGGAAAAGAAATACTTTTGGCCGTTTGATTAGTGACAAGCCTAGAAGTTCTTCTTGTGAAAGCGGGGAGCTCGAAGACTCTTCTTTGAGAGCCCCGTTTTTGGAAACTTCAGTTTTGAAAATATGTCTCTTCGTGAGGAAGGTACATCTAGTACTTCAGCTGTGCCAGCGATGTTCCCAACTAGGACCAACCGAGCTTCGTGCATTAAATTGCCAGCCAGTACAGCTAATTTCGAGATAAAACCTAGTATTCTTCAGATGATCCCTATGTTCTTAGGAAAAGATGATGAGAACCCTTATTTTCATATTAGGGACTTTGAGGAAATCTGTGGGACAGTTAGAATAAAAGACCCCACTGATGAAGTTTTGAAACTTAAGATGTTTCCCTTTTCCTTGAGAGATAAAGCCAAGACCTGGCTGAACAACCTACCACCTGAGTCCATTGAAACATGGCAGGAACTTGTTTCTGCTTTCTATATGAAATTCTACCCTAAGCATAAAACTGCAGCT
This sequence comes from Papaver somniferum, assembly GCF_003573695.1. NCBI lineage: Eukaryota > Viridiplantae > Streptophyta > Magnoliopsida > Ranunculales > Papaveraceae > Papaver > Papaver somniferum. The sequence continues at coordinate 18,742,425 of NC_039361.1, read as the reverse complement.
GTTAGGCAGAAAATTAGTGCTAGTGTGCAACAAGAGGGAGAGTCTCTTTATAGGTTTTTAGAGAGATTCAATGATCTCCTATCCCAGTGTCCTCACCATGGATTTGATAAGATGAAACTTGTTGAGATTATTTATAATGGTTTAGACTATTCGACCAAAGCCATGGTCGAGTCTATGTGCGCTGGTGAGTTCACCAGTAAAAATGCTGATGATGCTTTTACCTTCTTAGGAGCTATTGCTGAAAAATCCCAACAGTGGGAGTCTTGTGTTGAACCCCCTAAAAGACTCTTGGTCAATAGAAGTAGCACCAATGTGGTAGATACAAGCTTCGAGTCAGATGCTAAGTTTGTTGCTTTGTCTAGAAGGTTAGAAGCTTTGGAATTGAATCATCCTAATTATAGGTCTCTTGTTGAACCTGATGATAGGATTAGAGACGCTCAAGTCTCTAGTTGTGGAGTAGATCCCAATAACTCGTTTTGGGAAGGTCATGTTAGTGAAGAACAAGCCCATGCTATCTATAACAACGCTAGGTTTGAGAACCGTCAGAAGTTTTACCCATACTCAGAAACCTACAACCCTGGTTGGAGAAACAATCCTAATTTTTCTTGGTCTAAGGGCCAGAATCAAGGTCAGTCTAGTAATTCTCAGCCTCCCCCAGGTTTTGGTTATGCTAAGAACTCTTCAGGTCAACCCCAGTTTCAGAACCCTTCGGATAAAAAGATCACAAGTTTAGAAGACACTCTAGCCTCGTTTATTAAAAACTCTGATAAGATCAACCTAATGGTTGCTCAAGGGATAGAAGAAAGTAAAAATATAGGTTATGCTAACTCCCAAGCTATTTCTGAGTTAAAAAACCAGGTTAGTCAGATAAATGAATCTTTGAGGGAAAAAGGTAAGTTTCCTAATCAAACTCAACCCAATCCTAAAGCAGAGAAATCATACAATCATGTGAACTCTATTACAACCCTTAGGAGTGGAAAGAAAGTTGACAATAAGGTTGCCATGCCTGATAGTGAACATGCTGTAGTTCACCCTTCTGAACCAGAAAATGAGGAGACTGATAGAGTCTCTAAAGAGACCAATGAGGGTCCCGCATAGCCCGGTTTTGTTCCCAGAGCCCCGTTTCCCCAGCTGATAGTTCCAACTAAGAGCGAGTCGAACTTTAATGATATATTGGAGGTTTTTAAGCAGGTTACTATCAACCTACCATTGTTGGATGCGATTAAGAAGATTCCCGCTTATGCTAAGTTTCTGAAGGATTTGTGTAAGCGAAAGCGTAAGCTTAGTGTCCAAAAGAAAGCCTTCCTAGTTAGTCACGTGAGTTCCATTATTCAGAATACCACTACTCCTAAGTATAAAGATCCAGGGTCCCCTACCATTTCTTGCACAATAGGTAAATACCGTGTTGAGAAAGCTTTGTTTGACTTAGGAGCCAGTGTGAATTTACTTCCATACTATGTGTACCTTAAGCTAGGACTTGGTGATATGAAACCTACCCAGATGACACTTCAGTTAGCTGATAGGTCCATTAAAATTCCTCGTGGTGTGATCGAGGATGTTCTTATTGAGGTCAACAAGTTTATTTATCCAGTGGATTTTGTTATCCTAGATACCCAACCTGTCCCTGACCCAGAGAACCATATACCAGTGATTTTAGGTCGCCCATTTTTAGCAACATCCAATGCGATCATTAATTGTCGAACTGGTATTATGAACTTGTCTTTTGGTAATATGACTATTGAGCTGAACGTCTTTCATATTAGTAAGTTACCCTTTGAACTAGATGACTCGAGCATAGAAGAGGTAAACATGATAGGAACATTAGTTGAGGAGTCATTACCAAACACTTTGTTAGAAGATCCGTTAGAGAAATGCCTAGCTCACTTTGGGATTGATTTCGATGATGATAATGTGATTAATGAGGTGAATGCTTTGTTAGATTCAACCCCTTTGTTAGACATTAGTAACGGATGGAAACCTAAGTTCGAACCACTACCAGTTTCTAAGTCTATCCTCGTTCCTTCGTTAGAAGAGCCTCCTAAGTTGGACCTAAAACCATTTCCAGATAACCTGAAGTATGTGTTTTTAGGCCCGTCTGAGACTTTACCTGTGATTGTTGCTTCTGACTTGGATAGTGATCAGGAAAGTAGGCTAGTGAAAGTCCTTCAAAAAAACAAGGAAGCTTTAGGGTGGAACATAGCAAACATTAAGGGTATAAGTCATATTGTTTGTATGCATCAGATCTATTTAGAAGAAGATACCAAACCTTCTAGGGAGATGCAACGAAGACTAAACCCTAATATGAAAGAAGTAGTTCGAACCGAGGTTCTTAAGCTGTTAGATGCAGGCATTATATACCCCATTTCAGACAGTAAGTGGGTCAGCCCCGTTCCAGAATGATAACAATGAGTTAATCCCGACCCGAGTGACCACGGGTTGGCGTGTTTGTATTGACTATAGGAAATTGAACAAGGTCACTAGGAAGGACCACTTTCCCCTTCCCTTTATCGACCAAATTCTAGAGAGATTAGCTGGACATAGTCATTACTGTTTTCTAGATGGCTACTCAAGCTACAATCAGATTTTTATTGCCCCAGAAGACCAAGAAAAAACTACTTTTACCTGTCCCTTTGGTACCTTTGCATATAGACGCATGCCTTTCGGGCTATGTAACGCCCCTGCGACTTTTCAGCGTTGCATGATGAGCTTATTTTCCGATATGGTAGAAAAGTTTTTAGAGGTCTTTATGGATGATTTTTCAGTGTTTGGTTCGTCTTTCGATGAGTGCTTGCATCATTTTTCATTAGTGTTAACTAGGTGTAAGGAAAAGAATCTAGTGCTTAATTGGGAGAAATGTCATTTCATGGTTCGATCAGGAATTGTCTTAGGCATATCGTATCTTCTATGGGTATAGAGGTAGATAAAGCCAAAGTTGACCTTATCAAGACTTTACAGGTCCCAAAAACCGTAAGAGATATTAGGTCATTCTTAGGGCATGCAGGTTTTTATCGTCGATTCATTAAGGATTTTAGCTTGATTTCTAGACCACTTTGCAACTTTCTTGCAAAAGATGTTAAGTTTGTCTTTGATGATGCTTGTTTAGAGGCTTTTGAGAAGCTTAAGACTTTACTCACTACCGCCCCCATAGTCCAGGCACCCAACTGGAACTTACCCTTTGAGATCATGTGTGATGCTTCAGATTATGCTATTGGTGTTGTGCTAGGTCAGCGAGAAAACAAATTACTTCATGTGATTTACTATGCTAGCAAAACTCTGAATGATGCCCAGTTGAACTATACCACTACCGAGAAGGAACTGTTAGCCATTGTGTTTGCCTTAGACAAGTTTAGACCCTATCTCTTAGGTTCTAAGATCGTCATATATACTGATCATGCTGCTTTGAAATATCTTTTGTCTAAGAAGGATACGAAACCTAGATTGATTAGGTGGATACTTTTGTTGCAAGAGTTTTCTCCAGACATTAGAGACAAAAAGGGTGCCGAAAATGTAGTAGCAGACCACTTGTCTAGGCTAGTTGTTGATTCCCCTGATGGTTCCCTTCCTATAAGGGATAGTTTTCCTGATGAACAACTTTTCTTTGTTACCCAAGCACCTTGGTATGCGAATATAGTGAATTATCTTGTTACTGGTCGAATGCCCCAACATTGGGGTAAACAAGATCGTTCTAGGTTTTTAGCCGAGGTTAAGCACTTCTTTTGGGATGATCCTTATTTGTTTAAGTATTGTCCAGACCAGATTATTAGGAGATGTATACCTGAGAGTGACCATTCCAGTATTATTTCCTTTTGTCATGATCATGCTTGTGGAGGTCACTTTAGTGCTAAGAAGACTGCTGCTAAGATATTGCAGTGTGGATTCTATTGGCCTTCGTTGTTTAAAGACTCCCATAGTTACTGTGTTACTTGTGAGCGTTGCCAGAAATTAGGAACCATTTCCCGTAGGAACATGATGCCCTTGAACCCTATTTTAGTTGTTGAGGTCTTTGATGTATGGGGTATTGACTTTATGGGTCCGTTTCCTAATTATTTTGGTAACCTATACATCCTTGTCGCCGTAAACTATGTCTCTAAGTGGATTGAGGCGGTTGCGTGTAAAACCAATGACCATAGGGTTGTGATTGAATTCTTGATAAATAATATACTTACACGTTTTGGTACACCGCGAGCTATAATTAGTGATGGAGGGTCGCACTTTTGTAATGGACCTTTTAGGCTTCTGATGAAGAAATATGGTATTACACATAAGCTAGCTACCCCGTATCATCCGCAAACTAGTGGTCAGGTAGAGGTTTCCAATAGGGAGATAAAACGTATATTAGAGAAAACAGTTAATCCTAATCGGAAAGACTGGTCGTTTAGGCTTACTGATGCCTTATGGGCTTAGCGTACTGCGTTTAAGACCCCTATTGGAATGTCGCCTTATCGGCTTGTGTATGGAAAGGCATGTCATTTACCTGTTGAGTTAGAACATATAGATTATTGGGCTGTTAAGGAACTAAATTTTTCACTTGACAAGGTAGGAGCCCATAGGAAACTCCAGCTCAATGAGTTGGACGAGATTCGTATAGATGCTTACGATAGTGCGAAGGAGTATAAGAACAAAATGAAACTTGTGCATGATAGAAATATTTTACGGAAGTCATTTTCTCTAGGTCAAAAAGTTCTTCTGTATGATACCCGTTTACATCTTTTCCCTGGGAAGTTACGTTCTCGGTGGACGGGTCCTTTTATTGTTCGCACTTTCTTTCCTCATGAAGCTGTTGAAATTGAGACACTGGATGGTAGTAGTTCTTCGAAGGTTAACGGTCAGATATTGAAACCCTTTTTAGAGCCCTTTTCTACAGGTGATGTTGAGGAGGTCCCTCTGGAGGATCCTGTTTACCCTTAATTGACCATCGAGGAAGTTGTATGTTGTATATTAGTTTTTGATTTTCTTCACCCAGGTACTATCTTTCCAACTTCTTCTCGTGTTATTTTACTTTTGGTATTGCTCTTTCATTAGAAACATTGAGGACAATGTTAGATTTAAGTTTGGGGGTGGGGAAGAACTTTTTAGTTGCACTTTTGAAACTTCTAGCGTCACATGGTATCCGGTTAGCTAAGTTTACATATTGTTTCTCACCGAAAAGATAGAAATTGGAATGCCAGAGATAACAACCTTTTGAGACATTAGAGAAAAAGACATTGAGATCCTTGAAATTCAGGAGAGAACTTGTTCCTTTTAGAGGGTAACCGTGACGGACCTAACCATCCATGATGGAAAGGCAAGTAGGTCAGGAAATGGCAGAAAAACAAAGCAACCTTACAATGTAGTCTTAGTTACTGGATTACGACTCTCTCTCAGTAAAAACTTATCATCATCAACAAGCGAAGAAACATCAAAATCTATGAAGAAAGTTGAAGACGTTTAAGGTTTAGAAGCAACAATCGAAAAGAATAATTCAAAAGTCAAAGTTGAAGACTTAGTTACAAGAAGTTATAAGAGTAAATGATATAATTTATTGGAATTCATGATACCAAGACATCACAAGTTGCGAAGATCCAAGTTTTAAAGTCCTTCTCTCATGGCCATGAAAGTTTTTGTCTTGTATGTTTCCAAAAAAAAAAAAAAAATAAAAAAAA